>NW_026068153.1:854132-881205 GCF_014885135.2 Alexandromys fortis | reverse complement strand
TATCGAGACAGGGTTTCTCTGTGGTTTTGGAGCCTGTCCTGGAACTAGCTCTTGTAGACCAGGCTGGTCTCGAACTCACAGAGATCCGCCTGCCTCTGCCTCCCGAGTGCTGGGATTAAAGGCGTGCGCCACCACCGCCCGGCTCCTATTTTTCTTTTGAGAGCACTGGCTCCTGGCATTCATGGTTAAATACAAGGCCCAGCTATTCTTCCCCAGTTAGAGGCTCTGTGGCCTTTGAGAAGCTACTTGCCTGTGCCTCGATTGCTTCATCTGAAAAATGGGAATACCAGTTGCAGCTGCTTCATGGAGCTGTTGGTTCCTGCTCGCTTGTTAATACACATGAAGCATTTGGGAAGATGTGCTCATGTTTAACACACAAATACGAATGAGATTAGCTGTCACCTGGGACTACTTTGGGGACCAGTGGTCATTCATGAAGTCTTCCAGACCTCTATAACCTTCCACAGCTCTTCTAACTCAAATGTGGAGGAATCACCTCCCAGGGAGCGTTTGGTCAGACACAACTGAGGACTCTTGGCATATGGCTTTCCAGTAGATGTCCTAGCTGAGAGACTTCCTCCTTAATCTTGTGGTGGCTTTGTGGAAGAGAATAAAGGAGGGAAAATGTCCTGTAAAGAGAAAGTCCTCTGCTGGCTACAAACTCCTCAAAACAGTGGGGCTTGATTGGACTTGAACTGGCTGTCATATTTGCCCAGCCCCGGGAGAGAAGACATTTGCAGTCAGGTGGCCTAGTGGTCTTGTCCTCAGAGCTCCACTTTAAGGCCTACGTTTAGAAGTTGGTGTTTGTTACAAGAGGATATGGTGGTAACTCAGGGCAGGGGGACCCCTGGATTTACAGTTCTTTCAAAGCCAACAATTGAGATGAATTTATGACTTCCACTAGAGTTATCCTAGCCCACGGACAGACATGGAGGGCTCATTGGGAACCCTGGGCAGTGCAGATTTTGTGTGATTTTTTTTTTCATGCCATCATTAGATCTGAACAAGCTGCCCACTTCAAATCACTGCCTGCTGTTGAGATAAATAGAAGCCTGGTGCTACAAGGCATCACAGAGACACCTGAGATGTCTCTGTACTTTACAGAGAAGGGCACGGAGCTGGAAAGAAAGGGTGGCATGCCCCCAGTGCACAAATGAGAAGGCTGTTGGGAGACAGTGTGACATCCTCCAAATCTGTTAATTGATTTGAATATGTATCTCCATTCTTTTCCTCTGAGTGACTGTTTGTAGCCCTTGCTAACAACAACTGATTATGTTTGTAGTGGTACTGAATACGGATGGCAAGTGTGTTCTCTGTGCTACCCTCATTTGCACATATGTGTGTGTGGTGTGCATATGCATACGTGTGCTTTTATGTGGTGTGTGTGTGTGCATTCTGTGCCAGTGTAGTTGTATGGACATATGTATAGGTCTGAGGTTAATGTCCAGTGTCATCCTCAATTTTTTTATGTGTTCTTTGAGTTGGGGGTCTCTCAGTCAAACCCTGGGCTCACCGATTCATCTTATCTTGCTGGCCAGCCTCTTCTGGTGATTCACTATCTCCTCCTTTTTGTTTGGAATAATATGTATGATGCTTGCACACCCAGAACTTATGTGGTTTCTGGGAAATTCAGACTCCAGTCCTCACACTTGCCAGGCAAATGCTTGAACTGCTTAGCCATCTCTGTAGCCCCTGCCTTTTAATTGCCATGTCTCTAGTGGGGAAAAGACCCCCCCACATTCTTTCCCAGCCTATGGTGTCTACAGGTGAATCAGCCAGCACGGGTGTCTAGCCAACTTGCCTTAGTAGTGACAATCCTATTGGACACCAATGACCTCATGACAATCCCAAGCAGGCACTGGATCTTTACTATTGAGAATGGCCCAGCATTATAGGATTGGACACAAGGGAACACCAGCCATTCGATGGACGTGATCTCAACAGTACTTGGTCTCTTTAGGAGACAACTGGTAACAGTCATACTCTACAGTTGTGAATGAGAGTCTGAGTTAGGACTTTGACTGTTGGAGGAGACCGCATGTTGACTCCCAGCTGTTCAGCCCCAAAATAATCACACAGAAACTGTATTAATTAAAGCACTGCTTGCCCATTAGCTATAACTTCCTATTGGCTAACTCTTACATCTTAATTTAACCCATCTTTCATTAATCTGTGCATCACCACGAGCAAAGTTTCAGCACGTCTGTCTCCGGTTGCAGCTCCATTGCTTCTCTCTGACTCCACCTCCTTTCTCCCAGCATTTAGCTTAGTTTTCCCTGCCTAGCTCTGTTCCCCTATAGTTCTGCTATAGGCCCAAAGCAGTTCCTTTATTTATCAATGGTAATCACAGCATACAGAGGAAAATCCCACATCACTTTTACTGATATGCTTAGGAGAGTTTCTTTATGGCTCTCTTTCTGTTGTGTGTTTTCCTTGTGCTTCCACACACACGGCATTCTCATTACAGCTTATCTAGATGGCTTCCTGCTTCTTTTTTTCCTCTTATATATTTATCTAGCTACTCCCCACCCTGTGTGTGGGTTAGTGTGTTGGTTCTTTTTGAGACAGGGTCTCATATAGCCTCACACTTGCTATGTAGCCACGACTGGCTTTGAACTCCTAATCTTTCAGACTTCATTTCTCAAGAGCTAGGACAATATGCATACATCACCAAGTCTGACTTATTTTGTTTTTCTTTAATTTTCCCTTTCCTCTTTGTACCTCTTAGTACTTTAAAACAGTTCATTTAAAAGAATCTAAGTGAGTTATGCCTTGCTTATTGGGTAGAGAAGGATTTTAGGCCTCAAGTTAAAACAGCTAATGACTTTTAAATATAATGACACCAACTCATCATTCAGCTGATATTGGGGGGAGGACGTTCTGATTACCCATTGGACAAGCAGTTCTTGATGAGGTGGGAAGGGCTGGAAATTGTGCTGTCCTGTGTTTGGTCCATTGTCATTCTTGGTTATCTGCTATTTAATTGACCAGAGAAATAATTAAATGTATACTATTTTCTACCCTGTCAGGAAAAAAAAAAACCTTACTATTCCCCACATAAATGAAACATGTGCCTCTTCTCTGAACCAGGGACTTCTGATTAGAAATCAGACAATTACCAAGGGTGTCAGAGCATCTCATTCTGGATTTTATAATTGAACAATAAAAATGTAGTACATGCAGAGGCCGTGGAATAAGACTTTTAATTTGAGTCAGAGAATGAGGAGAAGAGCTGTCTCTTACAACATGGCACTGATGATCTTGTGATGACTAACAGCCCTGTCCTGAAATTACATCCTTACTACCAAGCAGTGGCTGTAGATTGAAAGGTTAATGGTAATGATAATTGGGGCTTGTGTTTACATACAGTGCCCCCCAACTTGTTAAGACACTTGTCTTCAGATTTGGCTGGTGAACACTCTGAAGACTGTTTTTATGGGGGTGGGGTCATGGGAAGGCATCCGTACTAGATGCACAATATGCACACGGGTCCTTCGGGAAGAATCCACTAGAGCCTCTAGGGGGTGCATTTTTGAGGTGCATTTTTCTCCTTTGACTTGCTGGCTCCGTGCTGCCCTGGGCTGCTTGGACAAGGGAGCTCCACATGAACAAGTACATAAAACATATACAGACAGCTTATTTTCTCAGGTTTTAGGTGCTTTAAATGCCAAGGAATCGTGTGACCTGAAGCCCCTCTGTCTGTCTGCCTGGTGGTAGAAGCTCATCCTTTGTTCTTGGTATTAAAAATGAGTTATGGCTATTGTTTCTTGTGCACCCCGAGCTAGGACAAGAATAAACTAATGTGAAATCTTACTTTGTCTCTCCTTCATGTAAATTTGGAGTTAGGCATTCCTATATTCTCCATGCAAAAGGTGCCCTGGCTTCAGAATAGTTGAGTGACTTGCTGAAGGTTGCACAGAAGCTCAGTGGTCTGACGTCATAGTCTGCAGACCTTCACCAAGAGCCAAAGCTTCAGAAGCGTGGTTTTTCTACTTTAGAGGCCTGGAGCTCTGTGTAAATTATAAAAATCTAGTTAGAGTGAATAAAGGGCTGAGTTCACAGGGGACTGCCCTCCACCCTGTGCCCCACGCCCAGGAGCTCTGTGAGTCTCTTCAACAGTGTGCTCACCATACTATGCCAACTCTGGAGGCCCATCCCCATCTGAACAGAGGTCATGTCCACTTCCCAGGAAGTGCCTGTCCAGCTCATGCTACTGCTTCCTCCCTGCAAAGTTTTAAGGTCCTCTTTTAGGAGGAAGCATTGAACAAGGATTCCTCCAAGGCCTACCTCTGCATTTTGTGAGTCAGCTAAAAGGCATCCCTATGTCTTTCAGAGGGAGGGAGACACCCTCAGCAAGGTGTGCATGGGCTCTGCCTCAGGGCCTGTGCTGAGAGAAGGCTCCAGGGCTGTCCCCTGTGTAGCTGAATTCTGGTCAGGGTGGTGTGAGTGAGAGCCTCCGCAGGGTCAGTTGATCCAGGCACACAATGAGCTCAAGGAACAAGCCGTTCTGGAGTGTGCCCTGGGCAGATTTGCTTGGATCCCATTAGCCTCCCTTCTCTCCAGATGTTTCTAGTTATTGGAAGAAAATGTTCCTGGCCCCTCTGATACTGACAGGGGCTTTGTGCTCTCCTGAGATGACTGTTTAAAGAATCCCCTGAGTGATGGTTTATCATTATTTACTTCTACCAGAGATACTTGGCCACCTCTGGCTCCTGGGTTAGAGGATGTAGCGATGGTACTATCCTACTGCAGGGTCCCCTATTGGAAGGCTCTACAGCCATATGTCCTCCTGCCAAGGGCTGAGTCTCCTTGTTATGCATGGAGATGATATGCCTGGAACATTTGTGATGGAGGATGTATGCAGAGCCTGACCTCCAATTAGAATGTTCCAAACACTGTAGGAAAACAAATAAACGATATCTGTGTTCTCAGGGTTAGATTCAGTCTTCTCTCTGGTCATCGCACCGACATATGTCCCTTTGGCTTACCCCATATTTCAGCTATGTTAGAAGAAAAAGCATCATGAAGACAGAGAAGACAGGACAGTTGCTGATCTGAATGTGTGCAATTAACATAAGGGTTCTCATTTCAGACACAAATTCAGTCCACAAATACAGATCAGGTGTGTTGCAGGTAATTTTTAAGAAACAGCTTTCTGAGCCAGAGCTGAATGTGTAGGTATTTATTAGAGGGTCCAAGGGAGAGAAGGAGCAAGGACGAGAAGTGCACAGAGGCCAAGTATGATGCAGGGTTGAGGAAGCTCCACCACTCCCTGGAGAGTGCTGGGCCTAAAGCATCTGCTGGTGTTGTCCTTCAACCTCAGTCAGTGGTAGGAGAGGGGCTGCCCCCAAAGGATGTGACCTTGACTTGGCATCTCTCTGAGCTCCCTTGGAAGGGTCTCTGCCCAAACCAGGCTTTTGTTGGTGTCTTAGGTGGTGTGGCCTGTCTTTAGCAGGTGTCCCAGAATTCCATGCAGAACTCTACAAAGCAGCATCTCAGTTAACCCAGGCAGGTGTCAGATCCCTTTAACAGTCTTGCTTTCTTAAGAAAGCAAGTGAAACCCTGCCATGTTAGGCAGTGCCCTGAGATCCTATAATCAACCAGGAAGGCCTCAGGAGCCACACTCACATTGGCATCTGAAGGCAGTCTGTTTCCTTGAGTTTAGAATCGTCGCTGACACTGGGGACAGAACAGGAGTCATGGTGGGACCCTTAGAGTCCCACAGCTTTCCCTTGCCACCTTCAGCTGTCTCCATTATCACTTCTGGTCCTTGACTGAGTTGTTACTGCCTGTTCTGCATATCTCTCTGTATCCTCCACAGAGTCCTCAGTGGTTCCTCAGCCTACCTGCCTACTTTTTCTTGACGTTTCTCAGCACTACTATGTTGGAGATCATTTTATTCTAATTGCTACACTCTGTAAATGCCACCTCAGTCACCTAGGAGACGGCACTCTCTCAAAGGTCAGGGCTGCTGCATGTGTATGGTTTAGGACTATGAACCTAGGAAAATTAGGTATAAGCAGTCCTCCCCCTCCCCTTAAAAAAGGCAGGTCTGTAAGCCTCTTCTTTGGGAATCTGTGTGTTGAGATTTGCTGGCATTCACCAAAGCTCATGGCTTTTGGAGACCCTACCAACTTTTCCTAAAGTCCAGAATAATATGGCCTCATATCTGTGCCCTTTGGGGATCTGTGTTCCCTCTGACTCACAGACCTATAAGGGGACACACTGGATAGACCATGTATGACCCAGGATTCCCTGGCTCAGCTTGCTTTCTGGTCCAGGATGCTTTAGCCCAGAGTACCAGTGATCATTGGCTTGACTAAGGGTGAGGGTAAGATTTAAACCAATGAAACCAGGTTTGGGAAACATCCAAAGATGGCTTTGAACTCAGAGCCTTGCTGCCATCTCACCCTGGTGACTTGCCTCTTAACCACATGGCAAAGGATGCGCTAAGAGCGGGGAGAGATGTGTAAATGTTTAGAAAGCAGTGAGCAGTGAGCTGTAAATGGCCCTGAAATGTTTAGATGAGACTGGCAGCTCAGAAATGAAACTCTAATAGCTTTGTATTTTATTGTTGTTTATTTTTTGGTGGATAGAATTACCAAACTGATGGATGGAAGGATTATTCTGGTTGTTAAATATTTGGGATTTGGTAGTCTTTTGATGTAACATCTTCTGGCAACTCCTTGTAAACTGAGCCTAGACTGGCTTAGATTGGCTGCAGGTTGGGAAAGGAGGGTTTTTTGGCTGAAGTAGAGTCCACCTTGCTTGCAACACTACCTTTTAAGAGTGCAGGATGAGCCGGGTGGTGGTGGCGTACGCCTTTAATCCCAGCACTCGGGAGGCAGAGGCAGGCAGATCTCTGTGAGTTCGAGGCCAGCCTGGGCTACAAGAGCTAGTTCTAAGTTCTAGGACAGGAACCAAAAGCTACAGAGAAACCCTGTCTCAAAAAAATCCAAAAAAAAAAAAAAGAGTGCAGTATGTCAGTATGTTGGTGGTGCCTGGAGGAGGGTTTATCTCTTCGGAGCTTTACTACATGAGATTCTCACAGTTTGTATATAAAGAAGGTATCAAAATGGAGAAACGAGAGATTCTCAAGGAGCCACTGACATACATGGAGGCCAGCTAATCCCTCTTTCTGTCTTCTGTCATCAAGCACATTTCCCATGTCTTCCCAGTGGCTTTCTCTGATGTTCTTCTGGTCACTGTGTGTGTTTCCCTCCTCCCCTGCAGGCCTTTGGGCATGGCTCCTTCTCTTGAGGAGGTTTGTTCATTCATCTATAAATAGCCCTGCTTGACTCAACAAGGGCAAGCTCAGAGCGGCATCTCTTCCACAACAGCTTTCGAAGCCACCAGCTGGAAGCTGTGGCTTCTTCTTCTAAAGGCCATTTTTGTCCATGAGAGCAATCTAAAGGGAAGGTGGGAACTCTTTTGTTTTGTGTTACCTGGATGGCTGGGGAAAAAAAAAATATAAGCGTGGAAAAATTGGATGGAAGAAAATATGGGTGAAATTACCTGCTGCGAGTGAGAAGGAAAGAGGGAACACACAAGAAACCCGCTTAGGAGTTTATTAGTGGGGGTATGCACAGGCCTGGGGAAATCAGTGTGCAGAGAGAGGAAGGAAGCTTTTAAAAGTTACCTAACGCATGCGTAGAGGGGTTTGACATGGCTACATCATATGCAGATGACAGGGCTCACACATGCGCATAAGGGCTTAGCTGAGTCATACATGGATCAAGGGGGGCTTTAACATCCCTGGTAGCCATTAGGCACTTCTGCCTGAGGGCTTGTCTGCATCTGCATGACCCCTGGAACCAAGGTATCAGCTTTATGTGGCTGAAATCATTACAATGGGTAAAGAGAAGAGAGGAGTGTGATCTGGTTCAAAAAACACAGTTTCAACCTTCTTCACTTATCAGTAGTTAGAGCTGGAAGCAACAGCCTGTGTGCTGTTTGGTATTGGAGAATTAAGTGGAGTTGTACTTGAATGTCTAAGGCTGTGCAAGCATTAGCTGTGGCCATGGTTATTTTTGTCTTAAGGCTACGCAAGCCTTAGCTGTGGACATTGTTGCTTTTGTCTGAGGCTATGCAAGCCTTAGCTGTGGACATTGTTGCTTTTGAAAATCACTCCATGAGACACTCAAAAGCATGTGGAAATTAATTTCAGATTCTGCCTTGAAGTTAGAGATTCCTAGGGCCTTCACCCTCCCACCCAAGCTTATTTTTTTATGTCATCAGTGAAGAAGTTGTTTTACAACAGGGGAGAGGGATTTGCCCATATTCAGAGTTGGCAGCAGGCTGGATGTCAAGATACAAATTTCAAAACATTGGAGACATGACCTATGCTAGTATAGAATGTGACCATATCAGACCATACCCTTAGAGATTGCGCGCGGGGGGGGGGGGGCGGACAAGATAACAAGGTCAGGTTCCTAGGCGCTGGAGAGTCTTTGGATAAATTTCTAGATTAGGAATAAACAGGTTGATGTCTTATGATGCAATCCAGTTATAAACATTGAAATTACATTTTCTGTGAACATGAACCTTTTGAATTTCTACTGTACAAACCCCGGCTAACATGATTCCTTCGAATCCCGGCATTTTGATTCATAATGTATCGTGAGTGGAAGGATCTTTCCTCTAGGGAATTCAGTGTTCTCTGAGTGGATTGGTAAGCCGTGCTCCACCTGTGACATTAGGAGGACATGCTGCCTTTCCTTGTCTTAAACCGATGGTGCCATCAAGTCTTCCCGCTAGGGAGGTGCCCTTGGCTTCCTACATTCTACTTTCCTGCATGGTTTGGGGAACTGTGACCTTGCTTCTATTCTTCACTCAGGAAAGGAGACTTGTGATATACTGTCGGGGTGCCCGTGCACATATGTGACTTACACCTGGGCAGGGCCAAGGATGCAGGTCACATAGTCCTGGACATGAATGTTTGACCTGTGAGAGAAGGGTAGGCCTTGACAATTGCACTGCCATTTAACAATGACAGTGGCAGGGAAAAGCCAAGACAGGAAAGAGGCCAGAAAAGGGGTCAGGGTAGCTTGGGTGTATAGAGGGTTAGAGGAGGAGTGGCGGCAAGTCATGAGCCTGGGATTTCAGGGAGTGTACGCTTATTCGGTGAAAAGGAAGGGAGTGCTGGGATCAGTAAATTGCCTGGGTAGAGTCTCGGAAGCAAGAAGGAAAATGCTGTTCATTGAGTGTGACAATGTTGAGTTTCTATCTCATGTCACCTTCTGTGATTATCCTGGGGGATGCAGAGAATGCTGGAGATGACAGAATGCGCCTTGTCTGTATAGAGAAACAGAGAAGAGAAAGAGGTGAAGTAGAGAGGTCAGCAAGAGTCCAGCCCTTTTATGAGTGATAGTAGTCCCCAACAAAATAGTTCATTAGTGCCTAGATCAGAGGTTTGCTACCTGTAGGTCATGATCCCCAGAGGCCATTGGAAAGCATAGAGATTTACATTATGATTCATAACAGTAACAAAATTGCAATTATGAAGTAGCAATGAAAATAATTTTATGGTGTGGGGGGGTCACCACAACATGAGGAACTGAATTAATGGGTCTCAGCATTAGGAAGGTTGAGAAACATTGGTCTAGAACCTTTGTACATTAAGTTCCTGGCCTTCCTCTGGGAAGGTCAACAAGCATAAGCACCTGACTGTCCTGGGGTGATTGGCAGTTTGGCTGAGGAAACAGCTCAGTCACAGAAGAGCTCTGGGGCAGGGCCATGTGGCACTGTGGCCAGGGGTCACTTATTATACTAAGCCAAGCTTACCCAG
This sequence comes from Alexandromys fortis, assembly GCF_014885135.2. Lineage (NCBI taxonomy): Eukaryota > Metazoa > Chordata > Mammalia > Rodentia > Cricetidae > Alexandromys > Alexandromys fortis. The sequence goes on along the minus strand of NW_026068153.1, from coordinate 871,418 downwards.
GCCAAGAATCTTGAGGCCAGAACAAACAAGAGGGAAATGAAGGTGAGGGAGCCAGGGAGGCTGACTCAGAGTGAACATGCGGCCAGTGTTCTTGACTGTTTATAAAAGAAGACCACACAGTGCCAACCAGCGTGGAGCATTTAAGCCTTTGTCCCTGTCTAAGTGGCTTGGGGTCTTTAGCAGTCCAACGCTTTTAGGGGAGGGAGAGCTTTTATGTGGTATGCTTGGTGAGGATGGATTTCTGGAGAAGGGGCACTTTAATTGGTTAGGTAGACCAAAGAGCACGGAGGGGTTGTAGGTGGGACCAGGACTCCTGGCAGCTGGGAGCTTTACTTATAGATTCAGGGAGAAATGTCTGAAGAGGTGCCGCGGGTCAGTGGTGGAGTGTATATGAATCCCGTTGAGGACCTTGATTTCCTTGTGCTGTGTGTGAGTAGGGGCCAGGAGAGACATGCGGTAAGGGGACTGGTCAGAGTTGACCTGCAGAACACTGGTCTTCCAGCTGTGGGAACAGCAGCCTTGGAGAACTGGTTAAGTATGGCTATTTTGGCCAGTTGGTTGTTTTTTTTTTTTTTTTATTCAGGGAAATAGGATATTTGTGTTTTAATGAAGTCTCCTGATTTTTTTGTATGTTGTCAATAGTAAAAGCTATCAGTGGGTCAAGAGATAGACAGTTGTATGGGAGGGGACTTTTGGGGTTCCATCCTGTGACTCCTTAGAGCTAGTGGAGTCACTGAAAGTCCTTAGTGTCCCACAGTCAGTTGGTAGATGCACTGAATAAGGAGCCCAGATCAATGGTGTCAGGGCTATGTGGTGGTGTAGCCAGGGGTCACATATGTTGTGTAGAACTTATCCTGGCCAAGAACCCCAAGGCCAAAACATACAGAAGGGAAAATAAAGGTATGGGAGCCAGTACATCTGGGTCAGTGTGAACAGGTTTTTTCCAGCTCCTTTTCCTGGCTGTCTCTAAAGAAGACTGGGCAGTGCTGGTCTATACTTAGAAGCAGCAGAGGGGTAGCTAACCCTTAACCCAGATGTCCTTATTTGAACGATTCAGGGACTTCATAATGAGACTGTGACAAGAGCTCTAGACAGATGAAGGTTGGGGACAACTGGGATGTTAAAAGTTACAGGTGCTTCCCAAGCATCCCAAGGTACTGTGTGTATGTGTATGTGTGTGTGTGTTCCAGATACTTCTCGAAGCTGTCCTATAAAGCATACAATACTGTGACTCTTCTTCAGTGTCAAGGCCTCATTGCTGGTGGTTGGCTAGACTTGGGTCAGAACAAGATTTGGAAGCACTTTCCTGACGATCCACCACCACACTGACTCATGCTGAGTCCACCATACACATGCAAGCACAGATCATTGCCTTCCTAGGCAACAAGACAACCCCAGGGTTTCTCCGAACCAACATTAACACGCTTTGGTTCTGCTACCAAGGCATTTTCTCATTTTGATTCTATGATTCTAAGGCCTTTGAATGCTAGCCTCCCACAAAAAGCTAGCAGTTGGAGATGCCTCAGCATCGATCACACAGTGGTGTTAAGAGTGGATGCGGCAAGATTGCAGGAACCCCTGTGTTTTCATCATCTGTGGATGAACTATGTAGGAAACAGGGTGTCTACAGGAGAGGTCCTCCAGCCTTGCGGCTCTTGAGGTCCTGGTCTGGAGGCCTCACATGCAGTGTTTGCTGTTTTCATCTCTTCCTGCCCTTCTGTTCTCTCCGAATGTTCTCAACCTCACCCCAAATGGTCCAAAGCTTCAAAGAGAAGTATTATGGATGTAGTTAAGTCTATTTTTAGACTGCTTGTGATTGGTGCACATCCAAAGCTAAAGCATTAAGTTTTATATCTATTTTATCTACATCAGCTGCTCTTTCCCCAAAAAATCCATTAAAAGATAACAGAAACAGCTATCTTCAGACAACATTCAACCAGTTCATATTTTGGTTGCAAATATGTCATGTCCTGTCTCACTGTAGCTGAGACATGCATTTAACTTTCCAAGGAGCTATAGAAAGAGACAAGGAGAGCTTTGATTGCCCTTAGAGATTGGAGAGGGCATATGCCTTCAATTGTGCAGCTATGTTTCTGCCTTGGTAGTGGAGGGAAGCGGAAATGGAAGTAAAGATGCCCCCTTGTCATCAAGACGTCTTTAGTGTCACAGATATTCATCAGACATTCCTCATGTATGCACATGTGTTCTCTCTCTTCTCTGTCTTCTCTGTTTCTTACGATTTGTGACTTCCAGAGAGCCTTCCAGGAAGACAGAAGGCAACCCAAGCATGGGCTTCTGATGTTCTTTGGTTCCTTTGTCAGGTAGGATAAGGAACTTTGAGTACAAGGGATGTGTTGTGCCATCAGAGACAGTTTGGTCAATCTATCCACCACAATTGCTTTGTGAAACTTTGTGGTAAGATTATCTCTAATCCTGAAGGATGCTAATGAGCTCACAACATTGAGAAGCAGTAAACTTGGGGCACTAATCAGATTGACTTACTGAACATGGGACCAGAGCCACCAGAATCTAGACTCCCATCATCCCTTATGTGGATCCAGACAAAGATTTACAACTAGAAAACTTAAAAAAAAAATCCTTGGTTGGAGATATAGTTCAGTGAGTAAACTATTTGCCATACAAGTGCAAGGACCTGAGTTCTAATCTTCAGAACTCATGTGAGGCTGGGTATAGCAGCATACTCTTATCTCGTGCTCCTCTGGTGAGATGGAAGAGAGAGACAGAAGAATTTCTAGAGGCCACAGGTCAACTAGCCGAGCAGTGATGAACAACAAATAGATCCAGTCTCAAACAAGCAACAACTCCTGAGGTTCTCTTCCAACCCTTTCACTCACACATCAAATATACATGTGTATACATCAGATAAATGCATTTACTCATACTTCATACACACACACATATGGACAAATTTTTAAAAAGTCCCAGTATATAATTTACCTTAAGAACTTGTTCTTGGAAGGACATGATTTATAGGTGTGTTTAGGACCTATGTAGCTTTGCATTTTGTAAATCGATCTACGTAATTATCCACTCCAGAGAAGTGCTTCCCCAACTATTAAGATGCCAATTCCAAAGACCCAGATAAATGGTAAACATGCCATACTCATGAACTAGAAGATTCATCATGCAAAACATGTTAGTTCTCCCAAATTATTCTATAGTTTTAATATAATTCCTATCAAAATATAAGTAGGGCTTAAAGATTTATTTACTTTACATGTATGAGTATTTGCCTACATGCATGTATGTGCATAATAATTAAGCCTGAAGAGACCAGAGAAAAGCATCAGATCCTCTGGAACCGGAATTTAAGGATGATATGAGTTGTCATGTGGGTGCTAAAACTGAACCTTGGTCCTCTCAGGAGCAGCGATGCTGTTAATGGCTGAGCCATCTCTTCAGCGCTCTCTAAGCAGGACTTTTGAAGACAGAAACAGGCCAACATTTAAAACTTATTTTGAAAAGCAAAGTAAAATTACTAAAATAATCTTTAAAAATACCGCGCTTGAAGCACTCAGACAACCTGGTCTTAAGACTCATCATTAAGCTGTAATAATTAAGATAGTGTGGATGAAGAATGTATACACAGATCATTGGAACATAATAAAAATTTGCATATAGACCTCTAACAAATATAGGCATTTCCTTTTAGATTTTTCAAGACAGGTTTTTCTGTATAAGAGTCCTAGCTGTCCTGGAACTAGCTCTTGTAGATCAGGTTTGCCTCGAACTCACTGAGATCTGCCTGCCTCTGCCTCCTGAGTGCTGGGAATAAAGGTGTGAACCACCACGCTTTCTTTTTGAAGTGTTGATTAAGTGGAAAGGGATAGTATTTGCATAAGTGGTGTTAACAGAGTTGGGCATCCAGTTATGAAAAAAGTCAAGACTCAGCCTAAACTTCTCATCTTTTATAAAAATTTACTCAATATGGATGGTAGTTGTAAATGTAAAAGAACGAGAATCTTCTAAGAAAGCCTGAGACATCTTGGTGACACAAGGTTGAGGAAAATGCACTCTTAGGTATCAAAGGATGCTCTGTGCAAGACAAATGGATCAGCTGCACTTCATCGAGACTGAAACCTATCGCTCTGGGAAGATGACTCTGAGAGAGTAAGCAGACAGGTATATAGGAGAGAGAAACCCAGATATCACAGAGTACTTTATATAGAAAAGGCATTTGTCTCCAAATACCTCCTCCGTCAGACCATCCCCTCACCATGGTGTGTGTAGTCTTCTTTGTTTGCCATCTGGAGTGCCTCTTTCCGTCCATCTGCATGGGAAGTTACTGCTTAGGCACAGGCCAACATGAAATGTGCTCTCCTGGTGATGCTGTTCTTGTTGCTGCCTACCCTGGGAAGTAGTACTCTCCCAAATTCCAGGAGTACCATGGACACCTCTGTTGCTGATAGTTCTTTCTCTGGCAAGCACTTGGTTTGTCTATCAGCTGGTGTAGAGCAAGGAGTTCTTTAAGTATGGGAATTTACTCAAAACTCAAGTTCTTGGACTTCACCCAACATCCCTTGAGTTAGCCACTGGATTGAGATTTCAGGGTGCATTTATTTTACTTCGTTTAATTTCCAGATTCTCACTCTCTACGGCTCAAGCTATACACTCACTGTGTAATCCAGGCTGGCCTTGAACTCATAGTGATCCTTCTGCCTCAGCCTCCTGAGTACTGGGAATACAAATATGAGTTTCCACCTGGCAGACATGTGTTTGGTACACTCACTCCTACCCGCATGATTCTGATAGACATCAGAAAGATGAGCAGTAGTGATGTAGAGGAAAGAGGGGTGGGGAGGAGGCAAACCCCTTCTGTCGCTGTTTCTAACAACTGTGAAAGGGTGCACCAAGGGCCCACTTCATGACTCTTAATTTCATTACTTTCAGCACAGGAGATAGAAGCCCTAAGCTCCTAACTGTGGCTACCTGGTCAGATGCAGGTTTCTGCGTCTGTTTGTCCTGCCTGGGAAAGGGCACCACAACTAAGTTACATTCCAGACTCCAAAGACAGGCTCTACATATGTTGGTGGAATTCTTTGGGCAACTGTTACATCCCCTTCCTTCACTGCTACTGTATTCCTTTGTTCTGTGTTTTCAGTTTTTCTAAGAACACACGTGTTTACTCAGTCTCAGACCCACAGGATTTAGTTTCTATACCTTGCACAGCCTTATAAGGGGGGCCATTGTAACCCCCCCACTTTAGAGATTAGGCTCCAACTCAGTGACAGGACCTCTGAACTTAGCTCAGAAGATCCATTTCATTCTACACAGAAAACTGATGGCATCTCCATGGGTCAGGATCTGCTGAATAGCAGATCTGTGGTGGTATTCACGCTGTCACTCCCTCGCCACCACCAGCACTGCCACCATCACTGCCTTCTGTGCCAGCACCACCGTTTTCACCATCCTACCACCACCACAATCATGCCATCATCATCATGAAGTCATCACACCAATCCCCGGAGTTTGGGCAATGTATGTGATAAAGCAAAGATAACCGTATATAGGAAAGAAGTAGTAGTTTTATCAGACTTGGGGCTCACCTCCTGTACCCAGCCAAGCCAGATTGGTCTACCTGTCCACATGTCCTCAATAAGTCAGGTAAAATAGCCAAGCTAATAATGAAAAGATGAAAAAGGAGGTTTAGTCAATATGTAGACACTGGGCGGGACAAGGATTCAGTGATCTCTCTCAAGCTCATCTTTGGGGTTCCTGAAGTGAAGTGAAGGTTTAAGTAGGGAGTCACTATACCTAGACAGTCCCTAGTGAAAGTGTGGTCCCACCCATCCTTGGCTTCTCATTATCTCCTCTGTACAGTGGTCTAACATGTTGTGACTCTCTTCACAGAAGAAAGCTTTCCTCTGTGGATGGCCCAGATTCTAGGCTTTCTCTTCTCCTAGTGTAAGCTCCCTGGGGACATTCTAGTTTCTTGGTGTCCATTGATCGTTTCTATAGTCTGGTAGCCAAAGTGAGAAGCAGGGGTGCCATTTTTAGAATATCTTCATCCCTGCCAGGTCATTTGCAGCAATAGATTTAAAGCTCATATGCTCAGTGCCCAGTAACTCAGAGTGTACTTCCTGGCGCTAACTGCAGCCGAAGAAGAAGGACACACTGAATTATTCACCTCACCACAGTCTGTCTGAGTTCATTCCTTTCTCTAAACCCATATTTATTATTCTTTTTGTAATTTCTACGATTATGTGAGAACTAGATAGAGCCCGTATCCGCTCCCAGTTCTGTAGGAGATATAGCAAAGACCCATTAAAATTAAGGCTAGAGTGCTTGGTCGTCCAAGAAGAGAGAGGGGGTTGATTTTTATTTATTAGGGCCCACCAAGATCCTCATGGGAGGTGAGGTGAATGGCCTGAACCATCCATCATAGAGCAAATACAGGGAGAAGAGGGCGTCTGGACTTACCTGGGAAGCTGGCTGCTCACTCACACACCAGGCTGAAGGGGCAGTACAATGAGGTGAATAGAGACCAATGCAGTAGAGCCCAAAGAAGAGAAGTTAGCTAATGTAGCCTTACAATGTGGACGCACACATATAGTGAGTGGAGACTGGCGTATCTTTGTCTGTTGGCTAATCTGCAGCTAGCAATGCTGTCGCCAGGCCAAGTGAGCTTTTCACCCTAGCTGAAGGAGAGACTCTTTAGCTTCTGAACTCTGGGCTCCAGTCCTGCTCAAGTGGTCACCTACCGGTAATGGCTAGGAGCAAGCTGAAAAACCATCTCTGGGAGGTTCCCGGCAGATTCTCTGGGTTGCGTAAAGTTAGAGAAGATCCTGTTGCCTACACTGAGGTAGGCTGGCGTGACAGGTTCCCAGAGTTCTCAGGTTGGATGCTGAACTCTGAGGTTGAGGCCCCTCAATCATTTGGTCTAATTACCTCTGCTTTCAGCATCCTGTAGTAACCTGAGCTGTCCTCTGTGCAGATGGCTCTTGCCCCTCACTTTTCCTGTCAATTACTCTCTAACACTGCTTTTCTAGCTGCATAAAAACCTCAATTCTTTATTAAAATGCCACAGAAAATAAAAGCCTTTTCCCTTGTTCCCTTTTCTTCCCCGAACAGATTGGATTTGTGGTGGCTCCGCTGGAACATAAGTCAGCTCTGAAAACAGGGTCAGAGTCTAGCTCAGCTCCTGTCTATTATAGTCCAAATCATTTCAGCACCTGCTGTCAAGTAAAAAACTCTGTTTAAGTGGAGGAAGGTAAACAGGTCAATTCTGCCTTCTGGCCTACCTAGCCCACCCTGCTGAGGTGCAGGGAGGATGCCATGCTGGGGACCAACATACTGGAGTCTTCCTCTTCTGTTTTTAGACGTAAGCACTTAGGCTATAATAATTTGCAATATGCCCGAATTTCCAGTTCTGGTTTTGCTACTCACTGATTTTAAGACTTAGGCAGGTTATGGCATTTTAGAATCAAGATTCACTCATCAAAGAATGATCATGGTGAATCAAGCGGGAGCATAGTTGATAAAGTGCCTGCCATGCAAAGAGGAGGACCAGGTAAAAAATCCAGGTGCACAAGGCACACACTTGCAATCCTGGCCCTAGGGAAGCAGAGATGGGTGGAGCCTTGGGGGTTTGTGGCTACCCAGCTTATGAAAATCACTGAGTCCCAAGCAAGTGGAGACTTTGTCTCAAAAAAAAAAAAAAGTTGATAGTGACTGAAGTCAGTCTTACGGCTGCCACATGCACACATGTGCGCATGCAACCCCCCACATATGTGTGCATATATGTTCTGGTTGTTTGAATAAGAATGGCCCTTATAGGCTTATATGTTTGACTATTTATTTCCTAGTTGATGGAAGTGATTGGGAAATATTGGGATATATGGCCCTGTTGGAGAAGGTGTGTCATTGGAGACGATTTTGAGGTTTCAGAAGCCTGTTCTATTCCCAGTTAGTTTTCTCTGCTTCTTCCTTTGTGGATCAAGATATAAGTTCCCAGCTACTGCTTAGCACTATACCTGCCTGCCTGCTGCCGTGCTTCCCACCCTCTGAAACTGTAAAATCCCTAAGAAACTCTGCTGTAAGTTACCTTGATCGTGGTGTCTTGTCACAGTAATAGAAAAGTAACTAAGACACTGGGAGATGCACACAAAATGGTCATGCTACTAACTACTGATCTCAGCAGCATGCCCATCAGACAGCAGCTTCTTCATGTATGGCTTGGGGAAAGCTTGAAAATTGATCTTTGAATTCTAAGTAACTGAGTGAAGGCAGAGGTTGAGAAACTGAAGGATTCAACAAACACATTCTTTTTTTCCAGAGGATCTGTGGGACACAATGCATTATTGAAAACAGGTAGAAGAAATGAGATTTTTGTCTCTGACCTCACTGAGCGTACTTGATGGGAAGGGGGAAGCAAGAACTAGAAGGCATGGAAATAGGAATCTTCCTAAACGAACAGGAAAGTAGGAGAGAAAGGATGAAGTAACTTGCCTTAGGGTGTGGTCAGGAAAGTCAGTTTTAGGATGCAGCTTTGAGTTGAAATCAATGGGCAATGGACTGAGCAGAACTGGGGAAGAGTGAGGGTGTAAAGCTCAAATGTACGGAGTTATAAAGCTGCAGGGAGAAAAAATAAGACAAAGGAGGCTGTATCAAGAGACACAGCCAGTAGTCTCGTGAGCCAGAGGAAGCATTTTGCAATTGAGTATGGGCAGCAAGGAAAACGGTGAAAGCTTTAAAGAAGGAAGTAATTAAGTAATTTGGGTTTATTAGGACCAGATGGAGTAGACTTTGAGGGAAGGTTGCTTAGAATACAAATGCCATTTTATGGGGAAGCTTATGCACTCTCCTGTGGGTTGGCACGAGGCAGGGGTGGCTGTTGGGAAGTGTCTTTGGCTCTTCTTGGTTCCAATCTCTGTGGTGGAGCATCTGGGCCTTCAGTGTGGGGAACTCTGCTCTTCTCAAATTATGTTGACTTTCTTATGCCTTTGTGGCTAAGAATCCAAGGGAGTAGATAGTCCAAAAATGGCAACTATGTCAGAATTCCAGGTTGATGACTTCATTTCACGATTGGAAGTAGAACCAGGAACTGGAAGTGTCAGGTAGGTTAAGGGGGATGGGGGAGGAAGCTTAGCTGTCATTTGCAGAAAAAGACTTTTTAAGAAACAGACCTTTTTGACCTCTCACTGTAGAAGATTTGAGTTGTTTATCTCAAGGCTTAAAGGTGTTGGTCCCATTGGGACTGAGAGGTTGCACAAGTTCAGTCAACATTCCATGCCTCCTTCACTGGCAGGTGGGCTGTGAGCAGTTGGAAGGACTGTGTTGCCCCTTGCTGCTTCAGCTGGCTGAGTGCAGTGGTTTGACCTGGAGGGCAGCAGGGGCTGTCTCTCTTGCCAGTGTCCCTTATGTAGGTGAGCGGATAGCTTATGGAGTTCCTGAGATCTGTTTTACTGTTGCATGACTTTTTATGAGCTAACCATTGGACAGGGTCTTTGAATGAGGAGGACTGATGCACAGAAAAAAAATGAAGTAAGCATGTAGACAGTGACTGATACATCCTTCAAGCCTGAACTGCATGGCCAAGTCAGAGGCAGCTCTGTAGGGCATCTCACATTGTCTGATTAAGAGTGTGCTGTTTTCCAGGTACCGTATGTTCCTCTGTCATCCCATGTTTCTCTTCCAGTAGTGCTTCCTTATACAGATGGAGATAGTGAGGCTCACAGTGGTGCCACCAGGTACTCGAAGACAAAAACAGGCTGACAACAATAGACACAGGATTTGAATGCACATCTTCCTAGCTCATTCTCCCTTATTTCAAAACTCATCCCTGCTACCTTAGTGTGTGTACACAAGGGATAATAATAGCGATGCCTCCTCCCCAGTATATGTCCTTGATCTTAAGGATGCTGTGGGAAGGTCAGAGTTTGTTTCTGCACGGTCAGGAGTCATCCTGCCTTCCACGGTGCAGGGTCAGTCTGACCTTCCCTTTCCCAGCCTTTTAGGGGCTGTGTGAGCTAATGGATCTGAAAGGTCTTCAGGGAGTAGAGCGTGCAGGCTTGGTAACTTAGGTGCTAATGGACAGTCTTTATTGCCAGAAGCCTGCTGAGGGAGACCCTGGACCTGGACCAGCTACAGATGGGCACAGCTCCAAGGCAATGGGTTTGCCTGGACTGGGTCAGAAATGATATCACCTGCCTGAGCTGCATTGCCAGCTCTTGTATGCAGGGTTGAGGAGGTGCCTGGGTGCCTGCTGCCTGACTGCCTCAGATTGTTACTGCCAATATCTCAGCTCTGTTTCTCACAGCCCAGCAGCAGCCCAAGCTATACTTTGCCCTTAATAAAGGGTCACATGAAGATGCACAGAGAAGGAGGGACTCCCATTTCTTCCTGGCATAGATACTCTTGCTAAGGTCCATTCATGACCCTCCTCTTTACAATCACAGCTGTGGCATGGGAGGTAGCAGAAGAATCAGGCAGGGATACCTTTCTTATTGCCTCTGTTCTAGATTCTCAGCTCACTTGCTCTTCCTACCTTGACTTAGCAGCAGCAAATTCAGGGGCAGCCTTGTTACTGGAAGGCCAACAGAACTCCAGTCAAATGGCACAAGGCCTTCTAGTTCATGCTAAGGTGGACCTTCTCATCCTTGTCTATGGAGACAGAAGGACTAGAATTCAGAGCTGGCAAGGTGGGGCTTTGCTTGAGCTATATCTGATGATGCGGATGGATGTGATACTAATAGTAGTTAAAATATCCAGCAGCTTCCACTTACCTGTTCTCACCAGCAGAAATGTAGATCTCTTCCCATTTAATTCTAGCAATTTCCCTGCCCAACAAGGGTTAGCGTCACAGCAGAGCTGGAAGCACAAATGCTCAGAGGTTAAGTGATTTGCCCAGGGTCAGACAGCTGTGAGGCTGTTGATTTTAAGCTTGGACTCTCATCATCATGGCTCCAAAGCCCAGCAATGTTCAGAAAAGCACCTTTCCTATAACTTGAGAGCCCAGGGTTCCTCCTTTAGATGTTCAAAGCATGGTTCCAGTTCCGTCACTTTGATGCTGAAAGACCCAGATCTCTGACTGGGTCATGTCCTGGCTCCCTTATCCCTCGTACCCTTCCTGTGACCTGCAGAAATTCTGACTCCTGCTTTACTTTTCTACGTTCTTTGTAAATGTCAAGGTTGTGGTAGAGAGTCAAAATGGCTTGACTCACTTGCTTATTGTGTTTTCCTTTGGTCATTCAAGAAACATACGTGGAGATTGAATGGGAAGAAGCGAGCCACATGTAAGAAACATTGAAACCCTTGGGTTGGGTGGAAGACATTTGCATTCCTAGCTGCTCCCCAGTGACTCTCCCTACATTGCACAGGTCAAGGCAGAGTAAGACTTTGTTAAATGTGGCTGTCTTTGCTTCTTAGAGAATTCAGAAACCAGAGCAGGGTTGTTTCCCTAGCTTGACTGCAGCCTTAGAGATGGGGAAGCCCCACTGCCACCCTTTGCATCTGGTCCTAAAGGAGGAGCAGGACTCAGCACTACCTGTGAACAGTGGCTCCCTGCTTCCCCCAGGCTGCTCCTTTCTGCAATGTCCTCTGGTCATCAGTGCCTCTGGAAAGCCGCTTGCATTTTAGCCCAAGCTTTTGTCCCAGATCCTCTATGCCATTGTGTTGCATCTGTTGGTTTATCTGTCTTCTTCTCCAAGACAACACCGTGCATTCCTGTGAGCCTGGGGTAGCCTCTTTCTTTTTCATGTTGTGTTGGTACCAAAAATCATTGCAGACATCATGGGCATAATTTAGAATACGTAATGAGATGATTCTCTTGTCTGCTTTCCTCAGATTAGTTCCTGTATTTATAGTTGATGTCTCTAATTATTCTTATCATTTCACTCCACTTAGTGGTCTCCTTTTCTCCTATCTTTTCTTCTCACCCCCTTTAGTTGCCTTGGAATGTATCTGTTCATTTAGTAGTTATCCACTGAGCTCCTACAATGTACCACATTATAGATAGGAGCTCCATATATAGATGTGTGATCTAATCGGGACACACGGGATTAGAGCTGACTCAGGATGATGACACATCCTAAATTGGTTCATCCTCCCCAGCTGATATTCCCCATGGAAGGGGGATTAACTGTATCTAAGCGGTTGTGTTGCTGGGGGTGGGGAGGACTCTTATTCCTGGACATATATTGTCTCTTGAATGAGCAGCTCATCTGTTGATGAATGAGGCCACCCAGGCACTACACTGTTTCCTGGAGTCACTTTCTGATTCTGAGGTTTCATAATGAGAGCATGCTTTCTTTAGGGGAGCAGGTGTGTGGTAGACTTGGACTCCTACGCTGTTCTTCTGAGTATTCCCGGAGATCGGCACCTCTCTGCTCCGGTTTGGCTGTGGTTGTTTTTGTCACCTCCACAGGGCTGTGTTGTTTGTTCCTGGAGCAGGGAGGCATCTGTCATCCTCACTGAGCCTTGACAGATGCCACATTCAAAGAACCAGCACTGGTTTGAACAGAGAGAGCAGTAGCTGTACTGTCATTGCCAGGCTGGCTCAGACCTAACCACTCTTGCTGCCTCCTCCCAGGGCATAACCTTTCCTGCCAGCTCCTGCAGAAGCAACCTTCCTGGGCTGGGATGTTCGGAAGGCTTGAGCTGAAAGATTCCAACCTGGGAGGTGCAAAGGGGAGCCAAGCAGTGTGATGCCTATTGGGTGGCATGCACCCCATCTTGCACCCCATCTTTGCCTCACTGAGGCAAGACTCGAAGGTTGATCCTGAGCACAGTGGGGAAGACCTGGCAGGACAACACCTCCTTGGGGATGAGAACATGTTTCCTTTTGTCTGCTCTGGAAAGTGCTGCACCTGACCCTTGCTGTCTCCAAGAATCAGAACTTGCGTAAATAGCGTGGGCACGAACAGAACACGTGGCAGGCACTGAGTAGTCAGGACGCCAGCTGCTGCATAGCAGATGGGCTGACTGAGAGGACTTCAAAGGCAAAACTTAGAGCAATGAAGATAATATATCAGTGACAGGGTCAAAGACAAAGGAGAACCAGACATGGATTCCTTTGAACTAGTCGGGAGACCTTGAAAATAATTTATATGATACATGACGTTCCTTATGTTGGACATCATATTATGTTGACCATTTACTACCAATTCCCAATGAATCCTAATTGAGCATCCTGAGAGTGTTGATGGACTTGCTTTGGAGAAGACTGGGTGGAGGGTAGTATCATTTGGCATGCTCCCAGACAAAGTCTGTGTCTGTAGAACAATGCTGGAGTCAGATCTCAAAGCTGAAGAGGAAAAGGGGCTTGCATGTTATGTATAGGAAAGGTCATCAGGGACTGGGACTTTTTCTTTCTAGTTCTTCTGATTCTTCCCTGCCTGTGTGACTCATGGCCCCAGGACCTCCAGCCTGCCTTACCCTGTTCTCCTCTACTTCTGAGCCACTCTTTCTTTTAGAAGCTGACATTTGCATTCTCCCATTATCTTTCTGGATTTTCCAAGATCATATTTGTGAGTCATCTTTCTCGGGTTCTTTTAAGCAGTGAAGGGATGCTGTGCCTGGCAGTGCAACTGAGAGCTGTCTTTATCAGAGTGACAATCTCTGGAACTTATAAAGCATCAATTTGAATAAACGAAACAAGAGTTTAAGGAAAGCCAGCCTTCCCTTCATTTAAAATATTGTATCTCAGGGGAGCGTTAATTTTTTTAAAGTAACTCATGTATTCCAAAAAAGCAGAGAACTCTGCTAGATAAACAATGAAGATGTTTCCTTAAGAGACATTTCTTTACTCAGCTAATGAGGAAGCAGCGGGGGAGAAGGGATAGAAAGTGCTGAATGAAATACCCAAGCGTGGATCTGGCACCAAGGCTACTTTCGTCATTCCTGTCTCTCAGAGAGTTCTAAGCAGAGCCAGACAGACACCTCTGACTCTTAGTCTTAACTCTGATATTGCCTTCTTGAGCATACCAGTGGAGAAAGCTTTGTATGAGAATGTTTGTATGCAGGTGATGGGAGGAAGTGATACGGTTGGAGTTTCTCAAGTTAAGTTCTTGAGGGGAAGGTGATGAATCAAATAGCTGATGTAGGGAAGCTTTGACTGTATTCTTCTCCCTCTGTAGGTTTGATGATTTCCTTCTAGGAAAGAAGCTGTTACTAGACCGACGATGGGAAGGACACATACAAATTGCATTATGCCTAAGGCATGGGAGTATGAGACTTGGAGATGGGCAAGATGGCTGAGTGTAAGGGGTAGAGGTGGGCTTGTTCCTTGAATTTCTAGAGGAAAGCGGGGTTGGGCAGGCTTTGGAAGTTTGCCAAATGGCTGTCAGCAAACAACAGTTGTCTTGGAACATGGATTGCTTGTCTGATGTTGTATTGTTTCTTGATATAATTGGTTCCCTCCAGCTTGCCTTCCGTCTCTTACCTCTGCTTTCTTCTGTGTTTGCTAACTGCTCACTGGCTTCTTCCATGTGGTCCCAGGGCAGAGTCAAGTGCATGACATACCATTTCTTCCTCCAAATGGAAAACCTTTGCTGAAAAGACAGTTTCTCTTTCACATAGAGCTGTGATAGCCGAGACCTACAGCTTGACTTTCATTGGTTCACATTAGTTTATGTGCTCATTCTAGAACCAGTGAAGATAACCTCAGGAAGACAGACCTGGTGGCCTTCCTGGGCTTGTCACGCTTGGGCAGGTACTCTGGGGGTGGAAGTGGGGACATACCTGAACTAGAGGGTTGGAGAACAAAGGATAAGGTCAAGTTTTGTTACCAGAAGCAGCAACTGATGCTTGTCACTGAAGGTAAACTATCAGTTTGATATGGTTTGCTCATACGGGTTTGCAGGGCCAGCCCTGGGATGATCCACATTTGCATTAAGATTATTATATTTCCTTTTCTGTAATATACCTGTTATTGTTAGGATTCTCTTGCCATCCCATTGCTATATGTTGAAAGGGTCTCCAGAGCCTAATATAACAACATGGATTTGGTCTTATAGATGAAGGCAAAGACAAGTGGTAAGCCCACACTTACTTGTTCCCCAATCACAGACTTAAGAGATTGCTTCTGTCTTCTAAGCCAAATGGTAATTTTCGCAGTCAACACTGAGCTAGTAGTTTTGAGAAGATTTTTAAATGTATTTCCCTATCAATTTAATTTTACCTTTTATTAAACAAATTCTAAAGAACTTCTTATAACTGCCTGTTGCCACTAGCTTACTAATGTCCCAGGTAGCTGACTGATCCATATGAAGCCATGTGTTAATAACAGTCCATTTATGTCTATTTTATAGAAGAGGAAACAGTCATAGTGGCATGTGGTTGTCCGAGTTCATGTCAATCAGAGGCTTTAGTATCCATGTTTTTACGTGTGGGTTGATATATGTAGACATAAAGAAGACATGTTCTCTATGCTTGAGCTATATGTAATAGCTTTGCCTTAATAGTTATAGAAGTGAATGAGTAATACATTGCAATGGGAATAAAACAGCAGGAAGTGATTAATTTTGCCCGAGTATAGTCTGGGAAACTGAAAGGGACATCTGAGCTGGGTCTTGATGAGTGAGTAGGAGTTTCCCTTGTGAGTATCATGTGGGAAGAATCTGTTCTTTAATGGAGTAGTGCATGAGGTTTTTATGAGATAGGGCTGTCAGGTTTAGGAAACAGGAGGTCACCTTTAACTTTTATCTTCAGTCTTCATATGGATGGCCCCAAAGACTTACATTTATATTTTCATTTGTAGAGAATAGAAACCTAATAAACTGGCTGCAGTGATAACAAGGATTTGCTATCTCCTCTGATTGGGAAGCACAGACTTGAGATGACTTAAGGGGTTGCTTGCTCTTTTGACTAGATAGAATCTTCTTAGGGTCTGACTTCTTTTCTTCTCATTGTCTGGTCTAACACCATGATGTTGTCATTAAATACAAGCTTGTTTGCAGCCCCTCAGATGTTTGTTTCTGTTGTATCCTTCCCTTACATTGCCCAGCAGGAAAGAAGCCCATCTTAATCCTAGCAATGCTAGTGTAAGACTGAGAGACACTGTTACTAGATTGACTTGGCTCATGGAACCACCTCTGAACCAAGAAATCCTTGTTCCCACAGGATAAAGACCATCGAGAGACTCAGTTGTCCTCAAATGGAATCTGGGGTATTGGGGGCATGAGGAAGTGACCAGGGCATCCTGAAAAAAAATCCATATTGAGAGAAGGCATCAAGGAGATGTTCGCTATGGTTTACATTTACAGCAACAGTCTCCCTTCTCTGGAAGTCAGAGAGGTGCATACTACTGGCAAGAAGACCACACAGAATAATCTAGAACTTTACAGTAAAAACTGTTCTCGGACTTGTTCAGGGGTGTCTTCAAAGGAGGCTGGTGACTTGATACTTACAAAACTACCACCAGCTCCCTCTCTAGGAGGGTAGCTAAATTCATTCTAAGCCATGGAGTGGCAAATTAAGGAAGGGAAATGTTTTCCAAAATGACCTACATCAATGAAAGGAAGAAGTGTCTAAAAATGTTAGCTCAGCGCTAAGATATATGTGAATCAAAATTGAGATAGTATGGCCCAAGAGAAGGCAAGTAATTGGTGGTAGCTATCAGGCCTGGGGTTCAACTCTAGGCACCATCACTTTTATGAGAAGCAGTAATGTGTCCCAGGGACACAGAACATACTCTGCAGTGTGGCTATACCTGCATGCTGGCTGCATGGTGAGCTAGACCTGGGTGCATGCCCCACTCTACCATGGATCAGGCATGCATGGGTCAGTCACTCATTCATTCAGCATGTGCCTTTCTCCTTCCAGCATAGCTAGGCAGATGCAGAATGGCAGATACTTCTGTCCTCAGTTGTTCCATCAGTGAATGATGGAATCAGGCTCTGTCCACATGATAGGGTTGATGTGAGAACTGGATGAGCCCATCCTCATTTTATCAATTGGCAGATAAGTGTTACTCACTTTTCTGTTGTGGCGATAGAACACCCATGATGAAGGCGTATATTTTGGCTTATGGTTCTAGAGGGTTAAAGTCCATGATGGGGACAGCATGGTAGCAAGTGGCAGGCATGGTGGTATGACTAGAAAGCTGAGAGCTAACTTCTTCAACCTCAAGTATGAAGCCGAGGGTATGGCGAGAGAACTAGAAGTAACATGAGTCTTAATTTTAAAGCCTGCCTCCAGTGAGGCATACTTCTTCCTGTAAGGTTACACCCCCACCAAACCTCCCTAAACAGCACCACTAACTGGGGACCCAGGTTTTACATACCTGAGACAGGGGAAGATCTTTCTCATTCAGACCACCAAGATATA
>NW_026068153.1:832428-853974 GCF_014885135.2 Alexandromys fortis | reverse complement strand
TGCATAATATATATTATATATGTATGTGTATATATAAAATATTTACCTAAAAATAATAGTAATTTTGATTAGATACATAACACAATAAGTATTCACTTGTATATATATATATCCCCATACACCTACGTAATATATGGAAAGCATTCGTATTCCTGCTTACTAAGCACTATTAGTATGTAAACAGATGACACCATGGAGTGTTGCCAGGAGCCTTACAGTCATTGCATATAGATTGTCTGCCATATAACAGACTCTTGATAAATGCCAGCCATTATAATAATTATTATGTTGTTTGAACTGCTTAATAATAATGGGATTCTTCTGAATACAGCTGTTTGTGCTTCTGCAGTGCTTAGTGCCAACACTGTCCCCCTTGGACCTTATAATTGCTTAATGACAAGCTCCTTCTCCTTTCTTGTGGAAGTTTGTGTGCTCTCTTGATGTTGTATGCCCAGGGGTAATTATCAGGATGAGGATGCATACCACAGTAAAGTGTTCCCCATTTCAGGGCTCCTGTTGCCTATTCTAGAGACTTCCCAGCCATTTGTCACAGTCTCATTTGAAATGCATGTGGTTTTCATCCGTAATATCTTGATTGTCCCATTAATCTCCTTTAAGCGTCATAAAAAATACAGAAGGCTGGATCCCAAATAGTCACCAAGTTGTAATTTTGCATTCAAGGGAGTGTTTGCTGCAGACGTGAAGAGACTGATGTTCCCCGTTTGGCAGTCTGCTTTCCAGCGATGTCAGAAAGGCCATTGTGTTCTGAATTACCAACCTGTTGGCCGGGCTGCAGCTCTGTTTGCCCCTAATATGTCTGTATCTTTGGCTGTTTTCTCATCTCCAAGTCTTTTGTCTTCCTCCCAGTGATGCTCTGCAGTATCTACTACCTAGAGGAGTGGCCAGGAAATAGCTTTTGCTAGAGCAGCAAGAAGCTTGGCAGTTCTGTTTGTTCATATTCTGAAGAACCTGGCTACAGACAGAGCTCACCCAGAAAGAGCAGCATTTGTTTTACCAACATGCACACATCATCCTCTAAGGTGTTGCGTTTTAATGCAGTGACAGTTAGCTACATGTTAATTATATTTGAATGAAATGACAAGTACAGGAATAGGGGAGATGCCTCGTCCCATAAAACATGCGGACCCGAGTTTTATCTCCAGACCTGTTTAGAAAAAAGAAGTTGTATCAGGTGATGTGTGTTTATAATCTCAGATCTTGGGAGGTGGAGACTCCCTGGCTAGCTAGGCAAACTCAATAAGGTAAGCTCAGACCTATGAGAGACCTTGTGTCAACAACAAACAAACACAAAACTGAGGTGGATGACTCTTGAGGAATGACACTAAAGGTACATGTGCACATGCTCTGTAACACATGTGCCGGCACATGCATGATGAACACACACACACACACAGACTTACAAGTTTTATTCCTCATTTGCACTAGCTATTTTTCAAGTACTAAGTGTGACTGCCTTTTGGGAGAACATTTCCATTAGTGGAGAAAGGTGTCCTAGCCAGGAATTGGTAGAAAGAGGAAAGAGTGTTGAACGTCCATAGTATATGATTCATAGTATCATGGACCACCAAGGGTCCAGTATGCCTTTCTTAACTCTGCCTGTGTCCCCCACTCCCCATAGCCAATCCACGTTTAGACCAGGAAAATAAAGATTGTTTCCTGATCTAGCGTCAGCACTCAATGAAAAGAAGAAAAAAGATCATTTTAGAGAATGTCAATGAGCAGTTTTCTTCCTAATTTGCACCCTGCCTTTTGACAGCACAATGCATATGTTGTCACCCTTTGGTGAAAACACAAGTAACCCTTGGGTGTTAGTAGTCGCCTAGAATGACGTGAGAAAGTCTGGGTGGAAGCTTCTTGTGACAGAATTTAGAAAGAACATTCAGGCATATTGCCTAAAAAGTCAGCACTGGTCAAGTACATTTAAGTAATCCCATCTAACCTGAATTTGAAAATATCCGCCTATGAATGCCTCTGGTGGACAAATCTACTCCACATAACTTGGTCTAGTCGTTCAGCTCCAAAAACCACAGATCAGGCATGACTGGGAAAAAAGAATTGTTTTGGATAGCCTTGGGCTGCTGTTTGCTATTGTTTCACTGTTAAATGTCAATAGATTACTCAGTGATAATAGATGCAAGGAGATGAACGTGACTGCATGAATATTACAAGAGGCCGATAGATCTCCCGGGGACCCTCCAGACCTACTTTTGAGAGTGACTCAGTAAGTCTATTTGCAGAGTTGTGTTCACATCCTCAGAAAAGGCTTCTTAATTTTCCTTACTTGGGAAGAGAGGAAAAGCAGGAGCTAGCATTGGCTGACTGTTTGGAGTGATGAAGCAAAGGAAACTCCCCACCTGCCTGGAGAGATCTGAGATCAGAGAGACAGAGCCTGGTTTTTGTGAGGGATGATGTGTCTGCATGACAATGCTCAAGGCTTCTAACAAGAATGAGGGTGGGGGAGGGGGAGCCATGGGACTCTGTGCATCTGTAGTTGACTTACCAGGCAGGCTAGAGTCTGGCAAAGAAAGTCTAGATTCCTCCAGAGGCTAGAATCTCAGAACAAGAAGATAAATTTCCCCAAGTATCATGGTAGTTGAGTTCACTGAGGCAGTCTGAGAATCTCAACCTGTGATAGGAGTGTGTGTGCGCGTGCGCATGTGTGTATGTGTCCATCTTTTGGCCTTTCCTCCTCTCTGTGTCAATTGATCTCATAAAAATGAGATTTTTTTTTCTTCAGTATCATCACCAAGGAAACGCTTGAGGATTTATAATACTCGGTGTATTGCAGCAAGAAATGTAATTATGACTTACATTTCTGTAGCCATTTGAATAAAGTCTTCAATAAACATCTTCTTGGTGCTTCTGAAGTTATTTCTTGGTCCTTCAGAATCTGGGTTCATATGACATGTTGACTACATAGCAGCATATAGCAAGGGATAGCAACGAAACTGTGGTTGAAGGGAGAGAGGGTGAAGCCCAGACTGCTAGCCTTCTGTCCCACCCCCACAAGCTGCCCCCATCAGCTGAGTCAGGCTCTGAGTCACCAGTGAGCAATCCCCATGTCCCCAGAGCATCGTCCCACTGAGTCCTCACCATCACCAGGTATGACTCTGAGATCCTCGCAGTGACTGGGAGAATTTCAATGAGGCTGTCTCTGGCATGAAGGACACAGCCAAGGAGGAGAGAGCAAAGTCAGGGCTGTTGAGCTCAGTTCAGGACAGGGTTGTGATGACAGCAATGCAGGGGAAGGAACTTTTAAGGATCATCTACCTAATGGGGTAGCAATTAGAATCTTGATAGGTTCCTTTCTTGATTGCAGTATATTTTTTGTATATGTGCAAATGTGGGGGCATCTTCATGCATGTATAGGCCAGAGGATGACCTCTGCTCACAATCCTCAGATACTCTCCGACTTCTTTATGGCAAAGAGTCCCTTGTTAGCCCAGAACTTTCCAAGTAGGCAAGAAAGCAAGCCCTAGGGCTGAGATTAGTATTGGAAGCACCATGCCTGGCTTCTTCCCTCATTCCCTACTTCTCCCTTTCTTTCTGTTTCTTTCTGTTTCTTAGATGATGTTTTGTAGTCAGGGTGAAAAAGGCTTCACCTCATTTGTGGGGAGCTCTGCAACCTTGGCCCCATCACCTTCACAAGCCTTGTCTCCTAACACAGTCACATTGGTGACTGGATTTCAGTATATGGATTGGAGGCACACACACATTGAGACACAGAAGGGAACATTTCAGGTCTGTATTGTGAAAGTGTTTGCAGAGTGATGGAATTCATTTTCTAAGGCAAACATTATCTTAATATTTCAAGATTTCCTGGTTTTGGTATTAGTTTCAAGGAATTTAGCATCAGATTTTTGATTTGCTGAGAGAAAAGGAAGGGAGGGGCAGCTTTTGTTTGGAAACTCACTGCTGTTTTGAGTACAGCCAGCGATGCAAAGATGTCCTCCAAAGAATAGTGACAGTCCATCCTCAGAACAGAATGCTTACTTTTGTCTACCTGTGGCAGTTTCTGGAAGTCCTTGGGAAATTTTATGTCTAATTTTCTGTCAGGTCCCTTCCGGAACAATCAGTATGTTCTTCCATATCCTTATCTGCTAAGAGTATCCCAGAACTGCATTCCAAGAGCCTGTTGGTTAAGAGAGAGAGGAAAGCTGCCTTTCTTACAGGCAAGGACCCTCACCCCCACTGCATGCCTGACTTGTATTCAAAGGGCTATTCATTTCCCAAAGGTTCTGATCTGGGGCTCACTCAGCTTGCCTGGACTGTGCCTGTCTGACCTTCTTCCCCAAGTCCCCACCTTCCTGGGGTATCTTGGACTTCATTTAACATGTGGCCGAGAGTGTGTGAAGGCTGAGAGTTTGGAAGACAATGGCTACTTATTTTTAAGAAGCGATGGCAGGTGGTTAATTTTTTTATTTATTTATTTTTATTTATTTATTTGTTTGTTTTTTCAAGACAGGGTTTTGTTGTACCAGTGGAGCTTGTAGACCAAGGCTGTAGACCAGGCTGGCCTCGAACTCACAGAGATCCCCGTTCCTCTGCCTCCTGAGTGCTGGGATTAAAGGCGTGCACCACCACCACCCAGCTCAGGTGGTTCTTAATAGATTTTCTGTAATGCCATAATAGGTTTCTCTGCTGATGAAGTAAGCCAGATCAGGCCAAACTAAAAAAGTAAAAGAACAGGTTTACTTGAGCAAAGCAACTCCCAATTTATCCCAATTTATACGTAAACATTAGCCCGAGGTGAACAAGCCCCCCATTGGGCTGTGCTTCCTCTACACCACCTGAGTCCTCCATCCTCAGAGACTGGGGTCGGAGAAGTCACATGGCCAAACTATACACCCTGGAAGCAAGGATGATGTGTCCACCGCACACAGCATTTGTGCCTAAGTATGGTCAAAAACTGACTGCTTTAGGTGAATTCTTGGGTTACTGGCAACTTCAGGCAAGGAGCTGCTGCCGCCGACAAGAATGCAAGGCTGGAATGTTTGGCACCATTTTCCTGTTGGAGATTCTCTCAAAGGGTGGGGTTTGGAGAGAGAGGAATGAGGCTTTTCGGATCAAGCAGGAGTGAGCTGAAGGTTCCAGCTCTGCAGTTCTCTCTAACTTAACGTACTCAGACATGCTGCTTCTGAAACCACACTGAAGCATCTGCTGCTCCCCTCAAAGTCTGGAGAAGGTTAGAGACCCACACTTGTGGTACTTTCATGCATATTCATATACTAAAGACCCTGCAAGATCCACGGTAAAGGACCTGTTTGTTCCAGTGATTCCCAGTAAAACTCCAGAGTATGTGCAAACGTGTGCTCACCAGAGCTGATCTGTAAACAAGCCTGTAAGTTTTGAGGATCTGCTGCTGACCTTGCATGGGCAACCCAACCATCACATGCCTCAGCTTCTTTATCTGTAAAAGGGGGTCACTAAAATGCATCTGTCTGATAGGAACTTCATGAGAACAAGCTGTTTTAAGCAAGCTTGGTGTAGTTTCTGAGCTATTGTAACTTGTGTGTTAGCTGATTTCAATGGTAGTACTATCAGGTATTATTTGTTGAAAGCTCTTAGCAGCCTGTCAAGCGTGGTTTACTGACTTCCCCCATGAAGTGGTGTGAAACAGCCTCCCTCTTTTAAGAGAATACGGCAGCCACATCTAGTCTGTTTCCTTAGCTAACTGTGGCAGATGGTGGTCCGTGCCTGTGTTTATGGCTGACTGGGTCAGTTCTTCTATTCAACAGTCAAGGTGGTTAGAAGAGACACTCTTTACAAGACAGTGTAAGGGCGCATCCCACCTTTCTCCATTAGAGTGGAGGGTTCCTATTGCATCCCAATATGGATGAGCAAAGCAGGAAGCATGCCTTCGCTGAATTTTGGAGAAAAATTCTAGTTAACAATTACAAAATGAGATGTCCTTCAGGCTGAGGGACAAGAACAGAAAAGATGACCGGAAGTACAGCTGTAAGGCTTTTTAATAAGAAGGAGGGAAGGACAGGCCAAGATTAGTAACCAACACGCTTTCCCTACTAAGTTGGCTTTCAGAGCGAAGGGGCAGAGCTGAGGGAGAATTGCTTTGGAAGTGCTAAGCTGCCATGTCTTTGTTTGATGTTGGTGAAAGCACACTTGACTTTTGCATGACTGCTCTGGAAATCGCTCAGTGGAGCCGCATCACCTGGAGCTGGCCTGAGTCTGTGAAGTAACAGATTCAGTAGGACAATTTATTTTGCACTCAACTGTTTTACAGGCTCTACTACTCTTCCTTTACGCCCTCACATTGTTTTTCTTGCCCCAGTGTCTTAGAAAACATCCCTGTCATGGGGGGTCTAGTATCAGCCATACGTAAGTGTGTCCATGACTCCGTGGCTCCATGGGTATGTCTGGGTATGGAGGCAGATGCCACCTGGAAGTCATGGAGGATGAGTAGTTGAAAGTAGAGCCAACTGGGGTTGGGGCTCCCTCATCCACACATCAGGAATTATTTTCCGAGCACTGACTGTACGGCACATGTTTAAGGCGTGAATGTAGAGCGGTGATGAGGGAGGCCAAACAGAAACCCACAGTCAGGTCCTAGAAACTGCGGGTGGGAGTGACATGTTGCATGCAGGGTGTGTAAGTGACAAAGACCTGTGGTGGTGACAGAGGCTCACTAGCCATACCCTTGGCCTATCCCCTCTTTACCTGTTATGTAGGAAAAACACCTTGTTCTCCCCGCTTCTATCACCTATCACATGTTCTCCAAGATATTTGTTTTGCCTTTGTCTGTTGACCCGAGGGGTAGACACTGCTATGAACCCCTACATCATGCTTTTACTGGGATTCATTTTCTGCTCCAAATGAAGCTGACTCAGATCTACTAGACCCGCCAAGTCAGAAACCTGCTCTTCAGAACCTTCAATTTGGCTTTTCTTGGGCTAAATCCATAGTTTGAAGACATCGAGGCAAAGCCACCACCTAGCCAAGGCAGAGCTGGGAAGTGAGGTGTGGCTCTGAGTGCTGGCCTTTCGACGGGTCCTAGAGTGAGCATGAAACATTGAGACAGTAACAAGTTCTTTGGCAGTAACAAAAGATCGTAGGAAGTAAGCTACTGAGAGCGAGGACCAGTGCTATGTAGAGAGGGTGAGGGGAGAGCAGCAGTTCTGTTGGGAAATGTGAAATCAAAAGGTCATTGGGATTCGCTAAGGAGAGATGGAAGAGAGAAGGAAGAGAGGAAGGGAAGGAGGAGGAACAGAAGAAGGGGAAGACGGAGCGCTGAGATTCAGAGACAGAGACCCAGACAGAGGGGGACTGACTGCTTGCATTTCCAGGAGAGAGATGAGCAATTAAATACAAATTGATCCTGGGGCCAAATAAACTTCAAGATAATTGCTTCTTCTGGTAGCAAATCATTATGACTCAGATGAATTCATCTTTGTAACTTTTCAGGACCAAATGTCCTTGAGAGATGAATTAATCCTCCTTTTCTCTCCTTGTCCATCACCTGATCGCTCACCTCTGAATTGGATTGAAATTAAGGGTCATTAGTTTGGAAGACCTTATGAACTCCCTGTTGGTAGATGGGTGGCTTTCCCCTCAGCCTGGCTGGGCCCCCTCTTCGATGGCTGGGTCCCTTCCCTTCTTAGGGCAGGAACACTTCTGAACTTGTGCTCAAGGCAGTAAGTCTCACAGTATGATCCCGTTTTCCTCCACACTTTCTAGTTGCAACTGTTAGGCAGAACTCGGGAACCCAGGATCTGTGCCACAGAGATCTCTGTGTGGGTGGTCAGTCTTCAGATGGGACAATGCAAGATGGCGGAGCTGCCGCATGAGCCCTGGTGGATCTCGAGCCTGGCTTATCAAGAGCCTCATGAATCTCTCCTTCTGCATTTTTCTTCTTCTGTTTTCACTCACTCAGCGTGGAAGCCTTTGAACAAATAAGCTACTTAGTCCCAAACAGGTCTGCTCCTGAACAGTTTACAAAGTTATTTTTCCCTTTTACTAAAATAACTTACATACCTTTTCCTGCCCTGGTCCCTCTGGCTTTGTGGTTTTGTTTTCTTGAATGTATGTTATTTTTTTTTTGAAATTGTCTTATTGGTACCTTCATGTGTGATCTGTGTCCCTACGTGTCTAAGAAACAGTATCTGGCAAGAAGGTGTTGCTAAACATATGAGAACAAAGTGAATGTGGCTGGGGCAGGAGCTTCGATGGTAGAGTACTTGTCTATCCACGGCCCTTAATTCAGTTCTTCAGTTCTCCCAAGTGTCTAAGCTGGGTGTGGTGGCATGTGCCTGAAATCCAGAGGTTGAGTCAGGAGGAGCAGGAGTTCAAGGCCATCTTCAGTTATGTTGGAAGTTTGTGAACAACCAGAGCTACCTGAGACTCTGTCACAACACACACACACACACACATATGCACAAACATAGATGTGTGCATGCAAATATGCCTTGGAGTGTATGCAGCTGGCTAGCAATGCATCTAGTTTCTCTTTCCTGGTTTTTCCAATTTCTTCCTCCACGATCCAGGGTAGAGTTGTGTCATTTCATCTAGGCAGGTTAGTTGGAAGGACTACTTAAGAGATAAACTTTAGAATCAGATTCAAGTACAACTTACCACATATGTGACTCCCAGTAAATGGACCACTTCCCAGATTATGCTTCTCAGTACAATGTGTCGTTTACAATAACAATCCAATATTACTCTTGTTACCAGCTACTGAGAAAGAAGACTTGTCCCCTGTCTGGCCTTCTGCGGTTACTTCTGGGTGTCTGGGCACCTGGGGGTACTGCTCAGCTGGAGCTAGGGACCATAGGGACACAGTCATACCAGCCTCAGTATGTAGGCCCAAGAGTCATGAAGCATTGAGCGTAGGGGAGAGAACATGAGGAAAACAGCCAGCCTGTGTGGAAACAAGCTCTGTGGTCAAGATGGATGCGTTCTGAGGTCCGGCCCCTCAAGGTTCTGTCCTTCCCACAGCCTTTTGGCAAGATTTCCATAATTTTATTACAAACGAGTGTGCGCTGGCCCGACGAATGACACTTGCCAGTGACGGGGCATTGCTTTGCTCCTCCAGGCATGGAGAACTTGTTCAATTACGTGCCACCCCTGTGATGGGTGCAATCACAGGCGCACACATTAGCTTCTGATTATACCCTTGTTGAGTCTCTCTTGACAGGAGGGAAATGGATTTACCTTGAGTCACCCCTGGAGTTTGCAAGCAGCTTTGCCCTCTCCTGACAACACCTTCTGTGTGTTTCTAAGGGAAACCAGTTCAGTGGCGGCCAGTCCCCAGTGGCATGTGCCTCCAGGCCTGGAGGTGAACTTGGACTGATTCCCTTAGTGACAGTAGCCTTTGGGGGCTCACAAGGAAGTGACCCTGGGTGTAGGGAGCACCCTGGAAAAGCAGAAGGCCCTGGCTACTGCACAGAGCAGAGTTCTTGGTTTATATACATAACATATTACATCTAAAAAGTACTAGACTATGTATTCTTTGGCCTTTTCATTCATCTATAGAATGGGAATTCTAATAATAGTTACTTCACATGCACAGTAGAATTAAGTGAGATATATGCAAAATACTTATCAGCATAGTGCCTAGGGTATTAATTGCTAAGTATTTTGGAAATTAGTAAAAATTATTTTGAAAGGTATGTTGCTGGGTTTTAGGAAAGGGGTGGGCCCTAGAGTTCCATCATATCTTTTCCGTTTAGTCGCTGTGTGACATTGGACAGATCCCATCATCCACGCGGGCTGTTTTTGAAGTGAGAGAAGAGAGCACTCTAGCTGAGGGCAGCTGTGAGCATCTCAGGTAGCCTTTGAGTGTTAGGAGCAGCTCGCCCCACACCAGAGCTGCTTGCTTTTTAGCCACTCTGTCTCCCTCATCTGGCAGGAGCTTAGAGAGGACAGGAGCAGAGTAGTTACGGTTTGGGTCTTGGCTTTAGGAGAGAGGCCTTGATTTCCATCTGGACAGTGGGCTTCTTAAGATGGATTTTTCTAAACACACCACAGTTGGCATTCTACTAAGGTATCCTGGGACAGGCTAGGATGGCAGTAGGAGTGATTAGATCTGAGGATTTTTGGGGTGATGTGGGAATGTCCATCTGTATATGTGTTGCTTTTATTGGATAATGAATAAAGCTGTTTCAGCCAATGGCTTAGGCATAATCCTGGCTAGCTCTTAAATGTTAAATTAACCCATTTCTATTAATCTATGTATTACCACAAGGTTATGGCCTACTGGTAAGGTTCCACTGTCTGCCTCCTTCAGCAGCTACATGGTATCTCCTTGACTCCGCCTACACACTCTCTCTATATCTCTGCTTGGATTTCCTGCCTGGCTTTACTCTGCTAAGCCATTGGCCAAACAAAACATTATTTATTCATTACCCAATAAAAGCAGCACATATACAGAAGGACATCCCACATCACTGGGGCTCCTGCGGGCTCTTCCCATCAGCACCGAGCCCCGGGAGAGTAGCAGGTCTCTTTCTGATTTCCCCTTTCTCCTTCGGAACCTCCTCTTCTCCCCGCAGCATGTGACTCTGCCCTTTCGGGTCCCCATCACTGTCACTCTGGCTGGAAGGGATCTGGGCACATCTGAACCCTGACTGTGAGCTCTGGAGAGGCCTCCTGAGAGAGGACAGGATTCTGTGATGCCTCTTTTAGAAACTAAGCCAACATTCTCCCTATCAAGGAAATTGTATAAGATTTGCACCTTGTCTAATGCTGTTTCATTTTTAACATCAACACATTTCCTACCCCCAGTTAATTCCCAGTGGCAGTGGCAGTATGTTGAGGAGAGCCCCACACAGAGAGGACAATCATGTTCCGAAAGGCCCTGGGGCTCAGATCTGATTCAGATTTTGAGGCTGCCTGGACACAGGCTCTAGGTCCTGTCTGTTCTTTGGAGGCCCCCAGGGATATGGCACATTTGGGAAGTGTGTCTTAAAAGATCATATGTAACATGAAGGGGAGCCTGTTTGTTTATTGGGGTTTTTTTTGTCCTGCCTGGTACCCCACAACTGTTTAGCCCCCCAAAAAATCACACATAGGTCTCCATAAATTATAAGTCCATTAGCTCTAGCCTCTCACTGGCTAACTCTCACATCTTGATTAACCCATTTTTCTGTTCTATGTTAGCCATGTGACTCAGTAACTTTTTTCAGTGGGGCAGATCACATCCTGCTGCTTCAGTGATCTGGACAGGAGAGGGAGGAATCAACTTCCTCCTTCCTAGAATTCTCCTGTTCTCATTACATCATTTCTATTTCCTGTTTGGTTTTTTGCCTATACTTCCTGCCTGGCCAATCAGCATTCATTTGGAACATGATTGACAGAATACAGACAATTCTCCCACACCAATCATATAATTAGCACCTTCAAGTTTGAAGTTAAAGAGTGAAGGGGGCTTCGACCCACCACAGCCTGAGAATCCAGTGGTTACAGTGAGAAGCCTGTGTCTGAAGGAGGAAGGCCTGCTGTATCCAGGGAGCTGGTGCTGCACCTGAAGAGAAATGCTCTGTGCCTCAATGGTAAAACTGAAGGAAGGTGTGAGGCAGGAGGGTGAGAGAGGCAGACAGACACATGTGGAGAGGTGGAGAAACAGAAAATGGTAAGGGGAGAGCTAGAGAAACCGAAGGACTAGAAAACTCTTAGAAAAAAATCAAACAGGAAATGGAATGGACAGACATATGATACAGACTTGCCAGGGGACATCGGGGAGATAGCATGACCACTAATAAGTACAGAGCCTGGACTATAACCCAAACTTTGACATCAGCCCTGGACTTTGATTAATGTTTGCAATAATCCTGTGGAGTAAGAACCATCGTCAGCTTCGTGTTAGTAAAAATGTTGGATTTTCAGAAAAGCAAAGTACCTTATCCAAGGTCACACAGCTTTTGTGAGGAGTCAGGCTAGGACTCAGGTCCATTTCATGCTATGCCCAGTCAATTACAAAGAAGCTATAATCCTGGGTCCTGAAACACAGAAGACTATGTGGGCTCCTGTAGCCTAGGCTGAGAGGCAATCTCTATTGTGTCTCTCACCCAGGACTTTAGTGTTAGTTAAGAGTCTTGAAGCCACAAGTTAGGGAGAAAATTTTTTGTCATGAGAAACCAGAGGTGCTTCTCTGTCATATTAAGGGTGACATCTCTAGATCTCAACTCTTCGATAGACAGAAAGCTTTTGGCTTTGGGTTAAGTCAAGGTGTTATGGCTTCCTTGTTTGTCATACTTCTGTAGAATGCTATGCATGGCTTTCCATATTCCTTGCTGCTATGGAGCCTGTAATATCATTATTGAGTCTTCCAGTTTCTAGGACGTACACCTTGAGAATACCACCAGGGAGCCAGACTGTAGTGTCTACCGTATCCCAACAAACCATCCTAAGTCCAGACCCACGTGGAGCCCTTACCTGAGGGGGAAGCACTTGCTTCGGTTTGTAGTTGCAGGTACATACTTGACCCAAGGAACCTTTCTGAGTTGACCTGGTAGACCTGATGTAGGAATACGTCAGAGGCAGAATACCCACTCTATTCTACTCTAGTGTTGTTAGAAATATGTGAACCAATTCGTGTGTCATGTCTTGAAAATCAAGCCCAGCCTGTCATCTCCTGGGTGCTTGTTTTCCCTGTAGACACCTGCATAACTCATACCCCAGGGGAATAGCTGATTAGTTCAGCAAAGAATGGAGAGGCTGGCAAGGGCCAGGAGGAGGGGTATGTGAGATTGCCAGAAATTGGTGACTTGGAATATACATGAGAAAAGAGATGTAAGCAATGGCAATAAGAGGCTCAGACAAAGGGGAACAAAAACCCTACCCATGTTTGGATTGGAGATGTCTTTAGACCAGTGTCTTTCAGCTCTTGTTTCCTCATTGCCCACATGTGGGGACTTTGTAAACACCATTTCCCCCTAACCATGCCCCCTACTGAGATTTCAATGTCACAAATGCTTTAAGTATCTCACTCCTTTTATTCAGAAGCCAGCATGCTGTGTGTCTGTACTTCTACATAAAAGGCGTAAGATATGTTTTCCAGTTTAGAGGAGACATTGCTGCCATGTGGAATGAATCAAAGACAAAGCTATTCTTGCCTGGGTAGAGAAGCGCTGGCCCCATTTTTTAAGTTTATATCTGCTTTCTGTTGGGAGTTGTGAGAGTTGGCACATACCCTAAGAGCCTACTATGTGCCAGGCACTTCAGATTTATCGCCTCACTTGCTGGTTATGGACAGTTCCAAAACTGGGCCCTGTTTCACAGTCAAGATTCAGCGTGTACACCCCTGCTTGAAGAGACCTGCTCTGTCTGGAACAAGGAGCTCATACTATTTCTGTTATGAGGTGTATTCAGAGTGGGTGGCGCAAGGTGAGTTGGGTTGGAGCTCACGGTGGTACTCCTGATGGAAAAGAACTGGCTCTGAAGAAGAGGCAGCTCAAGTGAGACACGACAGAGGCAGAGACTGTGTGTCTGGAAGGGGCTCTGGCTGACAGAGTTGACTCTCACTGTAGAGCTGAGAGATACTTCAGTCTAGTTTATTAGGGTTCTGGTTCTGAGGAGCCAACCTGAGTTAACTAAATGCTGTTTCCCCCTAACCATGCCCCCTACTGAGATTTCAATGTTCAAATAATGTTTGTGCTGGGCACAAAGGCATTCTCTCCGGGCTAGGACAGGAGATAGAGACCCTAAAGGTGGGAGCCCAGGGTTTCCAACACAGAAGCATATAGACACTGAGTAGTCCTTCAGAATATCCCAGTGGTGACCATTTCTGAAGGAAAGTACAGTCTGTGGCCTAAAGGAGATAGAATTCCTGTATTATTTCCATTCCTAGGACTTTTCTGGCTTACGCACCTTCCCTTCCAGACATCTTGCTGCAGCTCTTACTCATGTGCTTGGATCAGCAGGAATTGACTCCAGTTAGCAAGAGAACCCCCAGCTTTGGTGGTCACAGCGACAGAGCTCTGTTTGCTGCTCTTGTTTCACGTGGCACTCAGGATAATCGGAACCAAGGCATCTGGAGTATACGTTTCCCACCTCTGAAGCCTTCGTTTTAACATGTGTTTCCACTATCGCTAAAGTAGAGGAAGAGAAAATCAAGAGTAGTGCGCATATAAAGTGTGACACACGCCATATTTGTTGACATATTGGCCTGATTAGATTGAATTGTCAAACTGGTGCAACTTAAAATCGACTGGGAGGAAGAGAAAGTCAACTGAAAAAAAAATTGCCTCCATCAGATTTTCTCATGGCCACATCTGGAAGAGAGTGTATTGACTGATGATTGAGGGTGGATGGCCTAGCCCACTGTGGGTGGCACTGTCCCTATTCAGGCAAGACTGGGCTATAAGAAAGCTAAGAGCATGAGCTATTGAGTAATTCAGTAAGCTGCCTTCTTCCGTAGATCCTACTCTAGGTTCCTGTACCAACTTTTATCAGTGATGGACTATTAACTGGAATTATAAGACCTGAAATAAACCTCTTCTTCTTCTAAGTTGATTTTGGTCATGGCTTTTACCACAACAATATAATAAAACACACATCATTGTCCTAGACTTACCACATGACTGACCCATCAAAGGGGGCAGGGAAATGGGGCCTTCTGTGTGCCCAGGATGTGAAGATTGGGGAGCACTTATTAGCAACACTGAGAATGACTATGGTGATGATGATGATGATGATGAAGGTAGTCTCTGAAGATCCAGTTGTAATAATTTTTTTTCTGTTGCCTTTCTCTCTGAAACACTGCAATTATCCCTCCAGCTGTAGCTTGTTTTGCTATCTGGTAAATACTTATCCACTGACCAAACTGAAGTCAACACCCCTGAGGGCAAGGAGTATGCTGAATGAGAGAATACAGCTGTTTGTTAAGGGTCCCATCTCTATGTGCTAGTCACACAGTCAGGTACACTGAACAAAAGCCAATTGTCCCCTCAGGGTTATAAAACATGCTCAGAAGACTCCGCCCTAGCATTGAGTGGTTTAACTGGCCCTCTGAGTTAGGACACAGAGTGGAGAAGCTTCTAGAATGAGATAGCCTGCTAACCAGTGACCTGTGACCTACATATGCTAACAGCTGAGCATGTGTAGTGTGAATATGATGCATTCTTACCCATTATAGAACTTTAATGACCCTCTGTCCTACTGGTTCCTGACAAGGCATGTTGTCCCCATTCCACAGACAGGAAAATAGTCTCAAAGTGCACCCGTGTCAGGTCTTCTTAGTAACAGTGAATAAGCAACCCATGTCTTCTCTGCTGAGCTGGACCTGAGAGGTCAGCCTTCTCGTCACTTAGCCACCAACACTATCCATCAAGTATCTTCAAATTGGTAGAGCTTAAAAATGACAGCCATTTGAAATCGAGAAGAATGGAGTATTATTAAAATAGCATTCTAAATTTTAATCTTTTGCAATGACGTCTTTAATAGCTTGTACTTTCACTAAAAATTCTGGGCCAGGCTCACAGACATTCAATTTAAATTGTGTCAGGCAAGACTGATTTTTGTTCCAGCATGGCCAGATTTTCATTTTTTTTCCCTTAAAAAAGAAAATGTAAAGCTGGGGGTGTTTTTTTTTTTTCTTTTGCTACCAGTTTTTTTTTTTTTAAATAAGATACCAAGTTTAAAGTGAGCATTTCTTTCTTTAAATTATCCATTTGCTTCTTTATCTTCACCCCCTAGCCGTCTTCCCAGCTTTCGTTGGTGAGTAAGGCAGGTGACGACTGCATGTTGTGTTGTAGGGCACTTGTGTTAGCTCTACATTGTTGGCTTCATGCCAGACAAGGTCAGTATTGCCACCTCTCTTTCCAACTTTTCTCTCAATACAAACTCTCTTGCCAAGGCTCCCAGGAAGTAGTTAGGAAGGATGCTTTTCTCTGACTACTCACTTCATTCCGTCAGTCTCCTTCTGCATCTTTTCAGTTTGTCTTTTTTTTTTTTAATTTTTTTATGGTTTATTTAACTTTATTTTATGTGCATTGGTGTCAGATCACCTGGAACTGGATCTTCAGACAGTTGTGAGCTTGCCATGTGGGTCCTGGGAATTGAACCCAGGTCCTCAGGAAGAGCAGTCAGTTCTCTTAACCACTGAGCCATCTCTCCAGCCCCCAGCCAGTTTGTCTTTAGTATCTCCCTTTCACTCCAGCCTCTTACCTTGAGCTAAGATCGGTACTGGTGGCTGATAAAGAGGGTTGACCATGAGTCTTGGCACACAAACTTCACATGGCCTGTATTTCATGTTTTTCAAATTGTTGTGAAATTTACTTAATTTATATTTAGCTGTGTCTTTCCCACAGGGGTATCATATGGATCCTGCGGGAACTGGGACTAAGGCGTGATGCTTAGCAGTGTAGTTAATGGCATCTAGCGCTGAGGGATGATTCTTCCCTCTCCTCTGCCCTGGACTCTTCAGCACAGCCTAGCAGCTCTCAGTCTTACACACTAGCATCATCCTGGAGCCTTCAGACAGCCCAAATCCCCAGACTTGGCTCTAGCCCAGTGAGATCCCAGTCTGAGGGTGTATGCTTGTGGCATCTTTACTTTCAAAATTCTTTCCAGGTGAATCAGATGCTTGCAGGGGTTGAGAGCAACTCTAAGTCCCTGGGGTTGCCTGAGGCCTGAATACACTTTCTTTTGAGATCAGAGGAATTCTGTTTTATTGCTTGTGGGCACAAACCCATATCTCTCATCAGTGCTGGGATGGGATTTTTATCTTTCCTGGATGCCTAAGAGAATGTAGAGAAGAGACTGGGGTGGAAAAGATACTTGGTGGGTTGGACCAGACATCACTTCAATAATCTCTGCATCTTTACCGCCCTCCCTCAAATTTCAGGCTTGCTTTTGCTTTCTCTCCCTTCTTCTTTTATACATGTGGGTCTACATATGTGAGGTCAGAGTTGAGCCACAAGTGTCATAGGTGACATTCTTCAGGAGCAAGATTATCTGACATTTGAAACGAGGCTTATCTGAGATCAGATACTCTGTCATATACATATTCTAAAACGAAGCACAAAAATTAAAATTAACACTTAGAAAATATGAGTACATATTGAAATGATATTTAGATACAATATTATTGAAATTAGATTTACTTGATTCTTTGCTTTGCAGTGTGCTATTAGAAAATTTTAAACTATCTGTATAGCTTTGATTATTATATTTGTATCAGATAACATCTACTAATTTCTTCGTCAACTTTCAGTGTGTATTTCACATGGGAGAGCTTCCAGTTGAGGACAGGGACCATGGCATGTCATTCATGTATCCAAAACACCTGTCACTTCAAGTGCACTGCCCTCCTAAGGGGATTGAGAAATGTTTTCTGTCATCATGAATGATGGTTGACGATTGTGGTAATGAAGATGATGAGTTTCCAATAAAACTGAAGTGATACATTAAGACTTAATTATTAGCTTAAAATATAGAAGATGAGATTATTACATTTTTGGAACAAGTATTCTCAAATATATCTTAAATTTTTCCCATTAACTTCCATGTGTGAAGACCATTGGCAAAGGGGAACAGAAACCTCTCTAATTATTGCTGCCTAGAAGTAGAGTGAATTTCAAAGCATCTTACAGGAATAAAAATGCATAGTGCACTTTTGCTGTGGGCTGGGACTCAGAAATGAGAACGAAATGTGGGCAAGGGACACAGGCCAGAGCCTTTACACTCCATGTAGTATATAAGCATGAACGTATTTCCAAGACGAATGTTGATAGACTGGGATAAGAAAAGAATATTCTGAAGGGAAACAAAAGGCACAGAGGTGTGGGTGCTGACCAGTGGTGACTAGCAAGGCTTTCGTAAGGAAGTCGGTGTGTGCAAGTAGCAACTGACCAATGTCTGAAGAAGGTGAGCCGATCGCTTGGGACTTACTTTCCTTGTTTCAGCAACTCACCTCGTGTTTCTTTCCTTAGTTCATTCATTCACAAAATGCATGAAACTGGGCTCTTACTATATACTTCGGACAGTGTAAAGACAAAGACACGGGCACTGCAACATTTCAAGGAATTCCCTGATGGGTTTCTGAAGCAACCATACAACACTTGCATGTGCAGCAATCATACAGCACTTGCATGGGCAGCAATTACGCATCACTTGCTTGTGCTGCAATTATACAGTACTCACATGTGCACCAATCATACATTGCTTGCATGGGCAGCAGTCATACATCTCTTATACTTCACACTCATTCTGTTTAAAAGCTCCTCAGTTCGCCACACAAGCAGCTGCAGAGTGGTTCCTTAGTGTCCCCAGAGATGCAAAGGGGAGTCTCAGCCAAACAGTTCTTCGGCACACACACTCCTAGACCTGTTCAGCTTGGAGAAATGCCTCAAGAGGAGCCCGTGCCGTCAAGCAATTGCTATGAGGCTCTGGATTTTATTTTGAGCCTCATATGAGCTGATCCCCAGAAATGTCGCGATTTCATTACAAAGTGGTGGTTGGTTTAAATTTAGGCACAAAGGTGTGTGTGTGCGCCTGTGTGAGATGGCTGTACATTATTTGCCAGACCATTCTTGATATGACCTGTAGCTCTCCCACATAGTCTGTTGAGAGAGCAATGTATCTATCTTCACGCGCAAAGCAGGTGAAGGTCACTGAACTTGCTTCTTACTGTGTGCTACTGTTTCCATTCCTGGAATCAGCAAGTAGGCCAAGATGCTACTTGAACATATGAGGCCATCCTGACACTCTGGAAAGGAAGCAGAATAGAAATGGTTTTGTTCTAGGGCAGCTGAGAAGTGTGTGCTCTCTGGGTAAGCAACTCCATCCCTCTAGATTAAAGAGAACATGCTCTATTGTCTAATTAAACTAATTTGTTCATTGATGTGTTCTCCCTCTGTACGTGTGGGGAGAATCTATCCATGTGCTTATACAGGTTCTTGCATCTGTGCATGCACACATGGAGGTCAGAGGTCATGTTGGGTGGGTGTCTTCCTCTATTAGTTTCCACCTTAGTTTTTGAGACAATGTCTGTTACTGAACACAGATTTTACTGGCTGGCCTACACGCTCCATGGGTCCCAGCTGTGGGGTTACAGGTACTTTCCTTTTTACAATGGATACTGCTTGCTCATGCAGCAAGCACTTTATCCACCGAGCCATCTGCCCCACATCACAGGTTCATTGTTAACTGAGTAATGAATCTCTTTGCATTAGTTTGGATTTATTTTAGAAATCAGAATCAGGCGTGTCCAGTGGCTTTCTTCTGAGACTGTTGATTTTCTGCCTTTAACTGTTCTGCTTCTCTCCTTTCCATCCTTCGACTTTCTTGCTGTCACCCCATGCCATATATGCAAATGTGTTGTTCTTCTCTGTGGCTCCAAACCCTCCCAGCTCTGCCTACTAACACCCTCCCCCCAGATTCCCCTGGGCCCCATGCTTGAGAGGGTAGGCAGATGGCAGAGCTTCCCATCCTGCCATGCAGGGATGCAGGTGCCGGCAGCTAATGTCACAGCAACAAGTGGGGAGGAGTTAAGAGTGGACATCGAATTCTCAGTGCCCCCTAGGCACAACAGCTCACCTGGCACCAGCACTGTTGACAGAAGATGCAGCAGCTGATTCTGCCCCAGCTCTTGACCAAACCAAGGATAATGTTGGGCGAGGGTGGAAGCTGTTGCATTTAGGGCATATTTTGTTTGCTTTTGTCCCCCAACAGCTCAGTTACAGTTGGTGTTTTACCCAGTGTTTCTCTAATTCATTGCAGCTTTATGCCTTCTTCCCTCTCTTCCTTTACTGAACTCTTGAATCTTATCTTCAGATTTTAAATTTAAGGTGCTCTTCCAGCCCCAGATGCCTGGCTCATCACACAGTTTTATAATCTGTCCCTGACATTGCTTGCTTGTTTCCTTCCTTCCTTCCTTCCTTCCTTCCTTCCTTCCTTCCTTCCTTCCTTCCTTCCTTTCTTCCTTCCTTCCTTCCTTTCTCCCTCCCTTCCTCCCTCCCTCCCTCCCTCCCTGCCTTCTTTCCTCTCTCCCTCCTTTTTCTTTCGTTTTTTCCTTTTTTTTTTTTAAGACAGGATATCTCTGTGTAACTCTGGCTGTCCTGGTACTCACTATGTAGACCAGGCTGGCCTCAAACTCACAGAGAGCCACCCACCTCTCCCTCCCAAGTATGAGGATTAAAGGTGTACACCATCACTGTCTGGCTCAGCTCCTCCTTTCTTGACAGCACTGTTGTTCCTCAGCATGGGCCTAAGATCCTGAAGAGTGCCTGGTACTGTCAGTATTTGCAAATGTGAATGGATCTCATTTTAGTCTACAGCGGCATTTAATTAATTGTAGCTCTTTTGTGATATTTATTGAATGAAAGACACTAGCAGTCTGGGTAAGCCAAATGATCAGACAGTCCAAAGCATATTTATTTAAGGCCTCCAAGTACTCCCCAGGGAAATTTGGGAGAGAGTTCAGGTTATCTGTCTTCTTGATCCCATTTGTTAAATAAAAATGAGGACTTGAGTGCTCTTTGAGTATCAATAATTATGAATTGCCATTCATCACCTCCCTCTTCAGTAAAGTTTCATCTATATTGGTTCTACCTAACCAAGATGGAGATGGTTGTTTATGGAAATGGACATGTCTCATTGACCCGCTGTTGCCAAGATACCATATATCACGAGTAGTGCTGTATAGATTAGACACCAGGGCGAGTGAGTTGCTGCTTCTTGTTGTGCAGCCCATTCCTCACAGTCAGACCTGCTGCCAGTCAGTTTCAGAGGCCTGGGAAAGTGCCAAAGAGATTGAGGTATCTAGGTCATCATGGGATTCAGAAGTGCTTCAGGGAAATCACATATGCTAAGGCCTGTGGCTGGTAGGCACCCTGGTCACAGACAGCAGGTCCCTGGAGTGTGGGTGAAGCAGTATGTGTTGCTGTCTCCATGTGACTTTGCATAATGAAGAAAGAATGTGTCTACGTGAACTAGCACTAGGGAGAACGATGCCAGCATCTTTCTCCTCCCTCTCCAACATGACTGTAACCCTCAAGAATCCTGAGTGGAAGGATAACAAAATAAGGAGTTAAAGTTGTTTTTCCAAAGTCATGCAGATAGCAGGTGGTGGAAGTGATGCTCTTGCCATTTGCTTCCGTGACGAACCTCTGCTGCCTAACCAGCCAGCTGTGTATCCTGGACTTGACATTGGCTGGTGGCTCTGTGAATTTTGCGTAAGTCACAACAGTTCCCTCCAATATATTTTCTGTAAACCAAGGATATTTTTTTTTCTTTCTTTATTTATTTATTTATTAAATATTTCAGTCTCTTCCCCACCTCCGCCTCCCCTTTCCCTCCCCCTCCCCCAATACGTCCCCCCTCCCTCTTCAGCCCAAAGAGCAATCAGGGCTCTCCGTCCCGTGGGAAGTCCGAGGAAAACCCTCCTCCATCCAGGTCTCGTAAGGTGAGCATCCAAACTGCCTAGGCTCCCACAAAGCCACTACATGCAGTAGGATCAAAGACCCATTGCCACTGTTCTTGATGTCTTAGTAGTCCTCATTGTCCGCTATGTTCAGTGAGACCGGTTTTAACCCAGGCTTTTTCAGACCCAGGTCAGCTGGCCTTGGTGAG
>NW_026068153.1:676584-825857 GCF_014885135.2 Alexandromys fortis | reverse complement strand
CACTTCTTGATGCTCTTTTATCAACTAAGTCTTCATCTGGTTACAAATTTTAAATAAAATAGTATAAAATAAAAATAAAAGGCTAACTTGCCTCTAGCCTTTGTCTAGTGTTTTCTTTCAGAACCATGGACAGGGCTTATTAAGACTGGGATTTTGGTTCCATTTGTATTTCTTGGCATTTTTCTGAGCCTATGGGAAGTCACAGTAGCCTTGTCGGCATGCATACATGGTACGTTAAGTAGTTTCTGAAGATAATATGCATAGTGAGTAACTGCCCTGATTCCTGTATCCTTATTGGGACTTGACCATCATGAACGCCACCTCCACCTTTACCATCATTACCACCATGGCTGCTTCCATAAGCACCCCCTCCACCATCATTTTCGCATTATTGCCAATAACAGCTCTACCATCATTACCAGCACCAACACCATATCTACCACTCTGCCCACCCCCAGTGTCATCATCATCACTATCACAAACTCTGCTACAACCGTCACCATCACTGTGACTGCTTTCACTATCATCACCGACATTATCACCAGTGCCAACTCCACTCTCATAGCTGTCTCCAATACCATCTCCACAATTGTCATCGCTACCGCCTCTACTACCACCAGCAGAACAAATATTGATATCTCGCCATCACCAAATTGCCAATGCCAACTCATAACTGTCTTTAACCCCATTTTCACTATCATCATCACCTTTATCACTTTATCACATCACTGATGTGAACTTCACCGTCATAACAATCACAAACACCACCTCCTCCTCCAGCAGCAATGACAGCACCAGCACTATCACCTCTACACCATCATCAATCAAACATACCTGTTGTAAACACTTATTACATACATGACAGGCTCTATGTTATATGCTTTATTTAGTCATGCTTTGAAGCTTATGGCCAACTTATTATTAGTCATATTTATAGATCAGTCTCCAGGATCTCTTTTATGAAGTCTTACTTTGGGATGCAGTTGTTTTGGCACAATAGAAACTTAGAAAAGATAGAATAGTATGAAGCTTTGTGGGGATGGTGTATGTGGTGGGAGAATTGCATTAATCAGCCAACAATGATTAGGACCAGGGAAATAGAAAGGATAGAAATGATGGTTATACATAAGGAGCTGTCTGAAAGAAGCTTGACTTTCAGAGTTGCGAACCATGTGAGGTCTGGGGAATGAGGGAATGATTAATCTTGCTGTCATTCTCTGTTGAAGGCTCTGAGCATGTGGTTGTTAGACAGATCTCTGTACCCAGGATTGGGGAAGAAGACCACTAAATCAGATGGCCACCTTCCTGAATGATAAGGGCAAAATAAAGGCCAACCTCTAGGAAGCATTTGCAGTCATAGGAATGGAGTCAAGTTCAATACACAGTACCAAGGATTTGGCTTCATATCAAAAGCCAGAGGAAACCACAAAAGGTCTGTGAGTTAGATACTTACCTGGGTAGATCATTTATTTAGATGACACTGCTGGTACTGTAGAGAATGGCTTGGTGATTTGATCCATGGAGGGGCAGCAGAGACAGCTTGAGAGCATCTGCCACTCTTTCAGATGGCCCAGATTTGGTTCCTAGTCCTCAGATGATGTCTCACAGTGTAAGGGCTAAAGTTAACCTATAGGCCCCGCTTGCCCAAGGACAGATAGCTCCTGGAATGCTTGTGGCTGTTGTTCCTGTAAGATAACAAGTCATATGTTTCCACTCCAGTAAACAAGGTTGTTTATCCAACTGCACAAGGAGTATGTAGGACAATTAATAAAAACCCAGAGGCTGTTGGGGTTCAGCCTGAAGACCAGAACAGCAAAGCAGGCAGCCACTGGCTCTTACCTCTACCTGAGTCTAAAAATGGCAGCCTTGCCTTCAGGAGTCCTCAGAATGAGACTGAACTGTAACCTGTCTCCTCCTGTTTTATATTCCTCTCTAGTACCGGGATTAA
Organism: Alexandromys fortis; assembly: GCF_014885135.2. Classification (NCBI taxonomy): domain Eukaryota; kingdom Metazoa; phylum Chordata; class Mammalia; order Rodentia; family Cricetidae; genus Alexandromys; species Alexandromys fortis. The sequence continues at coordinate 823,909 of NW_026068153.1, read as the reverse complement.
AGGCATGTAACACTACTGTCCAGTTTCTATGGCAAACAAGTGTGGCTACTGGAATTAAAGGTGTGTGTCACTACTGTAAAACTAATCAGTATGCCTGTTTTACTCTCTAATCTTCAGACAAGATTTATTTATTAAAATACAAAATGAAATATCACTACAGGTGTACTTGATCACATAGGCAGGAAGTACACTAGGGTGTTTGATGTAGGTGGGACTATGTAGGTAGGAAGTATATCAGGATGTATGCTTGACCTGATTGAATGAAGGTGGAAAGTATGTAGCTTTGTGGGTTTGACCTCTATAAGCACCTGACTGACCTAATTCAGTACCATTTCTCTGGGAATTCCAAGGATGAACTTGGTCAGTGTCTATCTTCCTGGCCAGTATTAAATAAAGCTTGCTTCAATTAGACAATTGTGGAATTGGCATTTCTTCTTACAATTCTCAGGTTCAACAACTATTGATTCCAATTCTGTGGGATCTGGTACCCTCTTCTGGCCTCTGTAGGCACAAGGCATACATATGATATACATACATAAATGCAGGCAAACACTTATACATAGAAAATAAAAAAATGGTTTAAAAAGACCCATGGAGGCAGAACAGGCATGCCCAGAAAAGCCATAGCAAAGATCGTATTAATATTAATGCAGAAATGAGACAGAAATGACTGAGAATAAAAGTCATTAGATAGGGAGATGATTGTTGAAAAAGGTTAGAAATGGGCTCCAATAGGCATTTACACCTAATTCATTAGTTATTTGTTAATACACAAATAATATACTACTATATTTCCCCCTTTATCTAAAAATGCAGGCTATATTATAACTAATATAAGAAGAATTATATACACTAAGTATAATAACTGTATAAGTATAATCAGGCAATAACACATCAACATTGTCTAGTCCATTTGTATTTGACAAATTCAGAGAGAATACTCCATAACTATCCTATCTTGATGAGTCCAAAAGGTTGTACCTAATTTATTTTCTGTCCTAATTTGCATTATCAAATTATCTTTTAATATGTCTTAACCTTTTACATTTTACACCTCTGCAATGATTTTCTTTTCTAAGTCTGGTAATCAAAGAAAATTATAACTATAACTATTTGATCTTCAGTTACCCTGGAGACCTGATGAGGAGATATTATTGACTGAGTAAACAGGAAGTGTGAACAAGCAACTTCTAAAAATGTGAGATATGACAGAAACAGCTGACTGCCTGTACAGTCACCCAAGCTTCCTCTACAACTTTGGGGCATCCATTTTTGGCCTACAGGCCTAGCATATCCAACATATTTTTTGTGAAGCAGAATATTATGAAGGGCTTCCCTTCTTGTCTTGGCTAGGTTCAGCAGTCACTTTTGTGTGTGTTCCCAGTTTGTCCAATTAGAATAGCATACTGTCAGCAGTTGAGGCAAGGGCACTTTCTTGCTCAGTGGCTTACTTTTGCTACAAAGAAAATAAACTCCATGTGGCATTTCTTCGATGCCCATCGTCTTCACTGAAGTAGATTGGTACTTCCAGGAGATGTGTCTCATTGTCATAACAAAAGACCCTTTTTATTAAAACATCTTAAATGCCATATTCTGTAGATCTCTAAAGTGTTTGAAGATGACTTGTCTATCAAAAATTTATCTTTGACCTTGAAAATATACCTAATATGACTGACAAGTTCAATACTGACCTTTATTTCCTTATTACCATAAACAGTTGTTAATAATAATTTTCAAGGACTAGAAATTTGCAATATATTGTTAAATGAGCTGTATAGGTACAGTACCTTGAACAGGAGTAGAAATGTATGCACAATATGTTCTAACAAAATCAATCTCAAATTCGTATCAATATACAAAATTGTATACAATATACAAAAGTCAAATACAATGTAAAATATTTAAAAGTAGTATTTCTTAAAGTAGATTTATCATATCTATACCCTCCCTTTTTTCCTCTCAGAGTAGATTCAATAATCTACCCTTTTATCCTATCATATCTCTATCCCCATCTTTTCTTTTCAAAACAAGAACCTTGAATCTAATTTCCTTTGTTTACTTTTTTCCTGACTATTACCTATAACAACTTGTAACCAATCCCCCTAAACAATGACAAATATCCATAACCAATAAACCCCCCCACCTCTTGGGAATGTGGGCATCATATTCTTAAGTTTACTTCCTGTTGTCTGGGGATGTAGAGAGGAGCTGTGGGCTGCGTTTCTGTCACCTGGCTCCTGGCTACCTGGCTAGCTTATGCTCCAAAATAACAACACACAAACTGTATTCATATAAACATTGCTTGGCCCATTTCTATTAATGTGTGTAGCACCACGAGGTGCGCTTACCAGGAAGATTCTAGCCTACATCCATCCTGGGTTGGAGCTTCATCGCGTCTGCCCTGGAAAGGAGCGGCATGGCGTCTGAGCTCACTTCCTCTTCCTTCCAGCATTCTCTTCTGTTTACTCCACCCACCTATGTTCTAACCTATCAGGCCAAGCAGTTTCTTTATTAATTAACCAATGACCTTCCTCCATCATGGGGGTAATGACTTTTTTAGGGGATCCTGAAAAGAAAAATTGAGTTAATTGTTAAGTCCTGGGAGAGGTAACTTTATCATTTGTTGTCCAGTCTCTGTGTAATGGGAACGTTCAGAGAAGTCTGTGAGGCTGGATCATCTCAGCTAGGTACCTTGAAATTGTTCTGATTGGTAGTTCAAAAGCCGATCTTTGGGTAGTGTTTTTCAACTTAGTGGTGTTACCATAGTCATGGAGGAATCATTATTGTGGGGCCCCATCCTCCTTTAGGAGACAGTTGATAGCTGGCCTGCTATGCCATCCATTTCTCTCCATTCCTGCTTATTTTCTTTGTGGGAGCAAGGACAGGAGACTTAGTAATGACATTCTCTAGTTTGGTCAGCTACCCAAGATCAGAGCTCCTCATAGCCAGCGCTCACAACTGCCAAAGGCTATTTTTACAATTGGAACAGCTCTGTTTGCATTCACTTCCCAGCCATGACTGTTCTCAATTCCCTGTGCTGAGGTTAGGCACTCCTGAAAAGGAGGGTCCCCTTTCTGGAGCCGCAGTTCCTGTGGAGGGAAAGAGGGGAGAGAGATGTAGCTGGCTCCAAGAAAAATATCAACTTGACATTTAGCAAAAGGGTGAATTGGTTTATTACACTGCAACAATGCGGCTTTTGCATTCTGAGTAGTTCTGTTTTCCTCTTCTTGGTGACCTGACCAGGATGTGGTTTTGACTGTGCAAATCAACATGGTAGTGAAACGAGGCACGTATTTAGTTCCAAATCAACTCCTACTCCCACCTCACACACAAAGTCCCCAAGGCTTCAGTGATGATTTAGGATTGTTTTTTGACATTTTCTTCCTTGATATTTCTGAAATTGTAGCCAAATACAAACCACCTGTACACTGTGCATGTGGTAATGGAACTCCTTGTGTTCCTTCTGCTGTCTCCACCCTGTTGTTGCTGTCCATTTACCAACAGACACCACTTGTTGGCAGGAAGGAGCACAGACGAATTCCTTCTCAGTACATCAGGAATGGGGGGGCACTTGTCTGCCAGGGATACATGGGGCATTAGAGTTAAAGGGCCTCTGTTCCTTTATCATCTCACAATGGCTCATTGAGATGGGCAAGGCAGGTTCTGTTCTAAGGGAAAATACACAGCCTTTGGCTCTTGGATACTGATAACATGCCAGGCTTGATACTACTCTTTCATATCTACAAACCTCCTTCCAGAGTGTTCAACTTGTCACTAACAGAATAATTCAACTCCTGCCGACCATAGTTCCCAAGTGAGAACATATCCTTCTTTGTTAAACCATGAAATTCTCAGGATAAAGACTAATTCCCATGTTGGTGAGAATTTCATGATCTGTTTAGACAAAGGAATGCATTGGCCTCTACCAAGTCCTTAAGAAGCCTCTAGTAATCCCAAAGCCACATTCTTTGTGCATATATGGGTGGGTGGCATGTGTGGGGGATCAGGTACATACATCCATACATGTACATGAAGAAGCCAAAAGTCAATGTCCTGGAACAGGATCTCTCATGGAACAGCTCACCATTTGTACTAGATAGTCAGGAAGCACCATGGACCTTTCTCTGCCCCATGTCTAGCAGCAGGGCTATGGTGTCCACTCTCTCCTGCACCTGGCTTTTATGTGGGTCCCCGGGATCAAGCTCAGGTCCTCATTTTTGTGCAGTGAGCTCTTTACTCACTGCGTAGTCTTCCTAGAGCCAACATACTTCTTCTTTTTTTTTTTCTTCTCTTGTTTTTAAGGGACGTGTGAATATTAGAATAGAGTTGACCTTGCTTGGTCTGTGTTCTCGCTTTAGTATGATGTCGTTCCTCAGGGAAAACCTTTTCAACCTTTTCACATTATGCAGTGTTAGTGCTAGTGAGGTCCTTAGACATTGCTGTAGTGCAAAGGCTACAAAATGGCTGGGCATCAGAATCCCCTGCGGGTTTGCTAGCTCGGGCTGACTGAATTAAAATGTGTAGAGCTGATAGTTTGTTTGTAACCATGACTCTTCCTTATGGCGTTTGGGAACAGTGATCTGGCTTATCTACCAGCGCCCAGGCAGAGAAACATCTGCAGTGAAATGCTTGGCTGGCCTTCACTCTTTTCTTCGTGCTAACAGCTGTCCTTTGGTTTCTAAGGAGCAAGATTCTTGCCCAAAGTTCAAGGGGACTGTGTGCAATGTTCTCTTCTCTTTCTAAGACATGAGAGGTAGTTCCTTCTGGCAAAAGGAAGAGCTGAAACATTCAGCTTTGGATACCTCTGTAAGCACATCTGGTGAGAAGCTCAGTGCTCTGTACCCCCTTCATCACCTTGGGTAATTATCAGATAATGAACCTGAAGTACAAACTTCACTGAGTAGAATGCAGAGTGTCAAGCAGAACAGCATTATAAGGTCTCTTAACTGAAGATTCATAACCAGTATAGGAAGATATTAATAACCATTAGGCGACCATGAACTTTCCTATGTTAATTATGCCCCAAGCATCTGGGTGGCTCATGAGCAGAAACAACGAGCACCATTCTTACTGCTAGCCTGAATCAATGCCCTGCCTCTGCCTGCTTCTCCATGCCATCTCTTGTTGTTCTCTTTAACCCACGTCCTCAGTTCTCTCTGTTCTTTGTGCATCTCTGGTCCAGAGCTGACTGGACAGCAAGAGCATATAGGTCTGCTGAGCTATGGTAACTGTAGGACATCAGAGGCATCCCTGGCTGCCACTGGGTTGGACACCCACTTCCTTCTCTAAGTTTGCCCTGGTATCTTAGCCTCTACATCTGCATCTCCTTGTGATGATGGCGGCCAGCTGTTGAGATGGCAGAGCCACAAGATAAACCAGCTTTGATCCCTGAGTCATTTGTTTTGAAATAAGTAAGCCTGAAGAGCTATCAACACAACAGAACCTTGTATGATTAGGAAATGAGGATTAGCAGCTGGAGAGATGGAGGAGTAGCTAAGGGCACTTGTTGCTCTTGCAGAGAACCCAGGTTTGTTTTCCAGCGCACATATGGCAGCTCACAATTGTCTATAACTGCAGTCTTAGGAGATCCAACACCTTCTTCTGTCCTCTGCAGTCACCAAACACACACACATGTAGGTACACAGTCATACATGCAGGCTAAACACTAAAATGCATAAAATGAAAATAATTTTAATTTTTAAAAATAAAGATTAAATGTGAAGCCTTGGAATTCTGAGGGTCACTTTGTTTCTTTGGTATAATTGTGCTTAATCTGCTCACCACAGTTGGTATCTCCCCGTGACAGACCCCATGGATGAAGTTTTCAATTCTATTATTTGGAGGTTGTTTCTCCTCTTCAAAACTGAATGGAACCAGAACTTTCCAGGAATCCTCTCGAGCTGCAGAAGTGGTTTACTGAAGCAGAAAGAACATGGTTATTTTGAGTCACAAAAGAAATAACAAAGCAAAACAACTTAGAATGGTTGCCTTCCCCCTAAAAAGTAATTAAAAAGCAGAGGCATGTGGGCAGGGGAGAAACACCAACAGTGCTGCCTGATCTAGTGTGGATGTGTTCTGGAAAGTATTAATTACACGCTTATGCCATTTAAAAATATTAATTCAGATGCACGCAGCTTGCAAATCTCTTCTTGTTCTGTCTGCTGGATGACTTGGGACAAAGCTAGCTGTGAATTAATTGATTAATAACAAGCTGGGCTTTGCATGTTTTCTCTGACAATATCCTTGGGATGGGCTTTTTGGAGCCAGGCTTCTGCTTATGGGAAAACTGGTTTCCTCTTCAGGGGAATTGTACCACCAAGCAGTTAGTTACCTCATCTGGTCCTTCTTCTGACAAGGCAAAAGTCGATAATTTGAAATTGGATGCAAATGTGTTGCCTTAGGAGGCCCATCTGACACGTGGTATACAGAGCAAGATGCAGGGTGAGCTACTATTGTCCGTCGTAACTCATTGCCTATTGAAAGATCTCCCTGAGTGATGTTTATCTTTCTATAAAGGATACTTCACCCTTGGGAGTGGTTTGATTAAAAGGCCTACCTAGGGACCAGAGAGAGAGAGAGAACTGTGAAAGCACTTGCTGCTAAGCCAGATGACCCGAGTTTGAACCCTGGGACCCACATGGTAGAAGAAAAGACTCCTGACTGCACAGCATGGCACACTCCCCTGCCCCCCTCCCCCAGTAAATAAGCATAACTGAAGAATGGCAAAGGAAAACACCTAGCCTAGAGAAGGCCAAGTACTAGAGGATCAGCGATTTGACATAGACAGTTCCTGGGAGGGTAGGATACAGGTCACAGAGGTGCAGTGGTGATGCAGGGAAGAGGTGATTCACCTAAGTTTGTATAAGAATGGCTGGATGCTGGAGTGGCTACTCCTCCCAACAACCCTGGATCCTGCAGGGACTTGAAGTGGGTTTGAGGGAGGGTGGTGGCGCAAGATTTATATCTCCATGGGCTGAACAGTGAGTGCCTACCTTTCTGTATCCTTGAGGTCTTCTGGGATTGCTTTCTTTTATATGAAACCCAAGGCAATGGGTACATTGCCTGTAGTATTTTGGCCAAGAGAACCACTTGGCCATATTTAACTTTCAGACAGTCCTGTGGGCTATCTAGAGAGAGAGAGAGAGAAGAATGGGAATAAGAACACCACTGTTGCCTTCTGCAGGGATGAAGATGAGGGTCAAGTGGGGTTTGAGGGGAGAGTCAAGGAGCCTGAGCTTCTTAGACCCATCCCTCTACCTGTAGGGGCTCTGAAGGGAAGGACTGGTGACAGGGGGGGGGGGGAGGCAACTTTAGTTGCCCCTTGACTTGGAAGGAACTAAAAATTCTAAATCTATAGGACTTACCCTATCAAGTGTGACTCATGTCCCTTTTCTACCTTCCTGGGAGATTCAATAGTTATGTTGTTCCTAAATATCTATATATGGGAATATGGAGTACAGAGGTATCCCATTAGTCCTCTGGGGACAGAAAGGAATGTGTCACCAAAGTGTCATCGTCAAGATGCACATCATTTAGGCCAAATGAGAAGTCACTGATCCAGGGACAGGTTTATGCTCCTGCCATTTCCCCCCAAGGCTATACATTCATCAGAGTCAAGGACTGTGTCTTTTTTGGGATGTCCCCTGCAGAGTCCCAAATCACTGTGGACCAAGTAGGTGCTTGGTTGTGCAAAGCATGTCTTCAGATGACCAGAGGCAGGTGGAGCATGTGTCTGCCTCTCCCTGTGGGCCAGCAGCCAACGAGCTGTGGAGTGTGCAGCTGTCTCCTTGGTACAGTTGACTACTATGTGTCTTACAGCATCAGGGCTCCTGTTGCTCTTAGACAGGGATGCAAAACCTTTCCTGCTGGTATAGAGGACCAGCCACACGGATACACCAGTGTGGCAGCCAAGCAGAAAACCCAGACTTCACGTTGATGGGATACAGCATGGAAGCAAATGACAGCCCATGATGGAGTGGGAAGGTGGGCAATGGTGTTGGGTGCTCTGGTTTTTCTTGCCCGTCCATTTGATTATTATTCCGTATCTCACTTATGTCCTATGTCCAAAATGAGAAAAGAAGATTGCAGTGTTGGGCTCACATTGGGAGTGGGGGTCGTGTAAGCACATTTGCATGGTCTTCATTTGCAGTAATTTTTAGCAGCATGTCTCTTTTATGACAGACTCTAGGGATAGAGCTAGGAACCAGTGACAGAGCCTCTGCTCTCACGGGGTGCAGGACCTAATATGGGTACTGGGTTATAACACGATTGCCCTGATTTCTACAGTTTCACCTTCTTCAGTCAACTATGATCCTTCAGCATTAAATGGAAAATTGCAGAAATAAACATCTCATGCTTTAAATATTTTAAAAATAAAATAATATTTTATTTTAGCACATTGTTATAATTGTTCTATTTTATTTTTGTTATGGCGATTAATTTCTTACTTGCCTCGTGTATAAATTACATTTTATCTTAGGTATGCAGTGCAAGAAAATTCACAAGGTACTTGGTAGGGTTTCCATGTCTCTAGGCATCTGCTAGGGGTTGTAGAATGTGTCCCCTGGGTTTAAACACATGGCTGTGTTAATAGTAAGCTGAAAACCTACAGATATTGAACGAATGGCTTTAGTTCACAGGGAGACAAAACCCACATGTACTTGGAATGGAAAACACATGAGCTGGCAGGTGTCTGGATCCCCAGAACAGAGCCTAAGGTGAGAAAGTTCACAGAGAGCACGGGGCTTTGCAGGGCGCACAGGCAGCAAAGGCTTTTGGAGGGAAAGTGTGGGTTGCAGATGGAGGTGGCTGAACTCTCAATAGCTGTGAGGCTCTGGGTGTCACCCCCCTCCTTGGGACCCTCCTCAGTAAGATGTTGTAAGGTTCATGTGAGCTAATATCTTTGCCCCCCCTCGTGTGTGTGTGTATGCACACATATGCGCACAAACACACACATGCAGGTTGAGGTGTGTATGAGGATGATCAAATATTTGAAGCCCAGGGGTTAACCTGGGCTATCACTCCTCACTATCCACTTGGTTTTTGAGACAAGATTTAGCACTTGGACCAGGCCTTCACCAATTTGGCTAGAATAGTGCCCAGGGATCCTTCTGTCTCTGTGCTGGGATGACAGGCATGTGTTACTTTGCTGATTTTTTTTACATGGATGCTGTGGGGTGAACTTAGGTCCTCATGCTAGTGCAGCAAGCCCATTTTCAACTGTGCCACCTCCTCACCCCTCATCTTCTGTGGTTCTCAGAGCTCCATGGACTATAAGCAACCACACACATGAGTTGTCTATGCCAGTTCACGGGCAAAGAGGGAGAAAGAGGGTGTATATCGGCAGGGGTGCTGACTCAGTCAAAGGGGAAGGGGACCAGCATAGGAATAGGGACAAACAAGTCGCTGTTTACATCACCTTCTGTAAAGGGACACCTAGTCTCTCCCCTTCATTCCCCCTCTTCATACTTTATCCATGTGTTTGTATGCTGTGTGGTTTATTTTTGTACCCCTTGAGCATGGCAGAGTGTCAAGAAAGAAATGTGTAAATGCTATGAAATGGATGGGTGAATGTTCACTCTTTCATCAAAGGGGGAGTTGCTGGGTTGTAGGCTTGGTGTTTTCATCATTTTGTGTAACATATGGGCTCTGGCTCCCAAGTGGTTAGACTCTCATCTGAGGTTTGAAGATGTGGTAACCCAGAAACCCTTGTTCCTCTCTCCCTAATGTTCCAATCTACTGAATGCCATCTTTTAGCTTTGACCTTTTCTTCGAGCCGTATCTAGGGCTCAGTAGGGAGTAGTGAACCCTCAGTTGGATAACCCTCTAGTATTCCAGGCAGAACGTTTGAGGGAATAGGCCCTAGATGCTGGGAATGAGTGGCAATCACCATTCCAACTATCCTTGAAATGGCTGTCTTCCTGTGGCCAGTGATGGTCACCATTGTCATCATTGTCACCACTATCAGTGCCGCTTGCTTCCCTAGTTACCAGGCATTTGATTTTCATTAAAGCAAATAATCCCATCATTCCATCTGTCCCCCATGGCTAATCTCAGGGGAATCTGAATATGGTCCCTATGCAGTCCCCACAGAGGGCTTTCTACAGCTCATGTCCATGACATGATTGTCTCTGTGAGACAGGCAGGAAGTTCTAATGGTTAGCCTCAGAAATGACCTTCTTCTTCCTTTGGTAGTTGGAGGGCCACACTCCTTAGTAATCTGCACTGCTTCTTGGAGGACTTTTGGCGAGACTGGACCCACAGGGGGAAGAACCCACTTTTCACATCTCACTGCTGGATTCTCACTTGTCTGGTCTTGCCTCGGATCACTGAAAGTATTCCCTTGGATCCTACACTCAGCTTGCTGATTTTGGATCATCTTTCAAGGGACTCAGGGCTGAAGACATAGTCTTCACTTTGTAGATACAGGAAAAGACACGGGGTGTCAGAGTGGTATCTCCAGGGCTGCCTTGTCCAGGATCCACAGCCTGCACCCTCTACTTTCATACTGACCCTGATTTTTCAGGTCTCAGAGTTATGAGAGCTGACCCAAATTGCCCAAGTGTGACTATCTCGGTATCATAGGCACCATCTAGTCAGTCACACCTACTGCACTGGGCAGAAGCTGTGCACCCTTCTCTGTAGCTGCCAACCCATTTCCTCACTAGGATTTGTTGGCAAGACAGTAAAAGCATTCCTGAATTAAAGGCACAGTGAAATGACACTCGGATTCTCTGGGGAACGGTTCTGCGATGATGGATAAACATGTTAATTACTCAGAGTTTAACCTCCAGCTGCCGCCTTTGTGGTATTTCTTCTCACAGCCCAATCTTGAGGCCATGCAGGCTGGAGCCACAGGTGCTCTCTGGTCCTGGGAAGCAAGACAGCGCTGGTACTGCACGTCTTAGATTCAAATCCCAGTGCCGTGCTTGGTCGCTTTCTGAATTCTGCATTTTCTATCCATTAAGAGTAAATGTATAGCTATATGTGAGGGACTTCCAGTGAACCTGATGTCTAAGAGAAGCAGCGGCTGGTATTGTCACGTGCTGTTTTCCCGTCCATGGGTTTTACTGATTTGTCTTTGTCATTACTTTCCGGCCACTTTCCTTTTTCTTTTGGGTAACTTTGTAGTGTGCTTTTTCCTGGGACACCCACATAGCCTTTAAAGATGCGAGTAGGACGTTCCTGTCAGTTCATTTCACCACCGCACATTTCACAGGTGGGGTGTTGTATTCTTTTATTATTGATTTCATTGAGCTATAAATTTTTCTGTGCTCCCCTCCTCCCCTATTACCCCCCTTCAACCCTCTCCCATGGTCCCCATTCTCCCAATTTACTCAGGAGATCTTGTCTTTTTCTACTTCCCATGTAGATTAGATCCATGTATGTCTCTTCTTAGTGTTCTTTTGTTGTCTAGGTTTTCTGGCATTGTCACTTGTAGGCTTGTTTTTCTTTGCTTTATGTCTAAACCCACTTAGGAGTGAGTACGTATGATGTTTGTGTTTCTGGGTCTGGGTAACCTCATTCGATATTATGTTTTCTAGATTCATCCATTTGCCTGCAAATTTCAAGATGTCATTATTTTTTTCTGCTGTGTAATACTCCATTGTGTAAATGTACCACATTTTCCTTATTCATTCTTTGGCTGAGGGGCATTTAGGTTGTCTCCAGTTATGGCTATGACAAACAATGCTGCTATGAACATAGTTGAGCACATGTCCTTGTGCTACAATTGAGCATCCTTTGGGTATAAACCCAAAAGTGGTATTGCTGGGTCTTGAGGAAGATTGTTTTCTAATTTTCTGAGAATCACCATACTGATATCCAAAGGGGCTGTACCAGTTTGCATTCCCATAAGCAATGTAGAAGTGTTCTCTTTTCCCCACAACCTCTCCAGCAAAAGTTGACATCGGTGTTTTTGATCTCGGCCATTCTTTCAGGTGTAAAATGGAATCTCAGAGTTGTTTTAATTTGCATTTCTCTGATGGCTAAGGATGTTGAACATTTCCTAAGTGTCTTTCAGCCTTCTTGTATCTCAGCACTTGGGAGGCTGAGGCAGGAGGGCCTTGAGTCTGAGGACAGTCTGGGCTGCCTTGCAAGATTAAAATAGGAAAGGGAGGAGAAAGATGGGGGTAAAAGGAGAGAGAGAAAAAAAGACATTCAAAGAAAGTTGACCATGACTGGGTAGATGGCTCAGTGTCTATGACTTAACACACGAGTATGAGTATTGGAGTTCAGATCCCCAGAACTCCTGTGAAAACCAAGCAGGCATGGGGCATCTCAACACTCAGGAGGAAGATATAAGTGACTCCCAGGGCAAGTTGGCTACTGGACCAGATGGAATTGGCAAGTTCCAGGTTCAAAGAGAGACTCTGGTTCAGTAAATAAAATGAAAAGCAATCAAAGAAAACACCTAGTTTCAGCTTTGGGCCTTTGACTGCACACACATGTGTGTCTACACACACACAATGTACACAAAATGTTTTCTTTTCCTTTAAAAAGAGAGTTGGCTGTGTGCTAGGTCCTGTCACGAAGTGTGCCTGCAACATCCCTAAGAGACACAGATGACAAGTGACTGACACTCCACAGCTTGGAGTGGTGGATGTGATGGTAGCAAAGAGCCCCCATGACACCTGTGTATCTTGAGAAGCATATGGTCATTGGGGTGCAGAATTTAAGACCTGTGACTGTACAAGATCTTGGTATCTCGTCTATGACATTGAACAATATTTTTGACTTCTCTAAGCCTCAATTTCCAGTTCTGCAAAATGGGGATAGCTACTCTAGGCTGATCATGAGGATTCAGAGTTAGCATAGTATGAGTCTGAAAATACTTGGTTCAATCACACTGTCAGCCAATGATATAAGACAGAAACCGTGATGACCTAAGCTGAGGGTCCTTGCCTCCAGACAAAGCCTCCCTCTCTGAACTTTAATGGAACAAGTTGGCTAGTATAGAAGATACTTCATAATTTCTGGGTGTGAGACAGTACCCCATTTATCTAAGTTTTTTGGTTTTTCACTGTTTCTGTCTGGTTTACACCATGTCCTGCCTCCTGTTAACCAGTGAATGGATGACTCTATCCTCCCAAGAAGCAACTAGGGCTTTCCAGCTCGCAGGTTGCATCCCAAGGACCATGAAGTCTTGGCTCATGAGCTGGGATGGCTCACTGCTGATAGGGTTGTTGAGAGTTCCAGGCAGAGCCAGTCTGCACATCAGAGGTTTATTAATAACACCTTGAATTTGTGGTCCCTGATGCAGAAATTTCACCAGCATCTGATGAAAGATGAATTTTACAGCAGCTCTGCACCAACAAGTCCCTTTCCCTGCTGTCAGCTGTTAGGACGCTCATGTGGTAAACTGAGTTAAGGTAAAGAAAGCACGCAGGAGAAAGGAGCATTGACATTTAGTCAAGTCCTGAGGCTACCTGTACAATATGGAAATAAATTCAGAAACTAGTCTCCTCAGGCCCCACCCCTGAGAGCATGGGTGGTCTCCCCTCCTTATCCTCCTGTGCATTTGTGAACATGGCAATGCTTAACCCCAACTCTATAGAACATAGCAAAGCAATGTAACCTCAAAAGAACAAGGAATAGTAGTGAGAGACAGGAATAGAAATGGCCGCAGGTGACAAGAGAATGTCAATCTTGGTATAGTACAGTAATCTTCAAATCTCAACTAACCTTCCTTCCTTCTTCTCTCCCTTTCTTCCTCTCTCTCTTCCTCCCTTCCTCTCCCTCCCTTATTCTCTCCTCTTTCCTTCCCAACTTGCTTTTTCTATCTCTTCCCTTCCTTCTCCCCTTCCCTTCCCTCCCTCATCAAGCACCTGCATGAGTCCTTTTCCTGTGTGTGTTAGAGGACAAGCTTAGATGTTGTTCCTCATTGTCTACCTTGTTTAAGAAAGGGTTCCTTAGCCGGGCGATGGTGGCGCACGCCTTTAATCCCAGCACTCGGGAGGCAGAGGCAGGCGGATCTCTGTGAGTTCGAGACCAGCCTGGTCTACAGAGCTAGTTCCAGGACAGGCTCCAAAGCCACAGAGAAACCCTGTCTCGAAAAACCAAAAAAAAAAAAAAAAAAAAAAAAAAAAAAGAAAGAAAGGGTTCCTTATTCACTGTGGAGTATGCCAGGGTAGATGTTCCTCCCACTTGGGCGATCTCCAGTCTCTACCTCCTATCCTTCTAGAGGACTGTGGGATTATACAAACACATACACTACTGTGTCTGGCTTTATGTGGGATCTGAACTCAGATCCTCACCTTTGCATGACCAGCACTTTATCCTCCCATCTCTCCCCTACAAAAAGGTTTGGAGAAACTAGAAAGATCCTGCATCAAGTTGTTATGGAAATGGTTCTTTTGAATGGCAGAAGTAGCGTAGCAGCGTCAGTTGGAACTCAGGAGCTACAAAAGAGGCCCAGAGTGTGACTTGTTTCCAAGGCAGAAAAAAATTGCTCACCCAGAGGGTGGCACTAGGAACCCTGAGGTATGGTACCAATGTTTAGAGAAGCTGTTCTCATGTATGGTGGTATATAATATACTCAGGAACAGGGATTTCCAGAAACTTTCAGCTCCTCCCATCATAAAATGCCAAATGTTGCCATCTTGCTAACGAGGGCATGAACCCAGAGTGGGAGTGTCACATGCTAAGGGTCACATAGCATCTTAGTAGTGGTGGCACTAAAATGGTAACAATACCCAGCTGTCTTGTCCCAAGCCTTTCCATCAGACAGTGTCATCATATTTCCTCCCTCATTGGCATTTCATCAAGCCCCTTCCATCTGCCAGTGTCCCGCCTAAACAGCAATGTTCTTTGCCCTGATGGGAAAGACATTCTTGGTGGTTTGGTTTGACACTGGCATCATGGGTCTAAAAGAGTTGATATAACTTGCTTCAAATTTTAAGGTTTGGTAGATTCCAAACTCCAACCAAGACAATGGGCAGTCTAAACCGGTGCTTCCCAAAATGGGGTGCCCAGAGGAGCAGCATTTGCTGGTACTCTTTAAGGATGCAGATTTCATCATCTGAGTTTGATTACCTCCGCCGGGTGATTCTGACATAGGCTCTCCAGCATATGAACTGATAAACCTCCCAGGTTGGCTACAGCCCTTCATTTCTGTGCTGTATCAATTCAGTCAGACTTCTTGCCAGGAAAAAGATTTCCAAGGTCATAGCCACTTCTTAGTAGCTCAATTTCTGGTGGCCTCTTTTGACCATGGATTCTTCAGGAAGCCAGGGCACCCAGTGTGGTCTCTGAGTGTGAAGGCAGCCTAATTGGTGTTGTTGAACCTTTGGGGGGGGGATTTTTTGAATCTTGTCTGCTTTCATGCAGACTTGAGCAGTTTGACCCAGTCAAGTGGAAAATTAAGAAACCAGGAAGAAGGGAGACATAACTGGAGACACCAAATGTTTATTGCAATCAGGGCACATCCTGACTTCTAAATACTGCATTTGTATATCCGTGAAGAGTCACATGCTATCGTCCTTTTCTTCTTGATTCACTGGGTACTTTTTTTGCACGTACCAAACGCCAAGCACTTTACTTTAGCAATGGGTATATAAATATGAAGTGTTGTGGTCCCTGCCCACAGGGAACTCACTATCTAGTGTGATGTCTGATGACAACAATTTCTATCACAGAAAATGTAGTGGCTTCTAATTGATGCAGTCCATTTACAAGGTCTTTTGCTGATAAAGCATCACACAAAACAATCCTTGAATCACCCCATTGGAGATGGGAGGCTTTCTACACTGAGTAAGGCTGTGCTTCTCTGGTGGTGTGTGGGGTAGGATCCAATAAAACCCAGTGCGGGGGGGGATGTCTGATAAAGACTTTATTGTTTAATGAACCATGTCACTGTGAACAGCTGTGGTGTAACCCAGCCAGACAATCATGCAAGCTAGATAACGTCTCCGGTGAATTGATTTGACTTTATTTGATTAGGATGGTTCTCCAAAGACAAATTCTTCAAAGTTGGGTGAGGAGTGAAAAACAAAATCACCATTCCAAGTTCTCGTCTAACTTTTAATCAGCTTTTGCTTTCAAATCTTCAGAGAAAGCACAAGATGGCAGTTACTCTGTTGGCAGCAAGAAGGGGTCAAGAAGAATCATGGGTCTGTAATAGCTATTAGTGTACTGTGCATAAGACCCGCACTGTGTTCTGTTTGATGAGCTTCCCTGTGGGTCTATAAGAGGCAGACCTAAACCAAGACCATTCCTTTGTGCGTCCTCAAAACAGCAGGGCTCCAGCTTCCCAAGCTGTCGCCTTCCCTTCCTTGCCACCAAATGTGACTGCACAGCCGAACATCATGAATAGAAATGGGCTCCTTGTGAAACTCTTGCAATATCCCCATCCCTGATGGCTTTGACTTTAAGTGCCTGGTGCCACTGTGGGTCTGCAGAATGTGTCATCATTCTTGCCATAAAAATCCAGTAGAACACAATGGAATGTCATAATGCATCTCATCATACCTAGCCAGCTTACTATTGCTTCATGAAACTAATGTCATTGGCGTGTCGGTTCTTAGCAACATTGTGAAAACCACTAATGAAAACAGGTGTTCGTGTGGGCTCTTTGTTCACGTCCAAGGGAGTGGGACACTGGTGCTTAGCTGCATGTGAGCACAGGATTTTGGACAGATGGTACCTGGGGGGGGGGTAATCCAGAAAGACTTGAGGTCACCTGAATCCAGAGTGGGTTCATAGCCCACACCAGCTATAGAGCAGATGCCGGCCTGATGTTTCTAGGGTTCTCTGTGCCTCTCTCCAGGGGTTTGTTAACACAACCAAGCTGGGCAATGAACAGACACAAGGCAACAGTTTGTAAGCAATTCTGGAAGGAACGGGCTCTTCCTACTATTTTCCAAGCTGTTCAGCTAAGGTACAACTGACCTTTAGAATCTCCAAGGTTCTGTCATGAGGGAAATCATTAGATCTCATTTCAGTTGGTTCAGCCTATAGAAGTTTGTCTAAGTGTGAGAGACCTTTTCTTTCTGTGGCATCTTGACCGTTATTCCCACAGCCAGGCTGTCTATAAAGGAGAGACAATGGTTTGATGATGAGACCTTTTTCCTGTAGTGGAAGGGGTCTCAAATACTGGTAGCTCACTTACTGCAGATATGAACTTGGCTGGGAGGTAAAACCCCCACCACGAATGGGTTTCAGCTTCAGAAAGACACTATACAGCCAGTGCATACATCCGTACCCACAAATACAAGACTAATCTAACCTACGCTTCCCCTTATTTCATATCCATATCAATACACTTTGATTGCTTGTTTTCTAGAACATTTTATTCTATTTGTTCCCATCCTGTTTGATTCTTCTCTACCCTGTCCTATTCTCATTTCATTTGTAAAATGAAGATAAAGGCTCACTTAATCAATTTCATCTTCCACTAATGGGTTGCAACCTGTGACTTAAAAGACAAAACACCAGATCAGATTATATTAAAATTCACTTTCAATCCCTAAATCCTATGAATCCAATGTAAATCGCCACTATAATATTAGGGCATAAAATTTTGTGTGCAGCAGGCTCCCAGTTAAATTGTTGGCTGACTGAAAACCATCTGTTTATTAACTCACTCATCCATTATGTCTCCCATTACTTATGAATCAGGTATTGTGTGAGGCTATGTTGTCCATAAGTAAATCAAACAGAGCTGTTGAGACTTGAAGATAGGTTTCCCCGGGGTTGCCAGTCTCTCAGCAGCTATTGGTCTGGGTTTGTTTTGAGGGAGGGAACTCTAGAACAATATGTCTATCATACCAATCATGTGAAATACTTAACCCTGTGTCCTGGTCCACTAGCAAGAAGCACCACATCCTGCAAATGACCTCAGAATGAACATAAAGACTCACAGTGCTATGGAAACCCTTCCTCCTCTTGAACCCTGGTGCAAGAAGCTTAAAGGGAAGAGAAATGTTTCTTAATTACTTGTTGTATATTGATTTGTCTTGTCCATGGACCACTAATCCTGCAGACAAACTTGCAGGACCTCATAAATGAGATTGCTCAGAGTTGGAAGCTAATCAGATCTCTCATGTTTTAGCTCAGTTTTCTGCTAGGCTTTAGGGAAACTTGGCATACAAGCTCTGTTAACCATTTCCCAACCTAATGTGACCTTCATAGAGCAACACAGATGCAGATGAGTTGGATGTGAGTTGAGCCTGGAAGCTAGAACTTCCTTAAGGCTCAGCAGCCTCAAGAAGCTCCCTAAGGACCCTTTCCTTCAGCTCTGTCCATTTCCAGTCCACCAATGCTGAAGCACATCCTGCTCTTCTCTACTAGTTTGTGTCCATCCTCTGTATACTGTGTCCTGCTGTACCCATCCCTCATTTGAGTGATGAGCTAGCGGTTTAAATACTCCCTTAGGGGCTGCTGTGTCCAGAGTTCCTGTGTGTCCTTTGGCCTGGAACTCCCCTCTCCTCCATGTTCTTCCTTCACCTCAGCTCTCTCAACACCAAATGAGGTGCTCTTCCAGGAATTCCTTTCCTTGAACTAACATGACTGGCTGCTGTCTAGGGGACTGTGCACATCCGAGATGGAGTTTAAGCCCCCAGTAATATCAGTTATGGGAGTGGATGTGTCACTGTGACATTCAGACTTAATTATACTACCTAAGGGACAGCACATCTGAGCACTGCCAGGTTTGTATCTGATGGGTCCCCTGAGGTAATCTGTTAAAATGACTGCTGACCTTTATCAGGAGAAGAAGGACCTGGGAAATGACCAAGGTTTAGCTCTCTGGGTGAGGCAGAGACTCCGGTATTGCAGAAGGCTAAGCTTTTCCAGCGCCTTGCCTGGCGAGACTGATCCTTGGCACTTGAAATACTGGAAATGGCCCTGTGACTTCATGTCTCCTGCAGACTATCCTTTGACAGATGAACAAACCAAGGTCCAGAGCCAGGGTACAGCTTGACCAAGGTAGCCAAGAACTGTGACTACCCAGATAGGAGAATTAGTTGCTTTGGCTTTGAGGGAAGGAGCCTTATCACAATTTCTTTTTCCTCTCATTCCTACTGTCTTCTCTTGGGTATCCTTGTCCTTCCCTGAGGCTGAAAGGCAGGGATGAAGGAGCACCCATTGCCATGGAAACCAATCTAAAGCACAATCAGACTGTTCTCTCCATGGCTGTAGCTCTCTGGTGGCAGCTGCTGGTTTCACTGCTGGCCTTTGATGGGGGCACTGGTCCATTCACCATACTTCCCAGAGGAGAAGGCTGCTGGGACCCTTGATGTCTTTCGACAGAAATTACACAGGCTCAGCAAAGAGGGACCGACCGAGTACGCATTGAGTTCTCTTTGCCTTCTCAAAAACAGTTTCCCTATGCCAGACTCTGAATAAGACTTCTGGGTCCTTTGATCAGACTTTGGACTTCAGTCACCCAAATCAGATTTCTGTGGTGACAATATTCTGTTTGTCAGACACATCAGAAGAACACTTGAAATGAAGATAGATCTGGGGAAAAGAGGAAAGGAGGGAACTCATTTCAGTCTCCTAAATCCTCCATTGATTTGTTTTCTGGGGTTTTAACAACTAATAGTTTCTCCTGTTCACCTCTGCATTTATGGTGGGGGTGGGTAGATTTGCGGGATGGTTCCTCTTGCTCACCGCCTGCATCCCTCTGCCTCCATGCCTGTCCTTGTTCCACCTGTTTATACAAATTCTCTGGAGAAGATGATTTTGAAGCCCCCATTCTCATTTACCCCACTGTCTCACAGTACTTCAGTTTAAAGCTGTCTTCCTCATTAATTGGGTTCAATAACATTCTTATTACTACTAATATGGTATCACCAAATATAGCCAATGAATCAGCAAATGTGCTGAAAAGAAGCCACGAGGATGGTGATGATGATTTGTAATCCAGCCTGGATGCATGTAACATGGAGACTTGGTCTTAGACCCACTGTACTGAAATTACACAAGCATGTTAGAAGTTTTAAAGCATGTTAGAAAATGATGCTTAGTAATATACTTACTGTGCTTTTCAATTAAAATGCTCCATTTTAATAGTACTCGCAACGTTTTTTCATTAACCTTTAGGCATAAAAAATAAAATTGTCAGTTATCAATTTGGAAAAAAAAGCTGTCTTCCTCACAGTGGCATCCAGTTCCTCCTGTTGGCTCTGAAGCTGCCTGTCTGTGAGCTGATGCTGAGGCAGCTGCAGTTTATGCTGTAGCATTTAACTTGCACTTCACTGTCTGTGTTCAAATCCTGCTGTTTCCATTCGTAGTCCAAGTGACACTGGACAAGTTTCAGCAATTACAGCTTCATGTCTCAGGATTTTATGATGATGATGGTGGTGGGGTGTGTCTGTGCGTGTGCCTGTGTGTGTGTGTGCACACGTGTGCATGTGTGTGCATGCATGCAGATGCGTGCTGATGAAGGCGTAAGTCACGAACAAGGCCACACCAGTTTGGAGTTATGATTAATAGGGTGTTATTTATTTAAAGGGGAAAAAACTTACAGATCACCGTCCCAGACAACAGCCATCTGCACAACCAGGAAGGGAGTCTAGTCTCCGGCAGAGCAGGAAGTGAAGAGAGCGAGCAGAGGAAGTAGCCGCTTTTTTAAAGGGAGAGAGACCACGCCCCAATGGGCTGGTATCACAGCAGCTATTGGTTGGAGGGGCGGAAGGACCTCCCGCAACATGCTGATGTGTGTATTCATGTGCATATGTGTATACACTGGAGTATCATGACACATATTTGGAGGTCAGAGGACACCTTTTGAGAGTTGCTTTTCTCCTTTCACCGCGAGTTCTGGGGACTGAACTCAGGTTGTCTGGCTTGTGTGGCACTTTTTACCCACTCGGCCATCTCACAGACTCACCTTTCCGTTTCTTCACATGACCAGGTTGGTGTGTTTCTAGAACATGATCAATGTAAGATGCCTAACATGGATGCTCTGGGCTGACCAGGAGTGCCCTTGGATCACTACCTCTGACATTAGCCCACTTGTAGTCGAGTCATGGGTCAGGGTTAGGGATTTAGGCTTGCCACAGGGTCGCTGAAGGACACCTATGGGACTTAGTCATGGACTTTTTCACAAGAAGGACAGTTTGACTGTGCTGGTGCACTGGTTTAAGGTATCAGTTCCAGTGATTCTTTCAGAGGTGTCAAGTGAAGTCCTGTCTCTACACCTTTGTGCCAAACACCCACCCCTCCATGCTCACTGCCTCTGGAATCTCAACTGTCCTACCACCTGAGAGCCAGAATGCCAAGCACTGTCCTCTGCCTATCTGACGGGGTCCCCGAGGCGACCTGTTGACATGACAGCTGACCTTTATCAGGAGGAGAAGGATCTGGGAGACAGCGAGGCTCAGCTCTCTGGGTGAGGCTTGACTACCCATGAAGGCCCAGTTCAGATGCCCCCATGTACGGGACATTCTTCCTCTAAGAGCTGATCAAGGTAGAATGGAAGGAAAGGAGCAATTGCTTCTGTGTGGCTGATGGAGAAATGTAATTGAATCAAGCAGTCAAAACCTCAGTCGTGGGCCTGGGAGAAAACTCAGTGGATAAAGGCTTGTTGTGCAATCCTGAAGACTGGAGTTTGGAAAAACCAAAACAAATAAACAAGCAAAACCTCACAGAACAATGAGCCTGCTCATATTCCCAGTACTTGGGAGGTGGAGACAGGGCATCGCCCAAGTTGGGTAGCTAGACTAACCTAATTGGAAGATACAAGCATCAGCCTCTGTTGGGGAATGTGTGCAAAAGGACTGACTAGATCTCGTCAGGGGGCCTTACTTTACCATCAGATACTCAAGCCACTGTTTCTGGGTACCTGGGGAGTGACATCTGCTTTGGCCAGGCATCAAGTGTGACTCCGCATCAAGTGTGACTCCACAGCAAATGCTTAACCCATTCCCCTGTACTGTCACCCACACATAGTGAGCCCATACACACATGAACACATACACATGTATACCATACACACACAGGCCAGAAACGAAGAAAAGGAGGTGTCTCTAGCCTTTAGATTGTAGGTACGGAACCGAGGACAAAAGAGGATTCTGCACTGCCTGTGCTGGTGATCAGCAGAAAATCCTGAACTTTGAACTTCTGACTTCTGACTCTGCCCAGCTTGTCAACTCACAACTGTCCCAGGACCAGAGCTGTCCTGGGAGCAGCATCCTTTGACCCTGAGCATGACCCTAAGTCACATGGAAAGGATGCAGATAGGAGAGCTAGGCATCAGACTGTGGAATTCCAAACTTAGGCAGAGTGGGTAATAGGAGGGCCCCTCTCCAAGTCTCTACTCTAGGCCCTTAACCTAGGCTAGGGTAAGAGGAGGAATGAAGGGCTTTAGCATCTGTCTTATTCGAAATCACAGGTGACCTTTTGTTTTTCTCTTTTGAAACATGGTCACTCACTGACTGGAGCCACGGGGATCTTCTTATCCCTGCTGTCCTAGCACTGGGCTTATAAGTGTGTGCCACCATACCCGGCTTTTCTGTACATGGATCCTAGGGGTTAGACTCAGGTCCTCTTGCTAGCAAGGCAAGTTACTGACTGTGCTATCCCTCCAGACCCAGCTGTAATTTACAGGGCTTGGTTTTGTACAGCGGGAACCTCTTACACAGACTTACTCTGTTGTTGGGGAACAGCCAGCGGCCTCCAAGCACTTGGGTGACAAACATCTGGAGAGGGTTGTTCAGGCTCAGAGGCTAAGAACATGCATGCCGATTTGTGTGTTCACATGTGTGCCGTTCCCTCTGTGAGCCAGCCAGTCCACCATGACGTCATGGGAAAAAATCCTTCCTAACCTAAGTTGCAGGTGCAAAGATGCTGATGCTGAATCCAGTGCGGAAATACAATTTTGATAGCAAAAACATTTATGCACTCAGCTGACACGTGGTGGACACAGATGGGGTGGAGGAGTAGGCAGTCGAGATACTAGGCTCCTTTGGCTAAGGAAGGGGAAGTGGCTTTTAGAGTCCTGGGGACTAGCATAGCAAGGGGGCACATGCTGCACTGTCCATCATAGGATCACAATTCAAACCTGACCTTGGGGCCTTTTTGGTTTGTGATCTTGGGCAACTCTCTGATACTCTGAAGCTGAGTGGGAGCTGGGAGTTCATCCACGGTTCCTCCTTTCAACGCTAAGGGTGACCAGGGAATCTTGTGGGGCCATAAGGTCTGCTGTTTTGAGCCTTCCAGCCTTAGCCTCAGAGCAGGTGTGTGCTCGTGGAGACACCCACACATGAAGTGACCCCCTTGGGCTGCTATTTTGGTGGCAGTTGGTGTTAGGAAGCCGCCAGCTGGGTGGCTTCATCCCCAGTTGTGGCAGGGCAGCGGTCAGTGCCAGCCATCTTCATTGCTGTGATCTGGAACAGCTGCTGGGATTTAAGAGCACACTTAGAAGAATTACCTGGAATCACAGCCGGCGTTACTGAATGGAAACACATTTCTGTAAGCTGAGCTAATGTCTGAGGCTGGAGCGCATGTGGCTGGAGCAGGGGCTTTCTTTCCACAGCAGGGGAGATGCCTTAAACAGGGCTGGGCTTCCTGGAGAAGCTGCCCTACATAGGAGCCATGATTTTATCCAAGCTGTGTCTAGCTCAGACTAGGGTTGGAGAGCGTGTGATACGACTGGATATGGTCCACTGACCTACTTTCATGTCAAATGCTCAACGTCATTACCTCTTGTCACCTGGGGGAGTGACAGGTATTTTGGCTGGGCCTTGAAAATGACTCCATAAACACATTCTATGCCGTTACCTTGCGTATCTGTGACACAACGTTCCCCTGCGCTATTTCCCTCTCTTCAAAGTCCTGATGGTCAGCAGTTGCTCACCTGTGGCCTGACATAGGTGGGGGTACTGTGTCCCATCTTGTGGTGACCTCATCTTTTTGTGAAACGTGAGTAATGAACTTGTAATTTTTAGACATCGATCGCCATTGAAAACCTGAGTTAAAGTGACATGGGTGTGCAGAAGTCAGATATAACTGCCCTTGGAGCTTAGAAAGACAACAGTTGGAGATCTCGAAGACACTGGCCCTGCGTGAACCTAGCATTCCTTTGTTGGGAAGTGTGGCAGACCCAAGCAGCGTCACTTTGCAGCTAGCCCTGCAGTTGGTGAACCTGGAGCCTCCTGCAGTGGAGATACAGGGAAACTAGAAGGTGGCAGGTACTCTTTATGTGTTATTTCACAGACTAAAAGGGGATGAATGTATCATGTTGGCCTGGCCCGGTCAACTTAGTACCAACATTGGCTTCTCCATGGCCCCCAGGTGTGGCCTTGGTTCCTGAATTGTTTCCAAGTACTTTGTCCTTCATGACTGATCGGCTGTGCTATTGGTTAACACACCATTCTGCATACAGTGAGGCAGATAGCCCCAGACAGCCTAACCCTGAGATGCCACTGCCATCCATCCGTTTCCGGAGCCCCAGCCACCGTCACTGTTGTGTAGACAGCTGTAATGGCTTCCTAAAAGCCTATTGACATTCCCTCCTAGCAGTCCCCTTCCTATCAAGGCCATTCTTCTTGCAGCAGCCAGCAAGAATCTCAGATGCTTTTCTGGTCACATTAATTTCCTTCTGAAAGCTCTCCAGTTGTCCCCATTGTACTTAGAAGAAAATCCTTGTCATGCAAATCCTTATGAAAAGAAATCTTCATTCACAAGAGAATCTGACAGGCCTGGGAGGCTTGCTTTCTGTGCGCTGCTGAAAGTGACTAACCAACAGGAAGTAACTGGGCTCTGCCCCTGGGGCTCACAGGATGTGGGGGAACTTCCTTTCCACCTTTGCCCCAGTTTTGCTTCTCTTCCTCCAGTTTGTTTTTACTTTTAGAATGCCATCTTGGCCACTCGTGTTCAGTATGTCTGTACAGCTGCTGGATCTACCTCTGTACTGTTTTGTTTGTTTGTTTAGCATATCTGCTATAGTTTGTATTTCCCAAAGTCCTGTGAGTGAAAGGCTTGGTTCCTTGCCCACAATACTATTGTGAGGTAGTGGTGTAGTAAGGGAGGTTTTGAAGAGTATTGTGGACTGTGGACTCCGGTCTCTCTCTCAGTCCATCCTTCACTTCATCACTGTGTCTCACTTCTTTTGCCATGACTTGAGTAGCTTGTCTTACTCCAGGCCCATGAACAATGGGTCCAATTAAGCATGGGCTGAAAACACTAAAACCTTAAAAGCCTTTTCTTGTATAAGTTGATTTTCTCACATGTTTTGTTACAGTAACAGAATCCACTCATGAGAGCTGTCTGGGTATAGCCACACTTGGATCTTGATTTAGATTTATGTGTGTGTGTGCTCGCGTGTCTGTGAATACACACTCACGCATGCTCACACATTCAACTATACTCTGAGGCCCAAGACCTGCAGAGAGATTGCTGTTGGAGAATCCAGAGATCTATTACCCATTCTGTTGGCTACTGCTCCATCCTTGTAGGATCTCTGGAAATGTTCACAGCAATGCCAATAAACTTGTCTGCAGGTTTCAAGCTTCTCTAGCAGGTTCTGCCATGCTTCCCACTGACCTAGACCACCTGTGGCCAAATAAGTTCTGAGCAACCCAGCCAGATGTTTCTGTGTGCAGATAAGTATTGTGCCTAGACACACAGTGGAGGAGACTTTTTACTCAATAAACATAGTGAAGCTATAGTGGAAATCAGTGGGAGGTGATGAATATGAATCCCCATGAAGGCATTTTGCCGGCTGTTTTATAGATTGTAATCACCCATTTAGAGTTTGCAGGCCATTAATTTTGTTTGGAGAGATCTTGGGACTCGTGGGCACAGAATTTATAGGTTTGTGGTGTCACACTCCTGGATCTAGGCCTGGAACCCCTGGAAGGTTTGAAAAGAAATTGACAAGTTGCCTTTGGAGGAGTTGGGGCTTCAGGTTTCCTTTCCTGTGCTTTACTTGGACTTAGTTTTTATTTTAAAATAACAACAACAAACAAACAAACAAAAAAAAAAACCACTTGCCAGTGTGCCTTGTCTTTATTTTGCTCCAGACGTCAGCTCCTGGCTCCAGCCTATGGGCTGAGGTTGCTAAGTTTTCCTCTCAGCGAGTTGTAGCAGGGAGTCTTCCTTCTGAGGATGAGACTTAAGAAGGAGCAGCATGGGTGAAGCAGGCCTGTGTAGAATCTTGCTCAACTCTGGCTTATGATCACAAGGTAATTTTTACCAATGTTAAATTTGTTTGAACCTCCCTTTCTTCCTCTATAAATAAAACCAGTGTCCCATGCTCAAAAGGTGATGACAAAGATAGAGGACATGAAATAGGAAAAACACTTAGTATTCAAAATGACTTAGTTCATAAAGTAATGGGGCTGATTGGTGATTCAAAGTAAGTCTGGTACAGCAGGAACAAAGAGAAATCTCAGGGCTATGATACTGGTTCCCAGCTGTGTCACTGATGTGCTGGGTGACCTTGGACATCACAGCCTCTATGATCCCACATCTTTTGCATTAATGAAATGAAACATTTGGCTCAAATGGTCTCTTAAATAATGGTGGGGGGAGTGTCTATGGACCCATAGGGTCACCTTGGGACCAGTTATATGTATAGATTCTCAAGCTCTGTTTCAGTCCCGCAGACTAGGGATGGGCTTCAGCCTCTGCATCTAGATGAGTTTTCCAGGTGGTTGTGGGCAGACAGAAGCCTGAGCATCATCAGCATGATACACTGCAGCTGTGGTACTAGCTGTCTCGTTTCCCCAGCAGCAGCACTGCTCGAGCCTCCCTCCTTGGTTTCTAGGACCCAAATGGGAAGTAGAATGTTACACCAAGTAAAACAGTATCCTAACAAAGATGCAGGTGAGGTTGGGCTCAGATGGCTTGATGCAGAGTCTGAGTGTATGGCCCTCACTCCTGACTGCTCAGTGGGATGGCCTCTGTCTCCTCCTTGCCTGTGACTTTAGATGAGCTCCCTCACCCATCATAAGGAATACACACTGACATGTGGGCTGTAGGAGTCTTATAAAGAGCACATGGTTTCTGTGGGTGGGGCTGCATATAGCTACTATTATATGTGGGAGGGAGGTTCTCTCCTTCAGTGTCGTCCTCGGCTTTGGTTATCATTTCGCCTGAGACTAAGTGTGAAGAGGAATACGATGAGTAGCAAGGACTCAGGTCTCTGCTCTGTGACCTTGGACAGGTCACTACAGCTGAGAGTTCATGATGCTGACTCATTTCTGTTAAATCCACCAGGGATGAGCAAAGATGGGGACAGACCACCAAAGTCTAATAAACCAGAAGCAAACGTTATACCAGGAAAAAAATAAAAAATTAAAAAAAAAATCTCCATGGGGCACAAAAAACCTTATCAGCTAGCTGAGACCACGCCAGAGATGGATTTGTGAGGCTGTGGCAAAGGCTGGTTTCTGAACTCCTCTTTTTATAGCAGGCATTAGGCAATAACAAAAGAATTTTTACAATCTCAAAGTAAAACTCAGATATAAATTGTCCTTCTTTGCAATTTCCATAAACAGAGCTTTTCAGCTAACTAGTATTTGTATTTAGTGTGTTTTCTTTCCTGGCATTCCTTGATAGTGTTTACCAAAGCTCTGAACCTCCCCTGACACTGCCAGTTTCTCATAGCAGGAAAGGGTATAAAACCAAAAAGTCAAAAGTTGTGTATATCCCATCATTTAAGTTACCTCAGCTCACATCAATTTCTGATCATGAGTGGCCAGGGAGGTTATCTAAAAGCTAATCTTCAGTTTGCAGAGCGACCATAAGTTTTCAGCCTTGCAAATAGAGCTATGGATTGCAAAGGAGAGTTAATAGTTAGTCCTTAAGCTGCTGAGAAAATTGCTGGCAGTCTGTTCTATTCTCCTAGTCTTAAAACTTTAAATTTCTTTATTTCTACATTCTTATTTCTGGAATCTACATTTTTATATTCGTATTCTTCAATTCCAAAAGGGGGATTTGTTTATGTTTTGCTACTGAGCCTTCAGAATGCAGACGCTGGAGCAAGTTCTGAGGTTGCTGCAGAGGGAGTTAGATGAATGCCTACTCTTCAGTCTTCACTACTTCCTCCGAGAATGAGCTTGCTGTGCCATCTGATGAGACTACACACCAGAAGTGTTGTAGTTATGGTGATCATCGTCTTATCAGCTTAGACTCCAAGAGTATTAAGGAGCCCATTTGCAAGCTGAATCTCTGGGAGACTCATTCTCAGGAGGAGCCCCACAACTGAGAACTGGGCCTGCCTAGACAGCACCATGTGTCTGGGATAGAAAGACCTGCTTTTTGGCAATTTACAGATCACCACACCCTGTAACTGGTGAGTGTGCCCTTCCTATTCTGTGTCATTGCAGCTCTTTCTGCCATGCTGCTGTGACTTGATCCAAGGTGCCTTGACCCATTGCTGCTTATTCTCTCCCCTGGTCTTTTTTTTTTTTTCCCCAGTGAAGCACATAATACCTTAGGTGTATTAGGGGTTTTCTGAGGCAGGAGGATACAGAAGGAGGGGTAGGAATGGAAGAAAGATCTCTTTGGTCGTGATTGTTCCATTTTGTCTTTTGAAACGGTTGATTAAACCCTTACTGGGGGACAGTGCTTGACCCTGCCCTCGAGATGACTGCACACAGGGCAAGTCTACCTGGGCAACAGGAATAGGCAGATGTCTTGTGAAGAGCACTTCTGGGCACTGCATGGAGTCTACTCATGCTGGTTCTTCTGTGGATACCTGTTCACAGGCCGCTTCTCAGTAACGGTTATAAGAAGAGAGAAAATGAGTTTGTGGGCTCTTTCTTCCAGGAGTTTGCTTTTCTAGGTGGTAGAGTACACAGGAGGGAAAAATCCTACCATTCGTAAAGGACAGAGTGGAATTTGGTTTGGGCAGTGCGGGCAGGTGGAGATCAAACACTAGATTAGGCTGGAGTGAGGGACAGCTTCATGACTGTGGCAAGGCCTTAGAGGCAAGAAACATAAGCAGGTGAACTCAGTGAAGGAGAAAAGAAAAGTGACAAAGTTTCAAATAGTATGAGGACACTGGCTGATCCATAACTGTGGCGCTTGTAGAGGTTGATATAATTCATACCTTCACGTTAAATCTTCTCATTGATCCAGGGTTTCCCAACTGTGTAGCGAGTAAGTGAAGTCCATAAGAAATGTGTGGTTTTAGACATGAGCTGACCATGTCAAAGACATGGGAAATTGGCCAAGTCCTGTACCCCATCCCCAACCCTCAGAATGACAAAGCCTTCTTCTGGTCCCTTTGAGAACTTGCATGAAAACCTTGCAAACATGGCTTCCTCTTCTGGGATGTTTATAGCCTTAGTCTCCTCCCCTACAGTGACCTCAGCCTCAGACTCCTCCCCTACAGTGACCTCAGCCTGAGACCCCTCCCCTACAGTGACCTCAGCCTCACACTCCTCCCCTACAGTGACCTCAGCCTCACACTCCTCCCCTACAGTGACCTCAGCCTCACACTCCTCCCCTACAGTGACCTCAGCCTGTGATGCTTCCCTTACAGTGACCTCTGTCACACATGCATCTGTGTGTGTGTGTGTGTGTGTGTGTGTGTGTCTGTCTGTCTGTCTGTCTGTCTTTGCTTCTTTCTCCCACCATACCTGCCAGGTTTCCAGGACCCAAGACACAGAGATTGTGCAAAGTTGAGAGGTCTCAGAAAGCTACCAGCCACAGACCTGCCGTTAATGATGTTCCCACCAAAGTGGCCACTGTAGCATTCCAGAGTTCATTTGGGTTTAGGCTGTTCTATACTTGGGCTGTACAGAGTCTTTAGGAATTCCCAAGTAGCTAGGTACCTGTGCTGTTTGGACATCTCTCAAGGTACCATGTAGTCACCCATCCCTCAGGTGGTAGCTCCCCTTGTCTTTTTTGCTGCTCTTTAGTCTGAAGACCATTTTTTTTTGTTTTCTCCCCTTAGTTATTCCAAAATACACTGAGTAGTCTACCTCTTCAACAATTCCAACTAAATAAACTAGAAGAAACTTTTCCATTAATCCATTCCTATTCTTCTATCTTCAAATATCCCCTCAGTAAAGATGCTGGCTGAGTTTGAGTAAACTATGTAGAAGACAAATAATGTACATTGGGCCTGGTTCTGCCTCTGTACGCAGAGCAGGAAGAGTGGGAGTCGCATTGCCATGCATGGAATTCAGTCTTCCTCTTGGAGCAAATGTTAACACAGTTTGAGTACTGACTCAGTTGGGGGCTACTAACAATCAAGATGGGACAGCTTTCAATGCTAAGTGGACTTGAGACAAATTCAAATGGATTTTCCCATTCACCTCTAAATTCTCTACATATAAGTTTACTGTCAAGACACTCATGTGTTCTCTCTACAGAAGATACATCTTCTAGATCCTAGAATCCACAACCAAGCTAGCAGGAAAGGCCCTCCTCCCTTTGGCTCTCACGGTGATTCCTTCCACGGACTAGGAACTTACTGCTACTGAACTCTGAGGAACCAGGTTAGAGGAAGTGTGGGCGATTAGTGCCAGAGCCTCGAAAATACATGCATTGACCCTCTCTGAAGCATGACAGGTGCCAAGGTGTACTTTGTCACGTCTTAAAGAGTTCCTAGTTGAGGAGACAGCTGCAGGAGGAAGATGATGACCTCATTACTTCTCAGCCCCATTTTCCCTTCTCCTTTCCCTTCCACACATTTTATCTTCATGGGCAGGAGAATTGGAGAGTTGGTTAAGGAACCCATAGCCTATCAGCATGCCGTATTGCTACTTAATGTTGGTTTGTGATGTCATGTTTGCTAAAGTACAGTCAAGCCACCTCACCTGCTCGTTCTCTGGGGCAGTTGGTACCTTGGTGGTTTGGAAAATGAATGATAATGACAACTGGCTGAAGCGTTTCTCTAAAAGTAGAAGATGGATAGAAGCCGGATCTGTTGTAAGGAAGGCTAAGGGTAGGCAAAAGGAGAAAAATAAGCTCTCTGAAGTGACCGGGTTTCCCAGGCACCATTTACAGAAAGCCTTAGAAGAAATTCTTTCCTGGTGGTGATTCCCACTGTTTTTTCTTAAGATGAACCTCTCCAACGACGTCAATAATCCCAATCAAACCAAATCAGACTGAATTAAACGATGTCCACGTTTAATGGAGTTCCCCCAGGAATACATGGAGAGGGGAAGAGAGAGAAGGGGAGATCACACAAACCTGGAGACCACGTGTTCATTCTCTGGAGGGCAGTTTAAATAGCCTGTGGGAGTGGTCTTGACCCTCCCTGGGTAGGGGTCATCATTTGGTGGACTTTCTCAGAGTTTGGACTGAGGCAACTCCCAGGAGAGGGAGCTTATGCTAGGAGCTGGGGTTAAGGCCCCCCAAACAATCTGGAGTTTTTGTATAAAGGGGTGCCAGAGAGCTGAACCGCTTCTGACCCAATACCCACCTTTGCCGTTCCTCATGGGTTCTATCGAGCCTGAACAAAAGTTTTCTCTTTTTCTCAAATGGCTTCTTGAGAGAATAGGTCACTTGTGAACCGAAACTTCTTCAGGATTCAAAAGAGGTAAATTTTCTTAGCTGGCTGAGAGGATAGGTGCAGTTGAAGGCTCAACGGTTTCCTTATTTCCTGACTGAGTATTGCCTTTGAGGGCTTCTCCTCATCTCATCAACAAAGGTGCAGGCAGAGGGTGAACCCTCCAGTTTTATAAATCAGTGAGTTCTTGATTCTCTAGAATCAAGTAATTGAACTTGGACGTACCCCTCCACCATGGCCAGTAAGCTGCCCAGTATTTTGGTGAACAGCCGGGGTTGTGAGTCACCAGGAACTGGGCAAGGATCTCAGGAGCTGTGTCCCAGGCAGCCAGGTCATAAAGGGCCTGTTGACTTTCTGGCTCTGCTCACTCCCATGACTGTCAGTACAGAGCCGACTGCAAAAGTCTTTAGGGTGGCAGGTGTTGTGAACTTCAAATCTGTTACTAGCAATGAGACAGTAATTAAAAGATCATGCCCTCTTCATTTAAGAATGCCTTGATTAGTAAGATGTACCAGCAACTTAATACCAGCATTTTGGGCAAGATTGGGGTGAGAGGAATTGGTATTAAATATATATGTATTAAAATATGCAGAGTGTGAACTAGACTGTAATTTCACAATCACTATATTGGAAAATGTGTGATTCTTGGAATTGAATTTAATTACATAATGATATGGTGCTTTACATAAATTAGATCATTTAATCTTCACAACAACTCTACCTGTGAGCAGGTGCCCCCCCCCACTCTCCCCATTTTACCAGAGAGTGAGTTGAGGCCTAGAGAGGGATTACACAGCGCATCCAGATGCATAGACATAGAGGTGCTCAGACATGGGCACAGACTGGAAGTTTTGTTTTCAGAAGCAGCGCAGTCACTGTATTGAGAGCCAAGGTCAGACTTTCTTAGGCTCCTTTCCTTCTTCTTGTCCTTCAGTCAGGGATCCAAGTTATCTAAATGCCAAGACATTTCCATAGTTGCTCATGGATGCACTGCACGGAGATCCTGGCTTAGGGTATAGCTAAGAATAAAATTCAACCTGAGGTTCCTTAGCCTTGAGCTTACAGGACTGCTTCTTTTATTTCTGTAAAGGCCTACCATGAGGCATACAGTGAGTGACCAAGCTGAGGAGGGCTTAGTACACTGAGCAGGGGCTACTTCATCACTCCTTGGTGATTTTATTTTATTTTATATGTGTATGAGTGTTTCCTAGATGTGTGTAGGTATACCACATGAGGGCCTAGGGCCTGTAGAGGTTAGAACCTGGTTACTTCCCCTGGTCCTGGAGTTGTAGACAATTGTGAGCTATCATGTGGGTATTGGGAATGGAACCTGGATTTTCTATAAGAGGAGCAAATGCTCTTACCCATGCAGCTCTCTCTTCAGTCTCCAACTTCTCAGTGGTAGTGTATGTGTGTGTGTGTGTGTGTGTGTGTGTGTGTGTGTGTGTTTAGTTGAGGACAACTGTGAGTGTCATTTTTCTTTGGATGTATGTATATATACATATATTTATATAATTAAATATGTATATATATGGACATATATATTTAGTTTTGAGATATATTTAGTTTCTCACTCACTTGGTGCATACCAATTAGGGTGGATTGTCTGGAGGGAAAGCACCAGGCTTGGACCTGTCTCTGCATCTCCCGTTCTAGCATCACAGACATGTACCCATGCCACCTGGATTATTTGTATGTGGCCTCTGGGTACCAAATACAAGTCCTCAGACACACACTGCAAACACTATACTGACGGGATACTGTCACCAACCTCTAAGAGTTCCTTGTTGGGTACAGCTTCTGGGGGGGGGAAATGCCCTTATTGGATTTGTTTGCTACTAGAGGTTAGGGAGAAGGCCCGGGAGGGCTTTCAAATTCTGGGCTCAGTGGAATCCAGAGCAGGGTGAAAAGAGTTCAGGGCTTTCAGCTAAAGAGAGCATTCAGGTTCCCAAGCCAGCCTCCCCTCCACCCCGCATACCCCCACACTGCTCCTTCTCTTGTCCTAGGCTCCTTGATAGGAAGGCAAGCAGAGGCATTTAGGCACTGCCTGCCAGAGCAGTCCGGGTCATGGAAAGTACAAAAACAACTTCAGCTTGTTTCCAAAGCTTCATGAATTATGCCGACTTCTCAGAAACTCTCTATTTGGACCCAACAAGTGAAATCCCATTTTGAGGCTCACTGGAGAGGAGCCCAAGGGTGACACAGCAGCAGGCCCTGCGCAGATGAGAAATGCAGAGGTGGCTGATCAGCTGCCTCCGTGAGTCAAAGAGGAGACCCGACGGGACCCCTTCCTCTCATAAGCCTTAAATGGGGCTTTTGGGGGACTTTGAGATGGGAGCAAAGGGTTAACAGCCCACACACATGTGTGAGGTTTTTGTTGTTGTTCTAAGAGGGCGATAGATGGTAACAAGGCAGATAGAGGGTATCACAGAGTTTGACCCACAGCCCCCTCCATCTTGTCAAAATTTAAATGTCCCTGTTTCCGCATAAAGTCTCAATGATCACACTAGCCTGGCTTTAAAATAAGCCACCAGCTCCCCTGTTCAGGAAAGTCAGCCTAGAGCAAAATAGTACATATGGAAACATAGCTTTGTATTCCCTAAGCAGAGAGGCCCAGGCAGTGAGGTGCAGATTCCTCCGGTGTCTGTAGGGAAGATGTCAGGGATAATGCCTTAGCTATGCACAGTGATGCCCATCACAATCTCCTCCCACTTCCTGTACAAAGTCGGCACCTAGTTTGGCTGTGAGACCAAGGCCATCACTCAGGTGAACGCAGAAAAGAGTCCCACCAAGTGCTGAGGGGTTTCCTTCTAGACCCATTGTCTCTTCATCAAGGATGGCAGGAGGGCTCAAATAACATCCCTCTTTCCTGAGTAGAGCACCAACCTCCATTTTAATGAGTTCAACAGAATCCTTGTCATCGGCCTGGACTCAGGAGGGGGGTGCATACTGTTTGTTGAGAAGTGATTGCTAGCAGAGCGGACCAGTTTATAGTTACTATTGGGTTCTTATAATTAATGAATCTGCATTGGGTGCAACAGTCCAGGTTTCTGCTTTATTAACTTTTAGAGCTTGCTGTATGAGGAAGAGCCTGGCCAAAACTCCATTGGGATGAGTACCCATCACTGCCTTTGAGTTCATCATCCCATTTTCTATTGGTACAGAGACTCCTGTGTGGGTTGAGTTGGTTCGAGGGCCAGCTCACACAGAGATGTCCCTCCCAGAGGTGTCTAGGAGAAACGAAGGAGTCGGCGTCATTTCCTTTCCTTTGTCTACTGGTTCTGTTCCGATCTTGGGAATGACGATGCTCAGGTTTAAGAAGGAGGAGATGTGTTTCGTTGTTTCCAGCCTGTCTTCTCACAGGTACAGGCTGTCTCATTTCTACCATCTGCCTTAAAGAGCAGGCAGATTAATGAGGAGTGTATTTCGAGCCTTGGTAGCCTTGCCTCCAGATGTGTCGTGTAGCGTCTTGCCGTTTACAAACTTGGTTCCCATACTAAT
The DNA here is from genome assembly GCF_014885135.2 of Alexandromys fortis. Lineage (NCBI taxonomy): Eukaryota > Metazoa > Chordata > Mammalia > Rodentia > Cricetidae > Alexandromys > Alexandromys fortis. The sequence continues at coordinate 788,994 of NW_026068153.1, read as the reverse complement.
CTCTTTTGACTTAATGAGACAGTGATTCAACTGGCTATAAATCAGCAAAGCAGCACCATGCACCATGCATGACAAGCATGGAGCCAGAGTAGAGCCGTCAGGCGAATGAAAGGGAGCAATAAAGATTTGTGGTCCCCAGCTGGAAAAAGAAAACAGCGGTAAAGTTTCCATTCAGGATCTGGTATCTGTGTCTTCAGTGCCTTAGCAGTCTCACACTGAAAATGCTGGCTACGGCCTGCAGGTGAAGCTGACGGTGCTCAGATTGCTGGGTTAGGCACAGTCTTGCCACTTGGTGTGACTGTATTCTCAAAGCATGAGACAGTGGGGCTGAGTCCTGGCTTTGTAGCCCTCTGGAGTTCAAGTTCATCAGTACACAGTGTTATTCACCTCCCTCCTCTCAGCTGCTCCTGAGTTGCAGTAAGGCCTCCTCTACAAGGATGAGACTTTACAAGTGGCGTGATCTTAACTTCAGAAACAATGAAACGTGCATTTTGATGGAAATTCTTGGGTGCACAGGGCAAGGGATGTGCAGAGAAAGCTTTGCTCTTCATGTTAGCATCCATCCTCTGACAGTGTAAACCCCACCACTAGGTGGGAATGAAGACTTCTCATCTGTCACCTGTTTGATGAGTGGTACTGACACATGATCCAGGTAGATACGCCATTTTGCTTAGACAGCCACCATGCTGGATTCTCCACGGTGAATGGGGATGACCGAACTGTTTGGGAGTCTTCTGCTTTTACCAGACCAAGGGTGATGCCTGCCCACTCTCCAGGTTCTTCCGGACCTGTGGTACCATGGGAAATCTGGCTTTTTAGTCAGAAGGCTGGGGAGTTGCTGCATGAGACAGGCCTAGCTTATGGTCCCCATCTTCCCATGTGAAGTAGACTGTTTCTAAAGGTCTACTTCTCTGATAGCTTCTAACCTCTACTGTAACAAATCACGATAAACCCAATGACTTAAAAGGCACAACTATATCATCTAGTGTTGGAAGTCAGCATTTCTCACAGCGGCCTGTGGGTAATACCAGGTATCAGTAGAGTTGAAGCTCTAGCTGGGGGTCTATTTCCTCATATTTCCTGACTCCTAGAAACCACCCACCTGTATTTTTGTTCTTAGTCCCTTTTTGTGCCACTCTGACATCTGATTCTGTCAACATGTCACCTTCTCTGGATTTGAACCTCACACCTCCTTACACAGACCCCAATATCATACTGGCTCACCCAGATCCTCCAGAATACCTCCCCATCTTAAGATTCTCAGCCTAAGTTTACCAGCAGAGCCCCCTTGCTGTGTAATGTAGCAGTCACCTGCAAAGGAGCCTTGTTGAGTGGTTTGTAATTAGTTCAGAAAGGGGGCAGCATCTCTTCTATGAAATAGAATGGGCTCAGCTGAGCCAAGTAGCCAAAGTGGACTCCCTCCTCAGAGAAGGACTCAGAAGAATAGAGGGAAGCCAGAGCCTGATGGGTTGTCTAATAGCTGCCTTCCCTGTAGGGTTAAAAGCGTAGGAGGCTTTTGGATGGTGATAACTCAAATACATGGGGCCTTCTCTGATCGGCATATATGAATCTCCTGGGTTTTTGTTTGTTTGACACAGACTGCCACATTCAAATTCAGTTTGATTATATGATGTCTGCAATGAATGGCCCATTTGGGTTGGGTCTACTCCTCTCTATTTTGTTTACCCTTGTTTCCACAAAGTCCGGCCAATGGTTTCTTGATATTATTCACTTGGGTCTTGGGGAGCTGCTTTTCACTATTTTCAGATACTTGTTTTTAAGAGATGAAGTTGCTAAGACTATTTTCTGCTGTACAGGGGATCTGGGTTTAGTTCCTAGCATTAATATGATAGCTCATAACTGTTTAACTCCAAGTCCAGGGGATCCAGTATTGACAGAGGTTTCTGTCCCATCTAGTCCCACAGCCGTTCAGTCCCAAAGAAACACACAGAAGTCTACATTAATTATAAACTGGTTGGCCTATTAACTCGGGCCTTTTATTAACTCTTACATCTTAAATTAGCTCATAATTCTTGTCTGTGTTAGCCACGTGAATTGGTACCTTTTATCAGTGAAGCGTTCTCATCTTGCTTCCTCTGTGTCTGGTTTCCTCTATGACCGTCAACTGAAGACTGACTCTTTCCTCTTTCCAGAATTCTCCTGTTCTAGCCTCCCTGCCTCTCATTCTCACCTGGTCGCCCACCTATACTTTCTGGCTACTGGCCAATCAGCATTTTATTAAACAAGTACAAGAAACAAATCTTTACAGGGTACGAGACCATTGTCCCACAGCAATTCAGTATCCTCTTTTAGCCTCTGCAAGTACCAGTCAAACATATAGTATTCTTACATGCATAGACTCATGAAATTTATACACATAAAATAAAAAAATATGTTTCGAAATCCATAAGTGATAGATGATTTTCCTGTTGGTGTATCTCCCAGTGACCTGTTTGGACCAGGATCAATATACCTACCCATGCTAAAAGCTATGCAAGCTTACATAGATTAAATGTGATGGTGAAGTTACATCCAGACAAACTCATCACATATAAAGAATATGAAGGACAAAATGCATTTATTGTGCATGCTACTGAGCAGCATGGCTCATCAAAACAACACAATGACACACTACATGGTGTGTTTACCCTTTAACAACACAACAACACATTATACTGTGTGTTTACCCTTGTCATCAGGAGCTACTGGTGATTGTGAGCTATGTCTGCTGTCCAGAATTGTGAGGAAACATTGTTCCTCATATGACATAGCTAGGGAAAGATGGATGTTCAGAGTTTGGTGGATGGTTTCTGCCAAATGGAATACATAAGGGTTTAGTATCTGTGAACTCCAACCAAAGTCATGGTAACCTGGTAGACCTTAATGCTATTTCTAACCTCTAGCTGTAACAGACACGGCTGCAGCACTGTCTTATATTTGTCCTTGCACACACATGTCACTGCATCTGTGGGAAAACTCTCAGTGACATTACTGGGTCCCAGGCTATGTGTATCATAAATGATACCATGTTTTATTACCCCCCTCTGTGTGTGTGTTTGTGTATGTGTATGTGCGCACATGCATGTGTGCATACACACACATGCTTATGTAGGTGTATGTGTATACATTTTTGCATGTGTCTGGGTGCATGAGTGTGTTTGGGGGTTCGTGTACAGGAGGCTGCACATGTATGCAGAGACCCAAGGTTGATGTTATTTTACTTTATTTAATGAAGCAGGCTCTCTCAGTCTTACCCAAAATGTGTCCATATAACGGGTTTCACTAGCTGGCTTTTTCTGTGGATCCATGTCTCTGTCTTCTAAGGCAGGAATTATACGCAGGCTGTCATGGCTCCCCATTATTTATGTGAGTTCTGGAGATCTTGATACCAGTCCTCAGGCTTGTGCTGCAAATGCCTCCATTATTGAGCCATCTTCCCAGGTTTAAATGCTACACTTTGATGGCAATTGCTACCTGGGTCTAGCCTCATGTCACGCTCAGCAGTGTTCTGTCATACCAGTTACGAACTGCCCTTAGTATTTCATTATAGACATATCAGACTTACTGACACTCTAGAGCCATGGTTCTCGACCTTTCTTATGATGTGACCCTTTAATAGAGTTCTTCATGTTGTAGTGACCCTCAACAATAAAATTATTTTTGTTGCTACTTCGTAAGTGTAATTTTGCTACAGGTATGAATTGTAATGTAAGTATCTGATATGCAGGATATCTGATATGCAACCCAAAGGGGTCATGAGCCACAGGTTGAGAACCACTGCTCTAGCTAATAGCTGGGGTTATTGAACCAGAGTTATATGTAGCCCTACTGGGTTAGCTGCTGCAGACCCATGACCAGAGTTACAGCCAAGACCTGTATATTGACTCAAAAATACTCATTACATAGTAGAAACCAAGCTACTGTGTCACATGCTAAGAACATGTTTCCTTGAAAGTCATCTGTTTATTTGTGTCGGAGTGAGACAGGACCAAGCCTCTGATTGAAGCATTATGGTGGTGGTCCTGTGCTGGTCAGATAAACCTAACAGGTATTCCATTTGCAGGGATATTGCAGCCATGCCGACTGGGGCCAGACTGCATCTATGTGACACAACATTGTTTGTGAAAGAGATTTGATGCTTCATTAGAGAAAAACTGTGTACAGAAACCCGGCAGAGATATCTTAACAGCCTTCTGATTAAAGTGCAAACAATCCAAATGCCAGATGAGTAGCGTCTTGGGGAGGCTGTCTCCATGGGGACCATGGGACTATGTTTTCCTCTCCTTCAGCCTTGCATGGCAACATGTATTTGTTACTTGGAAGAAACGAGAAAGGGCCTGGGTGCTGCAGCAGAGGAGGTGCAGGAAGCAGAATAAAACCCGGGACTGAACATCTTTCGAGTGGCCTGGAAGGATAGGTTAAGGCCTCTTTAGAGAGTGTTCTTGATTCCTGGTCTTAAGGTTAAGCCTGCACACACAATATGTTGCCTCGCAATATAAGGCTTTGCTGGTGTATGTCCTCTAAATGAGAACCCCATAGAATGCCTGCTGACCCTAGAAATAGCAAGACCATCAGGTACACAAATGGTTACCTCTTTCCATTTTGCTTTAGGGCTTAATGTCACTGGTATCAAGGGACCTAAAATCTCATAACACCGTACCTCAAAAGCTGTGACTCATCTTCCTGTGTGGGTTAGTTCCCTTCTAAACAAGCTGGCTGTCCCATGAGGGAAGACTCTTGGCAGAGTGGGATTGACACTCTCTGTCTATGGACAAAGAAAGAAAACTTTCTATACACTGATTGCAGTGGTCTTTGACGATGGCATCCAAGGGCTGGGGAGATAGTTCAGTGGGGAAAGTGCTTACCTTGCAAGCATGGTACCTGCCTTCTGCCCACGGATCCCATGTGAAGGAGCTAGGTGTGGGGGTATAAGATTATAATCTCAGTATGAGAGTTGGCTGGGGTGGGAACAGAAGGATTTCTGGGGCTCAGTAGCCTGCCAGCCAGGCCTAATTGGCAAACGCCAGGCCAAGGAGAGACTCTCTGTCAAAGGAGGTGAATGACATTCCTGAGGATGACACCTGAGGTTATCTGTTTTTTACACATACGCACATGCACACAGACACACATGCAAACTGTCAGTCAAGCTGGGCCTGGTCAAGCAAGTCTATAATCCTAGCTGCTAAGGAGGCTGAGACAGGAAGATTGCCTGGGATAGTATCTGCCTGGGATACAGAGTCTGCCCAAGACCAGCAACATAATGAGACCCTGTTTCCAAAAAAGGGGGTGGGGTGGGGATAAAGCAACACAGGGGTAGAGTTATTGCCTGTCTTCCATGATACTCTAATATGTAGTAATAGGAGCAGCAGGGCTGCATCCCCAGCACCCCAGCCGCCTGGCTAGCTTATTCCCCAAAATAACAACACACAAATTGCATTCATTTAAACACTGCTTGGCCCATTAGCTCTAGCCCTTACTGGCTAATTCTCATATCCTGATCAACCCATCTCTAATAATCTGTGTAGCATCAGTCTTACCGGGAAAGATTCTAGCCTACATCCATTCTGGGTCTGAGCTTCATGCGTCTGCCTCAGAAAGCAGAGCCATCGCGTCTCTGAGCTCACTTCCTCTTCCTCCCAGCATTCTGTTCTGTTTACTCCTACTACCTATGTTTTACCCTATCAGGGCCAAGCAGTTTCTTTATTGCTTAACCAATGAAATCAACAGATTGATATATGACACTCCCACATCACTAATAGGACCAAAAAATTTAAAAAGTCAACCAAATCAGTTGTTAATTCCCCATGCCCTACCATATCTTAACCATGTCCAGTCTTCCATTTCATTACACGTTACTTAGCTTCTCACTGCCTGTGCCCTCCAAACCCCTGACCTGGTTGTAGCTTTTAGTTAAACACCAAGTTAACTTTGCCAGAGATCCTGTTGTATTGGAATACTCAAGCCATAGCCTGCCTAAGTAGAATCCTGATGGGGAACCTCCTTCAACCAATAGCCTTTGAGAACCTAGACGAGTTGGGCATGGCCTTGGGTACCGAAACGGTGCGGCCTGCTTGTGCTCCCCCCCCACCTTGCCACACCCGGGTGTTGGATATTGTTTCTGTTCCCCGTTGTGATCTGTGAGTTCCCCTTTAATAAAAAAAATCCCTTATTATGCCCTATTTGGAGCTAGATTACTTTATTCATGTGTCGTCCCCCCCCCCAATCCGGCCTGTTCCCCCTCAGAATCCGTTGTTCTCTTCAGATCTCAGCCATCCAGGATGTCTTCTAGTCACGACACAGCTTGTCCCACACCCCTGCTTCTGTGGCAGTGCCCCTGGTTTCCTTTATATCTCTATTGTCTGTAATTACAAGGAACCATTGTTTGGTTATTTATTTACTTCATGACCTGTCACTGTTCATGTGTGAGTGTCAGAAGGTAGGGATCTGGTTGGCTTTATTTGAAACAAGGTAGTTCCAGAGAGGGATTGTCAGGGGGAGCTAGGTGTCTTTGTTTAAGAGGAGTAAAACACCGAATAGGCTACCATATGTCTTAACAAGAGAAGGACTGGGGCTAAGATTTCAGAAATAAGGAGATCATGAAGAAAAACTGCCAATGAAGGGACAGAAAAAGGCTGACTCCATCTCTTCCCTTCCTTGAGGGACCACCTCCATTGACTGAATCAAAGGGATCAATTGGCCAGGCTGCCCAAGAAACAGCTCTGGTGACTTAACCCCAGAGTCAAGAGCCAGAGAAGGTGATGTGGGGACCAGAGTGAGTTTCTAATCATTGAACTTTCCCTTCAGTATCCCTCACAGTCATTGGCACTCAGTAGTCTGGAGAAAGAAACTGATCTTTTTTTATTTTTTAAGACAGTGTCTCAACATAGCCCAGGCTGACCTTTAACTATCTGTGGAACCAAAGATGACCTTAAACTGTTTCCATCCTGCCTCCACCCTGTGCATGCTGGGATTATAGCCTTGCACCACCACAGTTTTATATGGTGCCAAGAATCAAATCCAGAACCTTCCTGTGTATGCCAGGCAAGCACTCAGCCAACTGAGTTATACCTCTACAGCTGCAGCAAATGACCACAGGATGGATGAACACACAGAACACACTTGCCCTGGTTAGTCAATTCCAATGTCAGCTCTAGACCTGTTCCATCTTGACAGTAACACTCCAGAAGCCCCAGTTCTGAGTGCGGAGGCTCTATAGTAATCCCTTTTTGTCCCAGCAGGCTGGATGCCTGGTGTGCCCCCATCTATTCTTCCCCGAGGAAAGAAGGAGACTTATTTCTGGAAATATCGCTGTGTCACGAGCTCTTTCATCTGGGCCCACTGACACTTTTTATATGCATGGTATTGTGTTCCTTAAGGGATTCCTTTGAAGACAGTTTTAAACTTTCATACCTTGGTGCAGTTTCAAAATTTACGACGTTTGGGAATCTTTCAGGAGCCCAGGGTTTTAGAACTCTGAAGCCAGGCTGGTAAGGGAGGAAGACAGCTGCGGGTGAGCCACACCCCCATTTCTAGTCATCCTTATCTAATGGCTCCAAGGGGTTTACCACACATAAGCGGTGCTGGACTTGCCCATAAGGCCGAATGAAGAACACTCTGGCTGCAGTGTGGAAGAAAAGGAAACACCCATATAAAGCAGCAACACATACATGCATGTGAAGGTGTCGTTCCTTTCCCCTCGAGCACTGGGAAAGAAGTCAGGGTCCCCACCCCAGGTGTCACTAGTGTCTCGCCCCCTTCGTTGCAGTGACTGCAGGCAGCTCCTTTCCCGCTGATTTTCCTCCACGGGAGAGTTTGGTTGGAGCAAAGGAGACTGTGGTTATTTAGCGACCAATCTCTTTCACCTGGTGACATTTTGCCCCCTAAAGGAGTAATCGTAGATTTTCCACAAATTGTCCCCTATGGGTTGTCTGTTTTTAAAACACTTGTAATCTGCTTCAACTCGTTACTTCTTTATGCTGTGGTAGGTACACTGGGTGCCTACCCCTGGAGCTTTGAGAGGCAATAGCTTTTCCTATTTAAATGTTAGGGTTGACTGGTGCTTCAGCAAAGCTCTGTAAGCATCTTTTATTATAGGAAGTCCCAGCAGGTTAGAACCCAGGGACGTCAATTGAAACCTCTAATGGAACAGTGACACCAGCCTCTAATCAAGACATTTCTGGGAAGTAATTCAATCGGGAGTTCACTTCTCTGCAGAAGTGAAGGTAGCTTAGCCTGTGGGACTGGTTCAGCGGCAACACAACCCAAAGAAGTGTAAATGTGTGGAATGGTGTGTGTGTGTGCATGTGCGTGTGCGTGTGTGTGTGTGTGTGTGTGTGTGTGCGTGTGTTGATCTTTGGGTTTTTATACACATTGCTAATATGGCAATGGGTAGGGGAAGGACTCCTCCAGAAGAATTGCTGTTTGCCTGGCGGATCCCCTGCATATTGCATCTCTGGATCTTCCCAGTCCCTGTCCTGGACAGCCTCAGGAAACACTGGTCAGAAAAGCACCGTCACTTGCAAGACAGTTGACCTTTCCCCTGCAGATCTCAGCAGTCAAGCTTAGGATGGCACCTACTTCTCACCCTTTCAAAAGGACTGGTTAAGTATCTTTGTTCCCTGCATCTTCAAAGACAGAGTCGTTGTCCCTTCTTTGGAGGCACCAACAGAGCCACCAGAAAGTGGAATTTCCCATAAGACCACAATCTCATCAGTCTTCACTCATGACCTTAGTCCTTGCAGCTTTGAAGGACAAATTCGTCCTCTTTACCGTGTAGATGGGAAATAGCCGACTGTCAGTTCCGGGTCTCTGCACTTAACTGCATTGGCATGAGAGTTTAGGAAGACACAACCTCATTTGAGAGTCCATTTTCCATACAAGCAGACACTAAAGTCAAGGGCAGTGGCTAGCTGGTGGGAGGGTGGGTGACCTAGGCCTTGGGTTGTCCTTGGGTGGAGGGCACACAGATGGATCTGGCTTATTTTGGCCTCACTGCTGCCCCTCTGCCTTCTCTATGCCCTTTGCATTTTAAAACCACTTTAATATGTCCTTCCATCGAGCTTCTACTTGCGCTGCTCTCCTTGAAAGTTCTGAATGTCTCATCCATAGTTTTCCAAATGACTTCTAATTCAGAAGACCTGAAAGAACAGCTAGCTCATTCTGGGGCATTTTAAGTATTTCCTTTCAGTTGTTAATTGTTATGCATGTCAAGAATAACTTGTTTTCTTTTAGTATACTAGCTTACGGCATCTAGCACATCTGTGTGTGCTCATGGCCTCTACCATGATCATCATGTACACTTAAACAACCCCTTTACCCTGCAGACTGATCCCTGGCAACCATCCACTACTGCAGCTTTGTCTTTTAGAGAAAGTTCAGCGCAGTGTTTTGTTGCATGCCTATCTATAATCCTGGCACCCAGGAGGACTGAATTAGTGGTTTGAGGACAGCCCGGCTATGTAGTTCATGGTAGTTAATAGTTCAACAAACGAATGAACAGAAACTCCAAAGGTCAAATAAGTAGAGCCCACAATACATGACCTTTTGAGACTGGCTTCTTTTGTCAGTTTTTTGTTCGTGTTTTAGATGCTAAAAGCCATGGTGAAAAGAATCATTAAGACTCATCCCTCTGGGGTTAGAAATGGAAAAGATGCACTTGAATACTCAATCTGGGGACATGCATTGTATTATAAAGGAAAATGTCTGGGCAATGTGTGTTGTAAGGATTCTATGTAAAGTCCTTTGTATTTATACTCCCAAACTATATCTGCTAATTCTGCACCATGTTGAAATATCATCCACTAAAGTATAACAAAGGGGAGCCTTCATAATCATCTAGGTCAGGTACTGGTTAGATTCGGTATTAATAATACCGAATGTAATACATTTGGGACACTAGACGACCTTTGGGGTCCTGTGTATCAGGTCATTGTTCCTTTTGTTCGAACTTGAAAGAGTTTGGATGGCTCCTTAAATGATAACTGTCTCACTTCAGAACTAGGCTCTGAGATTGTTCTTTATTTCTGTCCCAGATACTGACACCTAGTGGCCCCTGGTAATTCTGCTACTGGCCAGTCTCTTACCTGAGCACAGGTGGCAGATGCACAGGCACAGGGAAGGCAGCTGGGGTTCCAGATGTCTGCTGGCAGTCAGCATTTTGGAAGCTGTGATGCCTGCTGGAACCCTGACATCCTCTCACATTTCCAGGGCTCCTCAGCCTTTGGGGGAATGGAGCTATCTGCGTTAGAACAGGAGACAGATTGGCTTAAGGTGGAAACAGACCCGTTTCAGTGGATTTTGCCTGCCACGAGGTAATTGGGAGAATAGATTTAGAGATATCTGTCTGACAGCCACCAGAAGACCTCCCAGGGAGCTGGAAGAGATAAGTCTGTCACCACATTCCCTGCTGCTCCAGGCTCAGGGCTGTCACTGCTGCCAGACAGGACTTTGGTCTTCCCCCAAAAAGAATAGTTGACTAATAATGTTCTTTCTCAAAGCAGGGTGGAATCATAGACTCGAAGGCTATATTAGGGAGTAGAGACATGTCACCTAGTCTGCAGTTAGTAGTAGTCAGCCTTCTTCCTGGCCCAGCAGGCAGCTGGCACCCACTTTTGAGACACAGACTCAGGATGTGTCATGGAACTGTATTTGTTTGTCTCTAGAAAGCTTATATAGTCCAAATAACTGTATTTAAAGCCTCAGATTTTCTGTTGTTGGTCGGTCAGTCAATTTACTGATAGTTACTATGAACCACTAGTTTAATTGTATTTCTGTATATGTGCACACACACACATTGTATGTATTTGTGGAAGCCAGATGTTTGTGTCAAGTGTCTTCCTCAATCACGCTCTACCTTAATTTTTGAGACCGTCTCTTCATTGAACCTGGAACTCACTCGTTTGGCGAAACTGGCTGATCAGTGAGTCTTGGGGATATCCCCAACTGTAACTGCCATACCATTGTAGTTACTGATTTAAACTACCATTCCTGACTTTTATATTGGTTCTGGGAATGAGAATTCAGGTCCTCATGCTTGTGGCAAGCATTTTACCAACTGAGCCATGTTCTCCACCCTATGAAGTCCTATGGAGAGTCACTAGACTATGATGAGTCCAGTTGTTGGGAGCATTTCTGAATATAGACTGTCTGCTTTTCATCTAACTAGGTGAGCCTTGGCTTCACTACCAACCTTCCTGAGCCCCAGCTTCCCCATCTGTTAAATGGGAATGGCAATAGTATGTCCTCCATTGGCTTACTATAAGATGAAATACGTCAATAAATATATGTTAGGTAACCATAAAATACCAGACTTTCTCTGGAAGATAGGTTAAGGTGCTCCATATTTGGCAATTGTCCTGTTGAGGTTGAGAACAGCTGGCCATCTAGCGGTCTCTCTTTACGGGAGGGATGAGGTCTGTGAAGGTTATGAAGGTCTGTGAAGACCCAGTGATATGTCCACAGGCCTCTGGGACTAGAGTGCTCCCTGGGTCCCTTCATTGTTTCTTCACACTGAAGAGCAGGCTGATGAGCTGCATGGACCATCCTCTCTTGGGCTCTGTTAACTGAAATCTCTCTTAACTCTCCTGCCTTATCTAGACAGTAGTGTAGTGTTTGATCCACAGCTGCAAGTCACTAGATAGGGACATTGCTTGTTTGTAGATGGAGTGTAAGTGTTGACCACATTTCTGTTGTGTTCATTTATCTGCATCAAGATCTCCTGTCTTTGGAAAAGGAGGCTCCTTAGCTGGACCACATGTTTAGCAGGAGCTGTCTGTTTGCTAACTGGGAGTGATAACAGAATTATTTGCCACTTGGTCCCTGGCCAGTTCATCTATGCCATCTTGTCTTCCCCTGTTGTTGGCACTTTCCATCCAATTGTCCCAGTGACTGACAACCTGGCGTAGTGATGACAAGTTCGTTAATAGGGAGCTAAAGATAAGGCAGTGGTAACTGCTTTTGCCTCAAGAGCTTGCCATCCACATGATGAATGATCCAAGGACCTGTCATCCCGTTGAGCTGATACATGTGAGGTGCTGGGTGATGAGAGCACCAGGAAGGCTGCTTGCTTTCATACATGTCCTGGGCTAGGTCTCCCATTGCCCCAGGAAACCTCGGTTCTTTGTAGACTATCCTAGTGTTGATTCTATCTATACCAGTGATTCTCAACCTCCTTAATGCTGTGACCCTTTAAAATAGTTCCTCATGTTGTGGTAACCTCTAACCATAAAATTATTTTTGTTACTACTTTATAACTGTAATTTTGCTACTGTTATGAATCATAGTATAAATATCTGTGATTTCCAATGGTCTTGGGTGACCCCTGCGAAAGGGTCATTTAACCCCCAAAGGGGTCATGACCCACAGATTGAGAACTGCTGCTCTAGAAAATAAGCTATTATGATTCAGCGATCTAGTTTTTATATGCGAAGACAGTGTTTTGCATTTTGGCTTTTGCTCAGTCCACAGGGCAGATAATAAACTCCCATTTTTCTGTATGAATGAACTGTGACCCAACTGAGCATTCCAAGTCGGCTCCTCCTGTCACACATCTCATTCCTGAAGTAGGTATCATCATCTGCCTTTGCTAGAGCAGATGTGACAGCTAGGGGAGGTGAGATTCAGGTCGACATAGTGCTTGCCTCTGTGGACCGGTAGCACGCACTGACTCAGCGGAAGCTCCATTAATGTGAGGACTGTTCTTTCTTGGGTGTATGTGTTCTGCTTCTAGGGTACCTCTGCAAGATGCTCATTTCTTTGAGTGTGAAGATGCAGCTTTGTTTGCACATGGAGGGAAGAGTGTAGACACACAGGGGAACTCTCCACTGATTTTATTGGAGCAGTGTAAGGTCCAAGCGTGAGTGAGATGGGTGAGGACTCTGTGAGTTCAGATATGCTGAGCAGGCTAGTTCTGATACAGCCTGTGGTCCTCCTCCTCCTGTCCATTGTGGGGACACTCCTTTTAAGTGAATATGGCATTTGTACAGAATGAAGATGAATAGCTCAGGATGAAACGTGATTACCTATCTATTCTAATCCTTAGCCAGCGATGCTTCTTATGTAGGGCATTTAAAGAGCACACGAGCATTTAGCGACAGAGATGGAAGGTGTGTGTGAGGCATCATCTTTGAAACCTAATGTCATGGGTGTTGCATGAGAAAGGATGCATGACATCTTGATAACTCTCATCCACAAACCATCCGTAGTCAAACTGGCAAAGCCTCACTGATAAACTAATAACAGTGTGACTTCACGAGCCTATAAACTCAGTGAATTCAGATGTCTTACTCTGTAGTTTCAGAAATGAATGACTTAGAATTAACTGGGAGCCTTCCTTGTTTCAGTGTTTTCTTGGGCATCAATAACTGCAACAGAAGCCACTCAAGATAATATTCTGGTGATGACCAAGGGCATGTGACATGATTTGGGGTGGTACCCTGACCTGGTGGCAGATGACACAGATTTATGTGATGAGAAGGATATATTTCTATTTTCATTTTCTGACTACTGCAAGATGGTCTCCCTGAAGATCTCCCAGTCACTGTCATCCTTCCCAACATGAGGAATCATCCTCAAGCCCATGACTCTGTGTCTTGGCGAGGTGACAGCAATACTGATGTGTATTTTGGGGTACTCTACAATTACAGCAAGCAAGATGGTGTGTCCACTTCTGATAATAATAGAAAGCTCTATCCACAACAAATTTAGAAGGAAAAATACTCCACGATTAAGTGTGCAAGAAGAAACTAATTGTACATGTGTTACTGGGGCAGGAGGTATGTGAGAGCTGGCATAAGGGCATAATGATGATTTAATTTCAGGCAGATAAGATCTTGTTCCTGCCTTAAGCTGTCTCCAATGAGAGCATCTTGCTGAATAAGCACTTTTCATGTGCATTGCTTACTCATCAAGAAACTCCAATGAAATATATACTGTATCAATTGCCTTATTATAAAGATAAACAAACTGACTTTTTCAATGACACATAACCACTGAGGAGCAGAACCAGCCTTAGGTCATGGGCACTGGGAGTTTTCTGGCTGGCACTCTTCTGTCATTTTTCATGTGACATAGTAGCTGCTGGGAAGTGTGCTAAGTGAAAATCCAAGTCTCTCCAGCTTGTTTCCATTGGCAACTTCAGAGTATAGTGAGGGGTAAGGAGAAAAGAGGGCTGTGGAGATAGCCCATTTGGTAGGTAGAGTATTTGTCTTCCAAGCGTGAGGACCAGAGTCATAGTCCCAGAACCCATGTAAACATGTTGGTTATGATGGCACACATTTTCAACCCCAGTGCTGGAGACAGGAAGATCCCTGGGGCTCATAGGCCAGCCACGTAGCCTCATTGGTGACTTCCAGGATAATGAAGGAGGTAGACAGTATCCATGAAGGCCTCTGGACCCCACAAGCATGTGTTCATGAGTGCATGCACACATGGAGAACCTTTTCCACAAACTTGCGTGCACACATACACATTAAAAAGAAGAAGAAGAAGAAAAACTTTACACCATCTTATACGCAGGTGATTGAGACTAAGGCCAAACCCTGTGTGACACCCCCAAATCTCCTCTCTGTGTCAGTGTTCCTTTTGTCTCCCTCCTTCCTGCCTACTGAAAAAAATCAGTCCATTTCCTGAAACCCCCAATAGGCTCATTGTAAACTAGGTTTTCCCACTCTTCCCCACTCAGTATAGATGACCCGAGCTCTTGGACTTGTGATACTCTTGGCTTAGGTATATATCAATATTTATGTGTTGATAGGAATTCTTTTTTTTTTGAAGGAATTGATTCAAAGTCAAATCTTAATCTTCCTGCCTAGTAACCATGTAGATTATAGGAGACTGTGTTTCTTGTGAATACACTTGTATTCAGCTCAACCAAATGCATTTATTACTTTTTAAAAAACCTGAGTCAATTCCAAGAATGTCAGATTATTACTTTGTTAGTGGATCTTATTAAACCTCCAAGAACATAATTAACTCATTCTGCAAGTCAAAACTCATGATAAATGAGACCACTTAAGACCAATTCATGAGACAATGGGAAAAAAATTGGTATGTCGTGACTATTCTCTGATACTGTGAGAAATAAATAAATGTTTATCATGAGCTATTATAACCCTAGTTTAAGAACTCTTTAAAAGGCAATTACAGATGGTTGCAGAAAAATAATGTTGGTGGTTCATTCAGTTTTTCCCTAGCGTATCAATCTCTCCTGAAGAGGATTTCAGAACTGTACCAAGTCTTTGAGATAGAAGTTTGAATTGGTTCTGCTGTAATTCTAGCATCTTAATATTCCCATTTAAAGCCTAGCCCATTTTTAGGAATGACTAGCTGAGGTTAGAAGTGATTAAGAGAACTTGCTGCTCTGTTACAGAGGACCAGGTTTGGTTCCCATCACTCAAAAGGTGGCTCACAACCAACCATGTAACTCCAGTTCAGAGGATCTGGTGCCTTCTTCTGACTCAGGGACCTGCATACATGTGATATACAGATATTCACTCAGGTAAAGCACTCTAGTATGTGTCCCCCATTTCTCTTTCGATCCTCCTTGAAGCTGCAAGCCATTAGGAGTCTTCTTTGTTTTCCCCAGACCCGTGTTTCATGTTCCCTCTAATTGTTTGTTTTCTGGGCTCTGGTCATGCTAACTTTTGTCCAAAATTCTAAGGTGCTCTAGTTTTTTTTTGTTACCCTGAGGTTGGCACACACTGTGCCCTGTCTGTTTGCATCTGTTGTTGCTTCTTTATCCTTATCCTCTCTTTTCCTTGACCCACAGCCCATGTCTTTCGCCTGTGTAGCACTTACCTCCAGATGTCTGCTCTGATTCTTCACTATTTTGCTATAATTCTGTTCTATTCCTTCATACTTCTCTCTCTATTTGGGTTCATACTTTCGTTGGCAATTATAGGACGAGTCTCTACTTTCTGGGCTACACTAAATCTCCCAAAGTAGCTATTAATGATTTTCTTGTTAGAGCTTTGTCCCTCTTAGGACCCAGCACACAAGAAAGACTGAAGTATTTGTGAAATACTAAGGGATGAGGATTCACTCACATGTGTCTTGTCAGTCTTCCTTAGTGCTAAGCATCCTGCTCTCAGACTTCTTCCTTGAATTCTTAAGCAAACAACCTCTGCTTTTGAGCTATGCGTGTGCCTGTACCACTAGTGTATAAAGGATTTCTGGCATGTACTTGACTTTCTCAGGAAACCTGACAGGGAGTGGTGTCTTTGTTAAATTACTATGTCGGTTAGTAGTGGGACCATCAAGGTTTCTTGTTGGCAGCATATAGCTGAGCACACGATGCTATGGAGATGAGTGAGAGTCATGTGGCTTGAAGTTCTAAATAGACATCCTTGGAATTGGTGGAGGAGAAAATATATGTGTTTTATTGAATGTATTTGGCTGAGAAAGAAAATGGGCATCTGTGGATGACAGCTAGTGTGATGATAGTGTCCTGTCATCTCTTTCAACCCATCCAGCATCACAACTTAGAAAGTAAGAGAACCAAAAAACTAGCTGGACTTTATGCGCGGCCTGTGTATTCCAAAGCTTTCATGTTTTCTGCAGGAAAAAGCTGTGGTCTTCACTGGTCTAACCTAGAAGTTGGAATACTCATATTGCCAGAATAAAGGATATATTTAGCTTGAGGGACTCATTAATGGTGCCAAATGTGTTCTTTACTTACCCTTTAGTTTTGTTGATACAGGCTTGAGCCTGGGAGTTCATGAGCCCATCAGGATAGAACAGATGCACAGTTATTCTATAAAAAGAACTTCCTAGCGTCCTTGGCCACAACCTTGTCAGCAGTATCCCTGGTCTGAGTTTTATCCATAGGAATGTGGACTCACCAAGACAGGTAATATCCTATCTTGGTGAGTCCAAACATGCCTTCCCACAAACAGGAGAATTGTATGCTGCAAGAACTAATGGATCAGAGGTCATCAAAGCCTACTGAGGACAGTGCCTGCGCTGGAGATCAGAACAATAAGGGCCTTGGCTACAGGAGGAGAAAGAGAACATGCCATGTTGAAGGGGCAGCACTTGCTATAGAGTATCTGAGAGTGGGGATGGGCCTGGTATCAGCACCATGATAGTAAGTTCTTCACACCTGTCCCTTTCTATCCTGTTGACTAGAGAGTAGGATGGAAGAGAATGGGAGGAAAGTGGGAAGAAGTTAAGGAGAAAGGCCAAGTGATAGCTATTGAAAATAAGAGTGTAGGTCCAGCCTATAATAAGGGCTTGAAAACAGAACAACAAGGGGCATCTCTTCCTGCTTACCTGTGCCAGGGTCTCCCTGCCTCTTGGCACCATCAGGGTAGCCATGCAGCCTTGGGTAGCTACTCAGTTGTTCTTATACACATACTTACTCTGAACATCTAATGCAGATGAAATGCATCTTCAGTAGCCATTATGCTTGGAGTGTTGTGAATTTTCAGTATATGTTGCCTTCAAATGCTCGTGTGTGTGCTTGCATGTGTGTGTGCACACATACAAATGGCTGTACCTGCTTGTGCACTGAGGCCAAGGAAAACACCAAGTGACCTGTTTCATTATTCACTCTCTTCCTTATTTTCTTGAGACAGGGTCACTCCCTGGACCCAAAACCGATCATTTTGGCCAGGCCTCCTGGGCAGCAAGTTCTCTAGGTCTGGGCATCTGTCTGTCCTCACCCCAGTAATGCAGAGGCTACAGGCATGTGTAACCATGCTTGGTTTTATGTGTGCATTCTTATGCTCTCATGCTTATGCAACAAATGTACTTGCCCATCAAACATGCTCCCCAACTTCTCACATCCTTCTTGGCCCCTGGAAAAAATGTATATGGTCTTTTAGTGGTCACTACTTCCCAGGAGTGACTGGAGCAGGATGTCATAGTCAGAGCATTGCTTCAATCCTGCACCATCACCCAAACCTTTTTTTTTTTTTTTTTTTTTGCCTTTTTCAGTAGTAGCTGTCTCTGACCTTGTGGGTTTTTGGGGGGATTGTGAATTCTGAGTATCCCTTTTTCTATTTAGACCTGTACACAGTTGAACAGTGCACAAAAGTTTCCAGCTGAAGACATGAGAGGAATGGAAACACATTCCAAGTTGTGGATAGCAGAAAAGAATTGCTGTCTATCCAAAGGCTGGACATAAGGCTTCGTAAAGGCTTGTATCTGTCCTTTGATGCCAGCTTGCCAAGTGTCTGGCATAGTCAGAGCTAAGGTCTTTGCACATTTAACATGCCTTTTACTTGAATAAAGATTGAGGTAGTAACAAGATAAGGGGGCCAAGTTGGAGATAGTCTGATTTATGAATTTGTTTCCATAAGAAAACTTAGAGTTAGTACCCAGAGAGCTGTGTATCTACACAAGCCAGGGGAATTTTCATCCTCTCTATTGTTCCCACCTTCCATGTGAGTTCTAACATTTCTTCCTGCTCCCATTGTGTTTCTCACTTGGGAGCATTTCTGATGTCTCATTGGTGTAAAATCCTGAATTACAGATCTCAAAGTAAATAAATGGTGAAGATTTTATCCTGTTGCTTGATCAATGGGCAACCAGGCAGGTGTCATAATTGGTTAAAAAGAACAGACACACAGATAGACTGGGAATATTAAAATGGATGGGACAGGAAGGGGAAACTACTTCTAGACAGAATTTTCAAGTCTTATAAATAGTGATTATTTGAGGTTCTGTCCTTACTTGCAATCCATAGAAGTGTGAACTGAGTCTGTAGACAGAGGGTGTGAGCCGGGGTCTGCCATGATCAGTCTCCTATACAGCAACAAGTGTTTCCAGGAGTGGTGTGTGATGCCTTCAACACCCTGGGAGACCCAGGTATGCCTGTTCTTCCAAATTAAAATTAAAAAGGAGGACAAATACTAGTGAAGTTCTCTACTGGATAGGGAAAAATTGGGAAATTCTTGAGGGCCCTTGGTTGCTGGGGGTTTTGAATGCCATACCTGGTATGCCAGTGTCTGGGAAGAAAAGGTCTCAATTTTATTCTATTTTTATAAAAGATTTTTTTTTTAACATTTATGTGTATGGTGTTTGCCTGTGTGTGTGCATGTGTATCCGTGGAGGACAGAAGAGGGCATCGAGTCCACTGGCACTGGAGTTACAGAGGATTGTTAGTTACTATATGTGGGTGCTGAGAACCAAATGCCAGTCCTCTGCAAAAACAGCAAGTGCTCTTAACTCTTAAGACTCTGGGTTTTATTCTTAAGATACTGGCACTTCCTGTGTGGCCTTTGGCTTACCATTTATCTCCTCACCTCTCTGGTCATTAAAATAAGTATTTTAAATACTGCTTGTAAAGTTCATTTGAGGCTCCTTGGTGAATGGAAGCAGTGAGGTACTGTTACTGTTAACTAGCTAAGCCCTACCCTTTGCCTTTGTGTGGGGACTGGGACAGCCTGGGTGGAATCTTCTACTTACTCTCTTCTTTCCCACCACTAATTTCTCCTGCAGCAGGCAGGGGCCCTTGATGGAAGTGTTTTCAAAGGCCACACTGGGATTCTTTTTTTGATGTTTGTTTACTTTGAGAAATGTGACATAAGTCTTAAGTTCTCAACCCAGTTTTCCTTCTCTCAAATATTTAGTATTTGTTTTAGGTGGCTCCTCCTCCCCTTCTCCTTCTGCCCCTTCCACTGCTGTGACTGAAGCCCAGCCTAAGGGAGGGAATTTGCCATGGTCAGGGCTTCAGAGGGTTCTGTCCTTACCCTCTGAAGTTGTTTGGTCCCGTGTACGTGGGTAGGGCCTTGTGGCAGCAGGAACAGATGGGAAAGGACAGTTGTTCACACTGTGGCCAACAGGAAGCAGAAAGTGGCATCAAGTAGCCAGGAAGAGTCTATCCCCAAAGACATCCACGTTCCATGTGACTATTCTAAAGCTGGGAACTAAACATTCAGAACCTGAGCCTGTTGCAGATTCAAGCCATGACAATAGTAGCCGTAATCATTATTCTGAATGTGGCAGAACTCACATTGTCTTAATAGACTTGTTCAACTGCTCAAAACCAATCTTGCCAAAGCCTAATGGGATTTCGTGGCTTACTGACCACAGAAGATAAAACGGAGAGTGGCGGGGGAGGGGAGACGGTGAGATATGAGGACACTTTCAAGGCTGCCCTATCTAGAATTGACTGTTCCTGTTAATCACAAGGGGTTTCTCAGGTATATTCTTACTCTATGGGGAAGAGCTGCTTCTGTGGGAACATCGACAACAGATCAGCAATGTAATATGTTGTGTGCGTTCCATCTACTTCATGCCGTGAAACTAGCCAGCAGTGATGCAGGCTCAGAGCTGCAAACCTGACTTATCTTTCTAGCTGTGAAGTATTCATGTCTTTACCATTCTTCTGTTTCCTTCCTGGAGTATTCTTCAACGGTTCAAATCATATGACAGTTCATAAACTGTCATCTCAACAAATCCTTCATACTATGCTTTAATTGTTACATTTTCTTGGTGGACCCCACGTAGTGGAGAGAACAATTTTGGTCTTCACCATCTCTATACATTTCCAGAATCCTGAGATGAGGCTACATTTTGCAAGAGCAAAGAATGGCAGAAGCTGTTAAATTTGGAGCACTTGGCATTGGCTGTCTTTCGGGACCTTGTGCTAATACTCATTTGTATATCACGCATTGACCACTTCACTTGTGTTAGACAGAGGATTTCCCCAGCCAGTCTCGCCACAGCGCTGATCTGTTTCTCAATTCCTGAGGTGTTTATCAGTTAGCTCGGTGCCTGGTGTTCCCATTTAGTCATACACAATCTGACAAGATTGTCTGTGCATCTGTGAGGTATTCATTTGTCTCCCCATGGGCAATATGGATTCTTGGGAGAACAGAATTACATTTTTCTTTCTTTGTTGTGCTCTGTAGCACCTAGCAGGAGTCAGAGTCACAGTGGGTATCGAGCAATTTTTTTCCCCAGTTATCTAACTCATGCTAAGTTACATAGATAGTCATAAAGGTTTGCAACAATAGTTTCGTATGTATTGTCAGGGGACAGGCTGGAGGAATACGTGGTGCTCATTTTGAATGGGAATGGCCATTTTAGATGTGAGCTGCATGAACAGGTCTTGACATTGATTCATGGAAGGATATAAACCTAGTTATTTATATGGAAAGTAAAACTCTCTGGTGTCCTGGTTTTCTTTGGATCCTTAGGAATAGGAATATTCAATATCCCGTGTCCATGCAGATGATGGTAGAAAGAGGCATCCTGAGGAATCATTACCAACAAGACACCTCTGGCCCTGCCTCTGTAGCGTTTAGGATCAAGTTCAGGAGCATGGCCTGCAGCTAGGACACTGCAGGAACTCACTGGAAGATGATGGTGCCATGGGTCTACGTAAGTGCAGTGGGACTAATGAGAAGCTGGCCTGAAGGATCTGTTTCGGTGGCAGAGCCAGTAATGTGGAAAACTGCTCCAGTTCCTTTCAATGACTGTGTAAGCTTGAGGAATGAATTGCAGAATGAATGCTACCCTCAACTTCCTGGAGACCAGTTGCTGGTGGCAGAGCTTGAGTGCTGGTCTTTGGATCCATCCCAGCATCTCTAGAACTCTGACAAGTGAGCATTGGGTCCCTCATGGATTCATTCTTTGCAGAAGGAAGTGGCACCAGTAATTTCAAATGAAAAATATATCCATTTTCTGAATAGATCCCATTCAGGCACAACCACATTATGGAGATGTGACCATGGAAGAGCTTCTATATTGTGTGTGACTTTGTTAAGGCATTGGGACCTGAGCCCCACAGAATGTACCTTTTCATTCAAGCAGTACCTAGAATACTGTCCTGGAAACAGTGGGAGGATGCTATGGGTTCCTCGTTTAGCCTTTGCTTCCCTGGATAAGGAAAAGCCTTCTCCCAGGGAGGGCAAGCCCTCTCTGAACAAGAGTGGCTGTCTGAGAACATCTTTGCTGACCCTGAGCAGAGTCCATTCAGTGAGCAGCCAGCCACACAGTTGTCCAGCAGCTCAGGGAGGCTGGTTGGAAGGCCCATCTCTGAGCTGCTTAATGGCTATGAGATATGGGGGATGGTACCTGACAGTCTGAGTGTCTCGGTTTCTTCAGCTGTACAGTGGGATAATGAAACATTTGTGGTGATGGAAACAATAGAAATAAAATATTAAGAACATAGTTTGGCATAAAATTCATACTATATTTTGCCTTTGATTAATGTTATATTGATTTATATTTTAATCTGTTATATATTTGTTATATTCAGTCACAATTATAGTTACGGTGTTATTGGTATATTCTCGAGCTAGGCTCAGTCACAGCCTTTGGATACCTACCCTCGGTTGATCCATATTCTGGGTTGATAACTGATTCAGTCTGTGTAAATCTGTGCTTGATATTCCATGTAACTCAGGGCATCTTGAATTCAATACAATAAATAGTATTCCCCATTATTTCTTTCTGTTGTTTCAGTTACACATTTTGTTACTGGCTTTTCCTATTACTGTGACAAAATACTGGGAAGAAAAAGCAACTTTGAGATGAGAAGTTTTATTTCGGGCCATAGCTGGAGAGTATAGGCCAGTATGGTAGCAAAGGCATGAAGAAGACAGAAGTGGAAGGCAGCTGCTCTCAGACTTCTAAAGTCCGGATACAGAGGGGGAAGAGTGCTGTTGTGCAGTGCACTTTCTCCCTTCTTTCTCAGTTCAGGACCCCAGCCTATGGAATGGCACCACTCACATTACAGGTGACTCTTCCCACCTCGGGTAACCTGCTCTAGAAAGTGCATCTCACGCATGGCTGGAGGTTTGCCTTCATCTTGTCAAGCCAAAAAATGATATCAGCCATCACACTCGTGTCAACTACTTTCTGCAAATATTACATTGGATAAGCACAGCAACGGATTGTTCTGAGACGCACAATGAAGACGCATGCCTTCCTGCTGTGCCTCTCATTTGATGGAAATCAGTATACCTAGCGTTCCCATAATGTGTACACCCCATGTCTGTTAGCAACCTAGTAGCCATCTTGGTTACCCGACCACTGTACTGTATGGCAGTACTTATGGTCAAATAACTTATTTGATTTGGTAATGACCAAAGCTCAAGGACAAAGTGGAGGAAAGGGCAGTGCACAGGACATGGAAGGACAGTGTTACCATGTTACTCTGTGGCAATGCTACAGAGTAAATGGAAGAACATAGTGTATAAAGGGCTCACTCAGTACTGTCTGAGGGTTGTTGGGAATCTTCTGAGATAGTGAAGTGGTGCTACTGGACCTACCAAGCGTAGATTTGTTGGGTTCTGTGGTTGTGCAAATAATGGGAATCAGACTGTTGAAGAATATTAACCAGTAGCAAACGTTATTACATCAGCATGGGGTACAAAAACTTTAACTAGTTGGAGCCACAGACAGGTTGCAGTCCTGGCTCTGTGACCCCAAAAGAGGCCATAAGTGTCTTTTTATAGCAGAAGACCATATGCAGGGCAGGAGTCAAAGGAGTTTTTACAATTTAAAGATTAGGACTTAAGGGGAGTGCCTTTCAGGATTTACAACCTCTGGGGAGTGCATCCTAGGATCAGGATTTACAGCCTCTGATTATAGGGTATTCAAGATATTTACGTAGCTGTGGGCCTGTTTTAATTCTTAACCAACTGCTTTTTCTGTATCTGGAGAGAATGTAGGGCAAAGGGTCATATAGCTTGTTTAAAGCAGCTATCAGCCCCAATACCCCTAGACCTCCAAATATGTGTCATGATACTCCAGTGTATATACATATGCACATGAATACACATACGAGGCTATATAAACAGGACTATAATTTTTTCATATTCTGGGCATTTTAGATCTATGTTGAACCCCACACCTGTGATCCACATCTCTGATCTACATGCCAGAGGTGCTGTTTTTAAGAAGATTCTGAAGACCAGATGGTTAAATAACCTACACAGGGCCAAATGATGAAGGCTGTCCACTGCGTGGGAGACCTTCCTGCAGAAGAGGAGCACATAAATTTGGTGGAGTTTATGTGACTAGGAACAGGTTAGGCCAGAAAAACCCACTCCAGGCTGTAACAAATGAAAGGCAGGTGGTCCACTAGACCTCCAGGACTTTCCCTCTTCATCTCTGAGTATCTAATTCATTAAGACATGCTATAAATCCACTCTTGACTGAGTCATGGTTTTCCCCATTACAACACAGGCCTAGGGGTAGGTGATACTGTCTCCTCTTAGTAGTGTTCTGTGGCTTTTGAATACAAACTGTGATACTGCTTGATATTTAGTTCTCTTGTCCTTGTGAACATAGCTTCCTTTGGATGTGTTGTGTTTGCGTCAGGAGCCTAGATTTTCCAAGCTTTTCCTCTTTTGCCCCCTGCTGTCCAACACCACTCTAGAAATAGTAACAGTCAAACATGGGATCTTGATGCTCATCCTCCTTTCCCCAACCCAGCAACCCATGAGCCTTCAGTTGGTCCAGCCACTTGCGGGCACCTGCCTTCTAAGTAGAAAACACTTCCTTCCATGTGGTCTGCTCACTGATCACCCGTGAAAGAGACTCTTGAGTGAAAAGCCCTTCCAAATCCAAGCTACTCCTTGTCTAGGAGTTGTACCAAAGCACAGACTTGAGTAGCACTTTATGGTTAACCATGGTGCATGAGCTGCAAGGGAAGCAGGGGCTGGGGAGGCAGTCAGCACTGATGGCAGGTACCATGAGAGATCAAGGCTGCTCTTGTCCCATCCCTCTTGCTTTTGTGGCTGTGAGGTTTGCCTCAAATAGAAGAGTAGAAACCGTATGCCCACTGGTTTACTGACCAAATCCACTCCATTTCTCCTGACAATTGATCATTACTAATCACCTGCACTCCCCTAAAACCTGTCAACCTGCCTCCCATTGTGACCTTCAGACAGGAAATGAAGTCGTGTTAGCAGCCCAGTTTGCAGTAGCTTGCTTGCTTCTGGCTCAGGTGGATTGCTTGTGCTTGGATGAAATCGTGGTTTTTCTACCACTCAGCAGCTCTGCTAGTGTTTGCTTTATTGGGCAATAAATTAATCCTGAACACTGCCAAAGAAACAGATAAATTAGGTCAACAATCACATTTTTAACAGGGAAAATGGCTTTGTTTCTCAGAAGCATCATTTGAATGATGAACTTGGTTCCTGTACAGGGGATGAAATGGATCCTTATTAAACACATCCCAGAGAGGAATGATTTGGGGCCTCCAAGGGGTGTTAGGGTAAAGAGGCGTTTATTTGTGAGTAAGAGCTTGGAAGAAGCCTGCATTTCAGTTATGTGTGATATAAATTCGATTGGCATTTTAGGATTATAAATAGTGAATGGGTCAAGGCTGGCCTCACCTGCAGGCTATAAATAGAAGAGTCACACTTGACAGAGTTGGGAGAAATCTTTTATGATTTGTAATGGTTTTTAACTGAATCCCTGTGGTTTAATAATGGCAAGAACTAAGGAGACACTGAGAGAAAGCTCCTCGTTTGCAAAGCCAAGAGGAACTGTAGCCATCATCCCAAAGAAAACCATTCAGAACTCAAGAGGAGGCTGGACCCCTCCCTCTCGTCCACAGAGAACTGGCCTTGCAGTTGTCCAGCACTCCTAACTCAGTAGGAGAAGGGCAGGTCCTGGCCCCGCTACTCTCAGCTGCTCGAGGGGGAGTTCTTTTCTTGCTCTGCAGCAACCCTTGCTCAGGGAATAGTGCCCAGCATATAGTGAGAGATCAATATGTACGTGTAAAGAAATGCAATTATAAATAGGCTGTTTTCCACCCTCCGATTCCACCTGTTATTCCCTTAGTACTTAGCAATAGTCTACCAGCTCTTCCTTGGTCAATTGAGTCTGATTGATATTTCTCTCCCCTCTTTCCTCAACTCCTCTTCCTATTCTCTCTTATTGGAAACAGAAGCCCTGCCTTGTAGCATCTTTTCTACTGTCTTAGTTCAACATTAACATCTCATGTATTGATCTTTTTGTGTTTTGCTTTTTAATATCCATTCCACAAGCCTTTCAGGTTTGCTATATAATTTTTATCTGTTTCTCTAGGAATCGGTGAGTTGTATGAATGTGAATTCAATAGATCTTGCAAGTATAATAGATTATCATATAGACTCTATCGTAATAGACTCTTTGTGTAATGAGTGCTTTAGACAATAATTTAGCCTTCACTGGATTTTGTTGTTACCTGCCCCCACAACTTCACTTCACATAATTGGTCAGTGTGTCTCATTGCTCCAGAATTCATCTTTCTGAGAGAAATTGAATTTGTGTCTGTATGTAATCAAACTATTTAATTATGTCTTAGAAAGTGAGAATCGAAAGAAGGAGAGAGGAAAAATGAGAAAGCAAATATGAATGTATATTTAGGGCCACAATTTAATTATGTTAAGTCTCACAGAAGAGAGCTACAAAGAGTTTGAAGTCAGAAAAGGTCGTGGGCCCTGATGACGTCACAGGCTTGGGAGACAGTCCTATTCCACAGAGAAGCTTTGGAGCTTTCTTGTCTCTGGCGTTTATTCAGCTTTCATGTATTTTTTCCTTAGGAGATTTAGAAGAAATGTCAGCTCTTTGGATTGCTCTATTGGAACCAATCACTGCAGGGGAATTGTGTTTGCTAGGAGAAGTGCCATTTTTCAGTGTAGCATGTTGAACCCCTGGCAGAGAATTTGAAAGATGACTCAAAGTTTTTTTTTTCTCAAACACTGCATTATAATTAAAGAAAACCAGCTTTACTGATCTAACATTTACCATTATTCTTTACAGCTCTGCTCTTGGATGGGAAAACAGTGGCAAAAAATAGCCTCATTTAATTAGAATGAGAAATATAACAAACATACGAGATGTGTATGTATTACACACACATATATCACTTAAAATTACCATTTGTAAAGATAGTCCACTAGTGTGATCAAGAAAATTAATTGAAAGTCTCACTTTATCCTTGGCACTCATTCAGTGGTAACTATTATTGGGCATGGTTCTAAGGCTGGACATCAAGAGGATGTGATATTCAGCTTCAAAGTGTGACCTGGTATAAAGGAGCTTAGAGTCTGCTTGGAAAATTTAGACAGATACAGAAAAGAAGCTAAAGGTTTATATCAGGTTATATGGAATTGAGGGCCCTCTAAGTGCACAATGAAAAGTGCTTTGGAATGTCAAACAAACGGAGGCAGAAATCCAAACGGTAAGGAGCACAGTCAGGCAGCCATTTGTCCATCGCTCAGTGATTGCAGATAACAATAACAAAACTGAGCTCTAGATGTTGAGTGCTGAGGATACTGTAAGGATGAAACAGTTCAAGTCCCACTTCTTAAAGAGTTCTCTTTGGATTATATAGTAACAGGTAAAGAAGTAAATAGAGTGATAACAGCAGACCTAAGTTGGTGATGGAAATCTGCAGGGTCAGGACAGAGCCATATGTATGCACCTCTGTGTGTGTTCATTCATGTTCACACAGTTCACATGTGGATTTGGGGGAGGATCTAAAAACCTCTGGGCTGAAGTCAGTTCTCAGCGAGCAGAGGCCACCTGCCTGAAAAGGGACACACTTTCCTTACACTGGGGGAACCTGGGTATGTTCTTTGTGGGATGGAGATGGGCGTACATTTTAGAACACTTA
Source organism: Alexandromys fortis (assembly GCF_014885135.2). Taxonomy (NCBI): domain Eukaryota; kingdom Metazoa; phylum Chordata; class Mammalia; order Rodentia; family Cricetidae; genus Alexandromys; species Alexandromys fortis. Next base: position 761,429 of record NW_026068153.1, on the reverse strand, counting down.
AAATGTTTGAAACGTAGAGCTTCAGACTCTGTTTCAAATAAGCATTCAGGTGAATAAAGGAACGGTACGAGCAGGGAGAAATGTGGTTGCCCTTTTGCAGGTGAGAGATGGTTTGAGCATCTTCTAATAAGATCTTTCTCCAGTAGAAAATTCTCAGTGCTTTTAGCAGCCAGCCGCTTTGTAGCCATTGTCCTGTAAATTTGTTAGCCTGTTTCTTAGCCACCTTAGTGTGCTGGACACTGTTTTGAGTGCTTCACAAGGAAAGTATTTCACCTTCTTAGCTCTTTGAGTTAGATGCTCATTTTCCTCTCTCCCAACCGAAGAAGGAACTCAGGGGCTGACAGCTGTCTTTTCAAGGTCACCTTGATGGGAAGTGGCTTCTTACTGGGTCATGTCCTTTGTCATCATCCTTCATCCTGATGACAGAGAGAAGAACGCACGTTCTGAGCATGGTCACTCTGGACTGGAGAAAAGAATCAGGACCTTTTTTGCTTACTTACAGGGTCTGAAAACTATCTTGTCAGCCACGATGTAACATTCTCCATCGGGTTGCAGGATATGGTAGCCATAGCAACGTGGGCCTGTTGAGCACCTGAAGTGTGCTAGAGCAACTGAGTTGTTTTATTTGACTTTAATTCAAACACAGTCCTAAAAATGGAAGCAATACAAAATATGTTTCCTGTTTAAAGAGAAAGGAACTTTGTCATTTGGGTAAGTCTAATTTTCATGAAATAGGACAATTGTTTTGAAGTTGGTAACATTGTTAAAGTGTAGTGAGGTATTGGGCAGGTGAATGATTTCTACTTTCCTTAATTTTTAATATTATTGATAGAATACAATATTTTGGGTATAGTGGGTAAAACTCAAAGAATGTTGAAAATGAATATTTTCTACAGATTTTATAATATTTTATTTTAATTGCATTTGTATGCGTGTATTTGAGAATGCCATAGAAAGAAGGTGACACCAGAGGCCAGAAGAGGATGTCAGAGCCCTTGTGCCTAGAGTTACAGGCAATCCTAAACCATCAGGTCTATATGCTGGGAACCCATTTTCAATTCTCTGCACGAACTGTGCATACTTTAACCATGGACCCATTTTTCTAGGCCCTGACTCTTGCTTTTAGGATGACAAGCCAGGGAATTTAAGATGACAGCATGACGTGAGTTCTATTCCTATTGGAAGTTCATCCTTGTGTCTCTGGGAAATGGATGGAGAGGAGGAATTTTCCACTGTGTTTTGATAGCGTTGAGTCATTCTCTTACAGACGTGTTCTTCATGGACCACTGTGTCCCCGCTGAGTTCACTCTGGTTTCTGTTCCTAGGAACAGCAAGTGTTGTTACTTCTTAGGTTTTCCAGGTAGGATTCCACATTCTCATGCATTATGCGTGATATACATTTTCTTCAAAGCAATGTGGATCTGGCCACAGTCTTACAGGTCACATGTTTACCTTTCCTTATTTATTTATTTATTTATTTATTTGTTTGTTTGTTTGTTTGTTTGTTTATTTATTTATTTATTTATTTATTTTGTCGAGATAGGATTTCTCTATGTCAACCCTAGTTGTCCTGAAAATAGCTCTATAGACCGTGCTGGACACAAACTTACAGAGATCTGCCTGACTCTGCCTCCAGAGTGCTGGGATTAAAGTCATGTACCACCACTGCCCTGCAGTACCTTTCCTTCTTGGCAATTTCTTGGCCAAGTTTGATGCTTACATCACCATTGGCAGGGAACAACTGTTCATCCATCTTTATGCTTGAGGATTGATCAAGGTTTGATCAGAATATGTATCTGGTTTCAGAGATGTTTAGAAGCAGGACATACCAAGCTGTTTTCAATACGCTAACTCTGTAGTAGAGTTTGAAGTCCGGGATGGTAATGCCTCCAGATGATCCTTTATTGTACAAGATTGTTTTGGCTATCCTGGGTTTTTTGTTTTTCCATATAAAGTTGATTATTGTCTTCTCCAGATTTGTGAAGAATTTTGATGGGATTTTGATGGGGATTGCATTGAATCTATAGATTGCTTTTGGTAGAATTGCAATTTTTACTATGTTGATCCTCCCAATCCAAGAGCAAGGGAGATCCTTCCATTTTCTGGTGTCCTCTTCAATTTCTTTCTTCAAAGACTTAAAGTTCTTGTCAAATAGATCTTTCACTTCCTTGGTCAGAGTTACCCCAAGATATTTTATGCTATTTGTGGCTTCTGTAAAACAAAGATCACTGTCACTGAGACAAAAAGGCAACTCACTGACTGGGAGAACCCTGCAACTGACAAAGGTCTGATCTCCAAAATATATAAAGAACTCAAGAAACTAGACCGTAAAAGGCTAATCGACCCAATTATAAAATGGGGCACTGACCTGAACAGAGAATTCTCAACAGAAGAAGTTCAAATGGCCAAAAGACACTTAAGGTCATGCTCAACTTCCTTAGCAATCAGGGAAATGCAAATCAAGACAACTTTAAGATACCATCTTACACCTGTCAGAATGGCAAAAATAAAACACACCAATGATAGCCTTTGCTGGAGAGGTTGTGGAGAAAGGGGTACACTCATCCATTGCTGGTGGGAATGCAAACTTGTGCAACCACTCTGGAAAGCAGTATGGAGGTTTCTCAGGAAATTCGGGATCAACCTAACCCTGGACCCAGCAATACCACTCTTGGGAATATACCCAAGAGAGGCCCTATCATGCAACAAAAGTATATGCTCAACTATGTTCATAGCAGCATTGTTTGTAATATCCAGAACCTGGAAACAACCTAGATGCCCTTCAATTGAAGAATGGATGAAGAAAGTATGGAATATATACATATTAGAGTACTACTCAGCAGTAAAAAACAAGGACTTCTTGAAGTTTGCATACAAATGAATGGAAATAGAAAACACTATCCTGAGTGAGGTAAGCCAGACCCAAAAAGAGGAACATGCGATGTACTCACTCATATTTGGTTTCTAGCCATAAATAAAGGGCATTGAGCCTATAATTCGCGATCCTAGAGAGGCTAAATAAGAAGGTGAACCCAAAGAAAAACATATAGGCATCCTCCTGAATATTAACCTTCATCAGGCGATGAAAGGAGACAGAGACCCACATTGGAGCACCGGACTGAAATCTCAAGGTCCAAATCAGGAGCAGAAAGAGAGAGTGCACGAGCAAGGAACTCAGGACCGCGAGGGGTGCACCCACACACTGAGACAATGGGGGATGTTCTATCGGGAACTCACCAAGGCCAGCTGGCCTGGGTCTGAAAAAGTATGGGATAAAACCGGACTCACTGAACATAGCGGACAATGAGGACTACTGAGAACTCAAGAACAATGGCAATGGGTTTTTGATCCTACTGCACGTATTGGCTTTGTGGGAACCTAGGCAGTTTGGATGCTCACCTTATTAGACATGGATGGAGGTGGGTGGTCCTTGGACTTCCCACAGGTCAGGGAACCCTGATTGCTCTTTGGGCTGATGAGGGAGGGGGACTTGATCAGGGGAGGGGGAGGGAAATGGGAGGCGGTGGCGGGGAGGAGGCAGAAATCTTTAATAAATAAATTAATTAATTAAAAAAAAAGAAGCAAGAGATAATGGAACTGTGCTTGCCTGAGAAATTCTGGCAGAGCTGGGGAACAACAGCCTGCTCACACAACTCAGGCTACTGAAATCCAGGTGGCAGGAAATGACCTACTCATTGCAAAGTTCTGACTCAGTCCTGACATTCACTTTGGTTTGAATCTCCCAGGCCAAGAGTGCAGTTGCCACGTCAAGGAACAGAGTGGGTATATACACAGGGAGATGAGGCGAGACTCCCAATTGTCTGAGATGACAGCTGACATTGTTCTGAGATCGTGCTGTGGAGACATTGAGACCCAACCCTCTCAGACAGCCTAGTCTCTTAACAGGACCCTGTTCCTGTTAAGACCTTCTTACCGTGCAAGTGTCCATGTCATATATATATATATACATATATATATATATATATACACACACACACACACATATATATATATTACCACAAGCTGAAATTACTGGGATAAGTTTCTGCTGTCTCTTCTCTTTCCTCTCCTCTTGTCTTTTCTGTTCCTCTACTGCCTTCTCTTCCTTTTCCTCCCTTCCTCTTCCTACTTTTTTTAAAGACAGATCTCATGTAGTACAGGCTAGCCTTACTTTCATTGTGAAACTGAAGATTAACCTGGCCTTCTTATCTTCTTGCTCCTACCTTCCAAGTTTTTCTAACCATGAAAATACCAGTATCTGGTTCTGCCCTCAGAGATGCTAACCACATTGCTTAGAGGTGAAAAGAGGGTTTCAAAAACCCTTCATGCCTCCCTGCTAGGGTCTGGTTTGTTAAAACCATCTTATGGTAGGTGCACATGGATTCTCCCATCTCACAGTAGGTGCACAAGGATTCTCCCATCTCACAGTAGGTGCACAGGGATTCTCTCATCTCACAGTAGGTGTGCAGAGATTCTCCCATCTTACAGCAGGTGCACAGGGATTGCAGGTACACTCTACTGCACCAGTTCCATGTGGCTTCTAACAGTACAAACTCAGCTCCACATTGGACTTCAGCACTTTTTTCACTAAGCCATCTTTTCCAGCTGGGGACTCTTCAGACGTGTATTCTGAGTGTACTCAGCCTTAGCTTACTGTGATCATATGCGGGGCAACTGTGCAGTGATTGAATGAAGAATTGTGGACAGGTACGTAAGTCCACACAAAGGAGCTCTTGTACCTGATGATCTTTTAGTGGATCAGATGAGGAGGGAAGTTTGCCATCAGACTGGGTCCGTGGTGAAATACGCAGCCAGATTGTGACAGTAAGAATGCCTAGTCCCTGAGTGGTGACAGCTTCCCATACAGAAGAATTTGAAACCTAGGAAAAAAAAGTTATGCTTTAAGCTTGACTACATTCTGGTTTTTCCCTGACAACTATGCCAAGGCTCTTAAACCTATGAAATAAAACATTCTCCACCAGTCTTCTGCCCCTGACTTGCTGATGCCTAGCTGTGTGCCTTGTCTGTCTATCTGAGATGCTCAAGGATGAGGCGGGTCTGACCCTCATTCACTTGTCCTTCCTCTAAGTGACCTTGGACGGCCAGTAAGTGGTGTTCCAGGTTCTCCTTTTCTTCTGTCTGAAAAAGAAGTGACAATCTTAGTGTTTCAGCTGCTGCATTCACATCTTCCCACCGCAAACACTTGCCCCATACAAGTGGTGTGCGTAGTCTTTTTAATGTCTCCATCCGTCGGCCAGAGCTCCCCTTCCCTGCATCGTTCCCATCATCTGATCCTTGATGGGGGTGTGGATTTATGACACGGTCTCCGGAAGCAGGGTGGCAGCTGGAACTATGGCTCACTCTCTCTGTGACAGTTCAGTGTTGAGGGTATCTTCCCTTATTCAGGCCAAACATAATTGTATATGCCGAGATGTGTGCCCGTGATGCTGTCTTCCAATTCCCCGGGCTGTGGGAGTTAGAGTGTGTGAGCAGCAAGAGGCATGCTATCTCCTGAAGCTTTCTCCTTCAGAAAGGGTGGCTTATCTGTCTAAATTCAATAATAAATACAGAAATATCATTTCGAAGGAGGGAGAGATGTCAGAAGTGGATGAGCTGGGGAAGCTGTCTTCTAGAGATCTGAATTTCTCTTTACTGTGTACTTCACGAAGGGACTGGCTGCTGTCATCCTCAGCCTAGACAGCACTGGCTGAAGCCAGCTCTTTTGTTATTCAGCAGGAGACTCTGAAGAGGAGAAAAATCAATGGAGACACTAATAGACTTAGTATGTGGATGCACACAAATGTGGCTAGGCCCAGCCTAGGACAAGGGGCATTTTAAAGCTTATCAGATCTTGGCATCAGTGTGGCATAGACAGTTGAATGTTGTTCATCATCTTTGAGCAACTCCCTTGACATTAAGGGGCAATGGTGACTTTACTCCCTAGAGAACATAAATAACCCTTCTTAAAAGCAAGACCTTGGGTGGCTAAGATCATTCATGTAGAAGGGAGAGAATTGAGCTTATTTCTAGAATGTGTTTAATGTTCCGGTAATCCACAAAGTGTCTGTGACCATGTATTACTGCAAACTGGCCTTGAGGCTTAGACTAGAAGGCCAGATGCCCTGGATCTGTTCCATCCTCCCTTAGAGAGTTGATTGTGTGTTGGTAGAGGGCCGAGAGGATGAAGGGCATAGTCTTCTCAGACACAGAGCCATGACTGGAAAGTTTTAGCTATGGCTATCAAAAGACAAAGGTGCTTCTGCCTCCACTCAGAGCCTTGTTCCCCCGCAGACTCCACAGCCAGCTCTGACCCCTAGGATGGGTCAGGAGGGGACTGCAAAGGAAAGCTGTGCACTCACGTCTGTGTTTGTAGCTATTGGTGGGTCGATTCTGCTTCTTAGATGACAAGATGAAATGTCTAGGGAGGCAAGTGCCTCTGCATCTAGTAAATTTCTTATAGGTACCTATTGCATTCAAACGTAGGGATTCTTAGATTCTCATGGGAGAGTGATTATGAGTAACTTTTTCCAAAATAAATACATTTCCAGATTCTTCTCGCATTTCTAGATACAACTAGCATATAGATTATAGATGCTCAGAGAAAAATTGTAGTAGAGTACACATATGTGTGTACATGCATGTACACATATGTGTTTGTGTGTATGTATATATATGATTAATCATTTTAACCATCGACCAATTAATATGTACATATCTCAGTGATATTAGGAATATGTAAACTCTATAGTCATCTTCATTACCCATGCATAGAGCTCTTTATCTTATTAAATCAAAACTTCATTCTCATCAAACAGTGATTCCCTGCCCCCAAACCACCATTACTTTCTTGCTCTCTCTTTGAACTTGGTCACTCAAGGGACTTCTTGGGAGGGGAATCACGTGCTGTGTTTGTCCCTTTGTGGCTGACTTCTTTCAATTAGCATGACACCTCCAGGCAATTTGTTTCGGCATTGGTTGCCCTCTGTGTTGGGTAGTTTTTGTCAACCTGACACAAACTAGAGTCCCCTGGAAAGAGGAACTCTCAATTAAGGAATAGCGTCCATCGATTGGTGGTGGGTATGTTTGTGTGTGTTTGTGTGTGTGTGTGTGTGTGGGTATTTTCTTGATTAATGATTGATGTGGGAGGACCTACTGTGGGTGGTGCCACTCCTGGGTAGGTGTTCCTCAGTTCATAAGAAAACAGGCTGAGCAAGCCGTGGAGAATGAGCCAGTAAGCACTATTCCTTCATGGCTTCTGCTTCCCTTCCCTCCTCCAGGTTCCTGCCTTGGCGTCCCTCCAGGATGGAGATATACCATGAAATAAACCTGTTCCTCCCCCAAGTTGTTTTTAGGCATTGTGGTTATCATAGGAACAGAAATGAGTAGCAACCTTCCTGTCTTTAATACTAAAAACTTCCCGATGCATGTGTGTGTCTCATCTTGTTCATGCATGCAGCAGCTATAGGCACTTGACTGCTTTTATCTTTTAACCATTGTGAATGAGCCCCCTTTGAGCCTGAGTGCCCCAAAACCTATTTGAATCCCTGCTCAATTCCAGCTTTGCTTTTAATATAATTTAAAATCTGGCAAGATTTGAGAAGTAGGGCAAAGAAGGCTGTAAATTTAATCCTTGGTGACAGTGAGTGGCATGTGTTGACCTGGCAGGGCTATAGAAGATTTCTCATCTTAGAAACCTAATTAAATTAAAATTCTGGTTGGCCAAGCCCACATTCACTAAAGCCAAGCAATTTCTCACAAAACTCATTAACCAGGACGTGGGAGCTTCATCAACAGATGGAAGGTTTTTTCCCCATATTTTTCAATAATTAGATTGAAAGAGGCCTTCAAACTTCAGACCTCAAGTGGAACATCTTATGTTGCTTCCCAAGGCATCGGTTTTAATGGTTATTGGTAAAATTAGGCAAAAGGCACCCTGTTAAGTAGTATGAGGCGATGACATCAAATTTTAGTGTCATTAATCTGATACTTCAGGAAGGACGTGAGTTTAGGGAACATTTTCTGACTCATTGTTACAATTACTTTTCTTTGTTTCAATTTTTTCACATTTTCTTTTCTTTTCAAATTTAGTTGTAACAAATAGATTCCCTAGAGGAACATACTATATTGGCAAAATGGCATGATTATTGGTAGCCAAAGCCAGGATATAGGAGCATTCCTGCATGTTTGGGGAGCACTAACTTGCAGAAACTCTCATCTGAACCTGGGGTTAGGTTCAGATTTGAAGGGGAAAGGTATTAAGCAATCGGCTTGTAATTGATGTTCCAGATTCTTCTTTGGGGAACATTTAAAGCTAAAATGAATTCACACCTTTCACCTCTGTCTGTATTAGTCATATTTATCATATTTATCTGTGTCCTCCCCCAAAGCCTGTTATTGCGTCTCATTTTGTCTCTCGGCAGCAGCTGTCTGATTTATAAGAAGCTTGTTCTGCATAACTTCTGTTAAGAGGGAGTCTCATTTTCTGGGCCTTCTTTTTTATCTGTTGTCATTTTTTGAGGTGACCTGACTTAAAAATAGACAGAGATCTATTGCTGTGCACATACTTCATTAATAAATATTCATACAGAGATCCACCGCGTGAGATTAGCAACCTGTCAGTTTCTCTCTAAGACCCTGGCATGTGTGTATGTTATATGTGTACATGTTATATACACCCACGTTGGTATATTCATTTATTACATATGCATGATATTTGTATTACTTTGTGTCTTTGTGTCTTGTGTTCAGATTCCTTGTTTTCATCCAAATCTGCATTCTCTATGTCTCCATTTAATGTACTGTGTTCCCATCACTGTGGTTGATTTGTTTTCCTGGATACCTAATATCGCTTTCCTTCATCTCCGGACCTCGCTTGTCTCTTTTTGGCTGAGGGACCAGTGAATGTTCTGCCTTTCATACTTGCTTAAAACCTTTTCTCTTGAGGATTCTGTCATCCAATTAAATCCTCTCTCTGCTCCCTGATGGGCTACTTCTTGCTATTCTGGGATGGTGCCACCCTCTACTCTGCCTTCTTGACTTCAGCCCCATTCTTCAGCTTCCAAACGGTGTACAGGTTCTTAGGCATGCACGCTGCATCTCTGACCCCCTCCACTAGGGTGCGCTTCATTCCCATCCTCTGGTCCCTGGGTCCGGTGTCACCTGGAGCCACATCTCACTCTCGCCCTGGTTTCACATTCTAGGGTCTCATCCATACCTTTCTCTTCTTTTGTTTTCAGGTCATTCAATCTCCAAATGTGTTCCCGATCCTTTTCCTAAGTATTTATCTATTTAGTGAGCACTGAGCGATAATGGAGCAGAGTTTTTGTTAACCCATGGCATGTACTCTGCCATCAGGGCACTTGTAGTCCAGCACAGGGGAGACATGCTGATCAAAAGACAGCAAAGAAACATGCCATTGCCGTACTGCTGACCGCCACAAAGCACCTGTACTTACATGTAATGTCTTATGTCCAGTAGGCAGGGAACGTGAACTGTGGTGTTTGGTGGAATTATTTTCTGATGTTAGGTAGCCTATGAGAAGTGGCACTTCTGGGCTGGAACAGGACGTGCAAAGGCCCTGTGGTAGGAAGGGGTGGAAGAAGCAAATGGGAAAGGGCAAGTGCTGAATGCCTACAGCAGTTAAAGTCTAGAGAGGGAAGGAGTCTGAGACAGAGCCAGAAGAAATGGGCCAGAGTTTTCAATGCCTCAGTGCAGTCAAAGATTTTGTTTTTGTTCCATCCTAGAGTTATAATTGGAAGCTATTGGTGGAGGATCTCCTGTGCCCTGATATTCCAGATCATTATTACTTTAAAGGAGTGCATTTGGGGAACCTTTACATTCCCTTAGATGCCTTAAAATGCCTGTAAAATCCTAGTCGTTTCTGCTGGGCTACTTTATGTGTGACTTTGGGACCGGGGTATAGCTTGGTAGTGGAGTGTGTACTGAGCATGCTCAAGGCCTGGGTTCTAGTACCATGACCAGACACAGAGAAAAGCGAACCTTACACCGAAAGCTTCAGTGTGAATAAACCACAGTATGCTCCCACCCGAGGCCCTGTGCGTTCTCAGCATGATGACTCCTCGAAGGCACGGTTTTCTCTGACTGGCTTCTTCCCCCTCTTCCTCCTCCTCATCCTCCATTCTTCTCTTATACAATACATCCCAACCCCAGCCTCCCCCCATTCCCAGCGTCTCACCCCAACTTGCTTATTTCTTGAACACATTTCTCTTTTCATCTTTCTTTGCAGTTTGGGTTTCCACTGAATTAATTTATATCATATTTGTTTGTACTCATTCATAACTCAAATGCAGTTTGTCAAACAATCAGGTGGGACATTTGAAGTTTAAACAACCTGGTCAAAATACCTGTCCTATACTCTATAAATCTTTAAAAATTTCTAATCCCAAAAGTACCTTTTGGGATACCAGTATTCTACCCACTGAAGCGATACACTGAAGATTTAGGAAAGGAGAAACATTACTGTAGTTGACAGATTTGTAATTAAAATACTCCTACCCCCCTTTCCCTTAAAAACCAAACAACAACAACAAAAAACCTCTCTGGTACACAGGCTGAGCTTCTGAGTTTAAAATGTATAGAAAATGTGCAGGCTTTCTCAGACTCCAAGAAGCATAAGAGGAAGAGGTTGGGCAGACCTGACTTGTTCTTTATCATGATGGCAGAGCTGAGGCCAGGACAGGGGAGAGAGCTGAGGCCAGGACCGGGGAGAGAGCTGATCTGTGACCCCTCCAAGCCCTTCTTAGTTAAGCTCTATTTCAGGTTGGAGAGCTCATGGACTGCATAAGCCATCGGTTTCGGTGCTGAAAGCACACACGGTGAGCCAGAGCATTCGTGGAGTCCGTGCATGAGATTTGACGAGAGAAGACCCTTGGGCACAGAGGTGAAGGGCTTTGTAGTCCTCACACCACATTGTGATTATGCACGAGGGTATAAGGATGGCATGCAAGAGTGCCTCCTTTTCCAGATGAAAATTCTTCCGTGAGCTCCCAAGATGCTCTTCTAACACACTTCTCCCCCAGTTCTGGCATTTCACAGACTGGGAAACAGACCTCTAGGGAGATGAACCGACATGCATGCGATGCGGCCTAGTGGGCCCCGGGGTTGCTGCTGCTCGCCTTGCCCCAGACCATCATGCCTCACGCCTGGAGTCTGTCCACTAGCACAGGTCCACCTGGAACATCAGGGATAGTCTTTGTTTTCTTGGGTTTTCACCCATCTTCTCTCTTCCTCTTCCACTTGCGGGGAGTGGCACGGGAGTGGCATACTTGTGTAACATCTGTAAGATGTTTCTTATATTCACGAGACTCTTGATTTATTTCAGCTTCCGGGTTCCACGCTTGTCGAGGGCAGAGGTCAGCCTCATTTTCCTGCTTTGGCCTCATGTTTCCCTGTCTCTTGCTCTGGGGCATGTGCATTAACATTCAAGGGATGTTTGTTGAGCTTTTTAAACTCACTGGTCCCAACATTGCAGTGAGATGTTGGAATGCACCCCCTCTCTTAGAAGCAAACTGTCCCCAGATTGCTTCGCTCTGAGAAATCCCCCATCTATTTATTTTTCTGTACATAGTTAATTTTATTATATATGAATTATAGCTCCATAAGAAAAAAAGGCCACATGCCTTCAGCATCATATACGGAAAACTGCCTTCTTCCAAGAAGTTTCTGCTGCCAGTAGCCAGATTCAGCGTCGAACACGTAGCGTTGTTAATTAGGGTCATTTGTTCTGCTGTGAGCTGAGGAGAATGTACAAAAGCCCGCTTAGGGAGGAATTAATTCTTTCTCTGCTCTGGACTTTCTGGAGCGTGCCTAGCAGGTTCTCGGAGACTGCAGGCCTCATGCATATGTTCTAATGGGCTAATTGTTAAGGTGACATTTGTAAATTAATCTCTGACTTGAGCTAAGTGGTTTCCCCTAATGACTTGAATCCAGGAACACCCACTCGTGGCCACATGTCAGATTCTTGAGACCAGCCTAACTTAAATGGAGGGGATCCCCCCCCCCCTTGTTTTGAGATTCTCTGTTACCAGAAAGGGCGTTCCTGCACTTATTTAGTGTAGTGCACATGTGTGCCTCAGCATGCCCGTGGAGGTCAGCCTTGTGGGTTCCAGGGATCAAACTTGGGGTGTCAGATTTGGCAGGAAGCATTTATGCCTGCTGAGTTTCCTACAGGGAGACTCTGTCTCTGCTTTTTCAGGAAAGCTTCCCAGGGATGTGACTCCCTCCAGCCTTAGCTCCAGATCCACTTCTGAAGGCCCATGATTCTCATAGGACCATTGAAAGCCTGTGGCTCAGCCCGTTACTGGAGTTGTCAGGTTCAAAACCTAGCATCCTGGCAGCCCTAATAAGGCAGGTCCATACCGCTCTTCAGTAGGCCAAGGAGAGAGGTGAGTAACAGTGAAATCAGAGAAAAGAGCTTTGTTTGATATGGCCACCGTGGGAAGAGGACCAAATAAAGATGTTTGGATATACAGCACCCCCTTTCTCCCCAGCTCATCTTTGAGGCGCTGCTGTGAGGGAAGAAGTTTCCTGGTCCAATGTGGTCTTGCCCATCACAGACCCATGAATGTTTGACTCCCATCTGTCCTGCAAGGATCTCAGACAGGTCATCAGAACTGTACAAATTCTCTTTCCTGAGGCAAGCTCCCAGGCTAGTTGGCACCAAGACCCATCGCAAGATTTCTGGGAAAATTCTAATTCCTTGAGGGGCCATTGTCTTAGAAGTCTGAGGACTGAAGTGTGTTAGAACCTTCTTCACTGCTACGAGGATGGTTACAAACCAGACAACGGAATTGAAGGTCTCAGGTTTTTCTGTAGAGCCTCTTTTCTTCACTCGGTCACCTGTGTTCATACTACTACAGGCTCTAGGGAGGGGCCAGTTTCTTGTATCCCCAAACAAAGAATTGGACAGAGAGTTGTAGATGGTAGCAAGCAGAATAAGAGAATTTATTAAGCAAGATTCCAGTGCTGGGCGGTGATGGCACACACCTTTAATCCCGGTCCTTAGGAGGCAGAGACAGATACCTGTAAGTTTGAGGCCATTCTGGTCTATAGAGTGAGTTCCAGGACAGCCAGGACTGTTACACAGAGAAACCCTGTCTCAAAAAAGCAGCAAAAACTTTAAAAAGGAAAAAGGAAGGGAGAAAGGAAGGAAGGAAGGAAGGAAGGAAGAAAGGAAAGAAGGAAGGAAGGATAGAAAGGAAGAAAGAAAGAAAGAAAGAAAGAAAGAAAGAAAGAAAGAAAGAAAGAAGAAAAAGAATCCTCTTCAAGGGAGAAAGTGGATTAGATCATTAGATCAAAGAGTTCATAACTTACATAATCATAATGTATAAAGGATTTGAGCTTTCATATTCCACAACACAGGTATTTGGGATCATTTGCATATTGACTTTTCTGTATATGCTCTGTTACGTATAGTTCTACATATAGCCTCGTGTGTCAATGTCTTAGTAGCATCTGAAGTCTCCCCGCAAGACTGGGCTGTTTAATACTAAAATGGTCCATCAGAGTACTCTTACCTTTGCACCTATTTGTTGGCCTCAGCCAAATTTTCTCCCAGCCTTTACAAAGTTTTCCTTTTTTATGCTAATTTTGGAGTCTTTGAGCTTTATTTGCCTGCCTCATTTCACTGGATTTGCCTTTCCCTGCAGCTTCAGTGACTAAGGGGAATGTATAATGCATATCCATACTGGTTTCTCATTTTTTCTGATATTCCCCATCCCACGAGGCATTTGAACCAGCTTCATGGCCTGCTGGTGTTTTCATCCAGGAAGATGGCTGCCAATCTTTCTTACTCTCATCTTGGTTCATGTCTAGACTTCTCATGATAAAGAGGATAGACTGTGTGTGTGTGTGTGTGTGTGTGTGTGTGTGTGTGTGTTTTAATACACTGTGTGTCCTCCTACATTCTTTGGTGTAAACACTTGTCATGTTTCATTTCAGGTTCTGAAAATAGATGACTAACATTTTATTGTTCCAATGATGCTTATCAAGTTGCTTTCCTTTCTTTCTTTTGAAAAAATGGACCTGGAACTCTGGAAATAGATGTAATATTTGGTATTGTAACTGCAGGATTTTAATGGTGTAAATCTGGTATCTAGAAGCCCTAAGAAGGCAAGCTCAGCCCAGTTAAGGTCACAAGTAATACTGAACAGCAGAAGAAAAGATATATTATTCAATATGGCCACATTGGAAAAAGACATGGGTAAAAAGGTCCAGATGATCCCGTGTCTGTCTTAGTGATACTAACAAGAGGTTTAGGCTTCAATAGAGGACAGGGGATGGGCATGACAAAGCAGTCCTAATCAGAGTAGGCTCTTGCCTATCACTGCTCCAACATATTTTTTAATTTATTGAGCTCTACATTTTTCTCTGCTCCTCTCCCTGCCTCTCCCCTCTCCATCAACCTTCTTCCATGGCCTCCATGCTCCCAATTTACTCAGGAGATCTTGACTTTTTCTATTTCCCATGTAGATTAGATCCGTGTATGTCTCTCTTAAGGTTCTCATTGCTGTCTAGGTTCTCTGGGATTGTGAATTGTAGGCTGGTTTTCTTTGCTTTATGTTTAAAAGCCACTTGTGAGTGAGTACATATGATATTTGTCTTTCTGGGTCTGGGTTACCTCATTGAATATTATGTTTTCTAGATTCATCCATTTGCCTGCAGAGTTCATGATGTCATTATTTTTTCTGCTGTGTAGTACTCCATTGTGTAAATATACCACATTTTCCTTATCCATTCTTTGGTTGAGGAGCATTTAGGTTGTTTCCAGGTTCTGGCTATGACAAACGATGCTGCTATGAACACAGTTGACTCATGTCCTTGTGGTAAGATTGAGAATCCTTTGGGTATACACCCAAACCCTGCTCCATCTTTGTCCCAGCTCCTGTTCTGCAATGTAGACCTACAAAGTGGTCTGATGAGACACTGATCTATTCATAACTATCCCCACTACTACCTTTGGGACCTATCTGGCTTGAGTAAGATGGTTACCTGCATTCTAGAATTCAGCTTCATCTTCATGAATAATTGTCCTCATCTGGGGTCTGGCCTCTCTTGACAGCATTAGCTTCTCCTGGAATTTGAGTGGACTCAGGACAAAAGGTTACGGATAAATAATTTGCCTCTGTACATTGAGCCAAAGCATGCACACAAAATGGAAGTGCCCGGGGCTGGAGAGATGGCTCAGAGGTTAAGAGCATTGCCTGCTCTTCCAAAGGTCCTGAGTTCAATTCCCAGCAACCACATGGTGGCTCACAACCATCTGTAATGGGGTCTGGTGTCCTCTTCTGGCCTGCAGGCATACACACAGACAGAATATTGTATACATAATAAATAAATATTTTTTTAAAAAAAATGGAAGTGCCCATGAGGAGTTAGACAAGCTATACCAACTCTCTGTTGACAGCTATCCCAGAACATGTGTCACGCCAGGCATAGAGCAAAGGATCTTTTAGATCATATTACCACATATAGGCTCTTGCATGGGAAAGGCTGGTCGTTTTAAAGGTTATTCTGACTTAGCTGCCGGAGAACTCATGCATTTTGCTGTCTGCAAAGGGAGGGTCTTGTGATTAGTTTAGTACCATCTTTCCCTATCCTGTGGACATTCATCCTCCTTATCACTGTGCTATAGAAGCATGCAGAGGAATCTTCAGTAGCTCTGTGCTTCTGGAGCAGCAGGAGAGCAGTCGTAACTTGAATAAAAAACTACTACTTAGAGAACAAAGAAATACTGAGACAAGATCCCATAGTACCCCTACGCTCCACTCTTGATTGATGGTACGCTGTCAGTGGCTTTAGCTTCCATTCTCTGTATCTCCCCACACATAATCAACTACTAATTATGTAGCCACATAGGACTTGTTTATCATTTTCTGTGTGTGCATGATGTGCTTATATGGGCGCACACCACAGCGCGGACGCAGAGGTTAGAGGAGAGCTTTCTGGAATGGGCTCACCTCATCTACTTTAGCTGGCTTTTCTAGACTTGCTCCTTGGCAAGTATCTTTACTCACTGGCCTTGTTTACTTTAGAGAGAGAGGGAGAAAAAGAGAGGGAGGGAGGGAGGGAGGGAGGAAGGGAGGGAGGAAGGGAGGGAAAGAGGGAGGGAAAGAGGGAAGGAGGGAGAATGTGGCTGTTTGATAGAAAGCTGGAGGAAGAGGGCAAGCCGAGCCTTCTGCTTTGGTGGTTTTGAGAGACTCATGTAACAAGTCTCCGAGTCTCTCAAGCTCACGTTTTTATGGCCACATTTCTGCATGATCTAAGTCTAGGATGACAGTGTATGCAAGCCTGACATGGTAACAAGACACGTGAGTAAGTATGAAGTTTACATGCACAGTTCATCTTCCTGCTGAGCAGCACTGTCATTTTGTTTTTCACATGTAGGCAGGAGTTAGTGGCTCCTGGTAGGCAGAACAGTCTGCATTCTCCAATCTCCCTGAGAGAAAGCCTTCTGGCAGGACACAGAATGCAAGCCTAGGTGGAGTCAGCAGAGGTGCTGTGGAGGGTCATATTCCTCCCATCTTCATTTGGCTCTTACCCTCTTTGAGAATGCTGCTGTTTGAGTTTTAAGAGTACAGCAGGCTTCTCATCAGCCCTCATTGTTCGCTGTGTTCAGAGAGTCCGGTTTTATCTCATGCTTTTTCAGTCACAGTCCAGCTGGCCTTGGTGAGCTCCCAATAGATCAGCCCCACTGTCTCAGTGGGTGGGTGCACCCCTCGTGGTTCTGACTTCCTTGCTCATGTTCTCCCTCCTTCTGCTCCTCATTGGGACCTTGGGAGCTCAGTCCAGTGCTCCAGTGTGGGTTTCTGTCTCTATCTCCATCCATCACCAGATGAAGGTTCTATGGTGATATGCAAGATATTTGTCAATATTGCTATAGGATAGGGTCATTTCAGGTTCCCTATCCTCAGCTGCCCAAGGAACTAACTGGGGACATCGCCTTGGGCTCCTGGGAGCCACTCTAGGTTCAAATCTCTAGCCAACCCTCAATGGCACGAGGTTTTGATCCTACTTCATGTTCTGGCTTGGTGGGAGCCTAGCCAGTTTGGATGTTCACCTTCCTAGACATGGACGGAGGGGGGAGGACCTAGGACTTTCCACAGGGAAGGGAACCCTGACTGCTCTTTGGACTGGAGAGGGAGGGGGAGAGGAGTGGGATGAGGGGAAGAAGGGTGGGAGGAGGGGGAGGCTAGGAGGAGGCGGAAACTTTTTTTTTGTTTTTCTCAATAAAAAATTAAAAAAAAAAGAATACATCAGGGTGTATTCCAAACACTCTTGTCATTGATTGATTTGCTTAAATAAGTGATTCATTATTCCCACGTGGAGGCTGCTGGAGCAAATTAGTGTCAGTTACTCTGGCCATCCTGCTTCTGGGAAAACAAGCTTTCTCAGGAGTGCTAAGACTGACTTCTCACAGAAAGAGGGGGCCGTTTGCAAGGACTTTTGATTTCCCTTTAATAACATGTAGCATTTGATGGTACAGGACTGTCTAGTGAGCCCTGCTGAAGCTCAGCCTTCGTGCACAGATGGCATTAGGTGGGGAGAGATCGGTGCCCGATCCGCTGTTTATGAATGAAGAGTCCCCTCCCCTCTGTTAGGATTGTGCTCCTTCCCTTTGCAGCTTTCTGAGAATGAGGTCAGGGCCGGGATCTAACTGCTTCTGGCTCCAAAATAGCAGCTCAGCTCCAAATTAATCTGATGCTATTTGCTGTAGAATGAAAAGTGGAGGCCTGTGTATGTGTTTGTTTCCTGTATACCTTTGCAAACAAGTTGTGAATGAACCCCATGTGAAGAGGCAGGGCCAGCCAAGAGCGAGTGCCTGGGAGCTGGTCGCTGGTGATTGCGGACAGGCTATGGGAGCTGCTTTTGTGTCGTGGGAGCCTTGATTGGAAAAGCAAAGCAGAAGAGGGAAACAGACCCCAGTTGTGTAGTACTCTAACTGCTTCTTCAGAAAGAAATGCTCACAGTTGTTGAGGACACTATGTGTTCCTTGTATTGTGCCCAGCAGTTTTCCAATGTATAGCCAGCTGATATCTCTCTCCTGTGGTTTCATGGGGTTTACAGTGTTTAAAATGAGTATCACATGCACGTTGCATTATTTATCAACCATATTAGCATACACAGAAAAACACAGGAGTGTGAGATTCCCTCTTACACACACACACACACACACACACACACACACACACACACAGTAGTGCACCACAGCCTGATCATGCCTTGTCTTTGCAGACAGTGGAGTTAACTTCGGTCCATCATCCCATGCCAGCCCAATTTTCTCATATGGCTTGCGGAGATCGACATTTCTAAGGATCTTCCCTGCAGTCTCTTTAGGATTTGAGTATATCTAAAGGGCTGGGTTTGAGCATTAGGCAGGCATTGTGTGTGGTGATGATGTTTCATTTCTGATCTCAGCCTTAATTGTTGGCTGCTAGCATCTGTTTTGATGGTACCATCTTTTATTTGCAGTAATTGTCTCCTCCGTGAAAGATGAAATGAACACATTGGAACCTTGGGTGAAGGACAGAAGTGTCAGTAGCAGCCTGATGTGTTACATGTCCATTCAGTGGACTTTTAATGTAGCAGGTGCATGTTGAAGGAGATGCCAAAACTGTCTTTTGTATTCGTAATGATTGATCTTGAGCGAGTGCATAACAGCTTAGAGATTGTCATATAACTAACTGGCCAGATGGATGACCTAATTGGCTTTTTTGCACTTAAATGATTTACCTTTTAATACGTGAGAAATCCTATAAGCACACACTGCATCGAGAAAATTTATATCTCTATAGAAGTGTGTGTATACCCATAGCTACAAATATACACACACATACACATTCAAAGAGACATCTGTAGTAGCAAATGTGTGCTTTTCAAATAGATATTTCTTATATAGTGACAGAAAGCAGATTAGTGTCTGGGACTAGAGGCTAGAGCAGGGATTATTAATTTCACAAGCAAGAAAGATCTTACTGAGATGATAAAAATATTCTGCAACTGGATCACAGTGGTGTCACATAGGTTGGTAAATTTCCCAAAGGCCACTAAAGAATTCACTTAAAATGGGTGTATTTTCTAGCTCAAAAAAGCTGTTAGAAGTGATCATTCCCTTTAAGTCCTAGGGCAGGTAGAGGAGGAAAGACTACATCCTCCCAAGTCTTTGTACTTTCTCTTTCCCTTTGAAGTTTATTGACTTCAGTTGTAGAGAAGCTGGACCTTGAGGTGACAGGGCCAGATAAGAAAAATCCAAAGACCTGGCATGGAGAAGTCTGCCCTGACCCCTATTGGCCAGGAGCAAGGTTGCTCCCACTACTGGGTGAAGAGCCATCATCTGAATTGTCACAGGACCCTGCGCACAGGAGATATGGAAGCAGGTTCTGCAGGTAGTAAGCACTGTGCCTCAACCAATCATTGCTGTCAATCAGAAATGCAAACATTCTGGTCCCGGCCCTTAAGTAATGGGATGTTTATCTTCTTTTGCAGGTCGTGTTAGTCTTTGCTCTCAGCATTGGTGCCCTTGTAATATACTTCATAGACTCGTCAAAGTGAGTATGCATATATGTTGTCTTGCCCATTTTTCTAGGTCAGCTGTGACCCCTTACATTGATGTACTTAATTAACACTGGCCTTTGCAAGAATCTCCTGCGTGCTGAAGGCTTGGATGAAGGCAGGGCTGCTCTGTGTTGCATTTCTGAATGGGAAAACATTCTCTCAAAAGGAAGGCTATTATGCTGTTATGGGAGGGAGAGGCACTTGGGGACCAAGCATCATTGCTGGGTATTTTGTTTGTAATGAGCTGGTTCCTGATGGAGTATTTGTACTGAAGATGCCAAGAAGTCAAGAAGGTTTTCATGGGAATGTGAAACCTCTGGGAAGGGTGACAGAATCCAAGAGATGAGTCTGAGCCATTCTGGTCCCAGTCATAGGATCTATTTATCATCCAGGCTTAGGTCAAATGGGAGCATAGATTGGAAAACCCTGCTCTAGGACTTCACTTGCCAATTGAATATGCAGCCAAAGCAGTGGTCGCTGTGTTTCTTCACTTATGGAAGGAAAGCAGGAAATGGGCTGAGGCTGCTCATGAGGACACCCAGAGACAGGTCTGGGGCTGTCTGGGAACCTGTAGAGAACAGTGCTCATGCAGACCCTTCGACTGGCTGTTTAGTGATCTGGTATTCCAGGGTAAGCATAGTTCACAGATGGTGAAGGCTGTCTGGGAGGCGGGTGCAGTCACCATGGCTACCGTTAAATGCTGTGGGTACCACTACTGGTTGCATCACTCGTTCCAGCTATCCAACTGCAATCTTAAAGTTGAAAGCATCTGAAGCAGACAGATCTGGGGATGAATTTGCTTGTCTGTTTGGACACAAACTTGACAGCTCTAGCCAAGAAAAAGAGCCTTTGAGCTTGCCAGCCTCGCTGAATACCTTGAGACTGTTTTTCTTTCCTCTAATACTAATCCTGGGTAGGCCCTAGCCTTCGATCCTGGGACACCTGCCTTGTGTTCCTGCTAGTTGTTAGATATGCCGCAATTCTGAACTTAGTGTTTTTCTCCATGGCACACCTAAATTCTGAATTTCCCTGAGCTATCTGATCACTAGCCAGGGGATTTTGTACATTTGGCTCTAGAGGCCAAACTGTCACATCCAAGAAAATAAAAGAAACATGTCTACTCATCCATGTCTGGAATCTGCCAAGTATGAGGCCTTCAGGAGTCTCTTAGCCCACCTCAGACACAGGCTGTACCCTCACCTGTCTTGAGCCCTTGGTCTGTTAGACATCCTCAGGGGATAAGGCTGTGCATGTTTATTTCATCTGAAATCCCCAGTCAAGAAAAAGAAGAGCATAATTCATTCTGGAAGACTCCAGTTGTCTTGGTGTTAAGGTAAGGCTTCTTCTTGTATTTACTCAGAGATTCTGGACCACATTTGAAGTGAACTGGAACTCTTAAGCCGTTGGTCATCTCTCTCCAATCTCTCTCCAGGGGTCATGGGGTACAAACCCTGCCAACAGCTGTGCTGGGGATTAGGAAGGAGGTTCGAACATGTAGTCTGTGTGTCCCAGAGAGAGCACACACTCATGCGAAGGTGAGTGTGGAGCTCTGCTAAAAGGACAGATGCCTCAGCCATGCCTGCCTTTCCCTCATCTCCCTTTCTGCCCCTTTGTATGCTATGGAAATAAAATGTTGCTGCTAGATGGATTTGGATGGTGTCTTCTTTAAATTGTGTCTACTAGGAGTCAATCTTAGGCGTTTTAGAGTCTGGTCTTCCACGGGAGAAGATGGCAAAGCATGCTGTTCTCCTAAGTGGATGCTCTCTGCTGATGTCTCGCCATCCTCCAGTCCTTTGGGATTAGTCCTGACTCTGCTAAGTCTTGCTGAGGTTGATGCTAGAAACTCTGTGTGATTCTGGTTCTTTTAGGGTCATGCAAAGAGTCTGTACCAAGGCTGATCTTCAGTTCTGTTTTTCACTTTCCCCAGTAAAAATGCCAGTGATCTTAGATACAAGATTGTCTTCCTTCCGCACGGATGCTGACCAAGTCCTCGTAAGGTGTCAGCCTCTCTCCTCTCCTAACCAAGAAAACTGTGTGGTTTGTTATAACAGACTTAGTTTAGCAGAACACCTGTCGCTACATACGTAACTCTGCTTTTCAGTTCTACCTCTTCATCTGGCCTGAGATTATAGCCTAAAAGACTCCAACCTGTGGAGAAGCCAATAAGCAGCCCACATAGAGAATCCATCTTTCCGGGAGGATCCATTAGGCATGCTCAGTTTAAGAAGATGAAATAAAGTAAAATCTATAGTGCTAACTTTATGGTAAGCCTAGAGACATGGTTCTCAACCTGTGGGTCGCTACCCCTTTGGGCCCAAATAAACCTTTCATAAGGATTACCTCAGACTCTCTGCATATCGGATATTTACATTAAAATTAATAGCAGTAGCAAAATTAATTATGGTGTAGGTAGCAATGAAAATTTTCTGGTTGGGGGTCACCACAGTGTAAGGAATTTTATTAAAGGGTCTTAGTATTAGGTCTCAGGCATAGTCAGAATACCCAATGTAATCTATTAATCCAATTGTAATCAAGTGTTGTGAATGATTCGAGACAAAACTCTAAATACAAACTACAAATTGAATGAGCATGAGAAAGAAGAAGGCAAATTCTTGAAGTTTATCTTTTAAACAACAACCAATTTAATAGAAATAACTTGGCTGACTATCTTAAAAGGAGCTTAAATTTCACTTAAACATATTAGCAAGTCATTGCCCTAGGAAAAAATACCTGGTATTCTTGAGGTGAATTTGTATTAGTGTTAACCTTCTACAAATAAATAAGTCAAGAGTAATGCTCTTTGGATTGAGATGGTTTGCAAAATTGATTCTCTCATTATAATTAGACAGAGCTGTCTTCATCCAGTTGGTAGACTGGAAATCTCCCAGTTACAGAAACTGGATGCAAAGCTTACCACACCTGGCCCTTTGGGAAGTGCAAAGAGGGGTCATGGAGATGGCCCAGTGGATAAGAGATGTCCTGAGCAAGCATGAAGACCAGAGCTTACGTCACCAAAACATTCCTGAAAACTGAGCATGGTCCCGTGTGCCTGTAATTCTAGAGCTTTGGGGGATGGAGACAGGAGAATCAAGAGGGGCTTCTTTCTCTGCCATCTTAGCTCTGGGCTTGGTGGGAGACCCTGCTTTAAAGGACTAAGTCAGAGGGTGACAAAGCAAGACACCTGACATTCTCTTCTGATCTCTGCTTGCAAGTATGCCACACGTGCATAAGCCACACACATGGAAAAATTTTAAAAGATTTAAAAAGAGTTCTGCAAAGGAGGCAGATGAGCTTATGAAACAGTCCCGGGTAGACTCAGTTGACTGTTCTCAGATGGGCTGAGTTAGACCTTGCACATGGGCAAGCAGAGCAGATTCTTATTGTGCCTCAGTGAGTCACAGTGGAAAGGCAACTCAGTTGAGGGGACACTGTGATTGACAGGTGTGATTGTAATTGTAATTTGTCATTTTGCTCACCTATGGAAAGTCATCGACTACAATATTCCAGACATCTTTGATGAACTTTCAGTCCTTAGTCCAAGACAGACAGATCCCCAAGAAAGTATTGTTCAGTGATATTTTTGTGAATACCCCCTTTGGATCTTCATTTTCTTCATGTGATCTCTATGGAAAGAACCATTTGGGTTATTTCCAGTGATGACTATTTAGCTCCACAATATTGTCCTGAAGTCAACAGATAAAGAGAATCACATTAAAAATGGGTTCAAAAAGTGTTCCATTATCCCAGTGGGAGGCACTGGAAAGATTCAGACAAAGGGGGTGCTATATCCTGATTGGGATGGAAGAAATACCAATTCCTTCGTGAGACCTGCAATCCCATCCTTCAGTGGTCCATGCTCTCCAGATGCCCCGCCTTCTAACTCTGTGTGTACTCTTTCTCCTGTGCACCCTGATTTCTATAAAGCAAAGACTTTTAAAAGCGTACAGTTGGACGCCAAAGAGATGCCTCAGCAAGAGAAAGGCATCGCTATATAAGTCTGACAAATGGAATTTAATCCCTGGATCCCATCTTAAAGAGGTAGATGTGGTGATGTGGTTCTGTAAAACTAGCACTCCTGTGGTGATATGGGAAGTGGAGACAGAAGAATCCTCTAGAAGCACATGGGTCAATTGGCATGGAATATACAGTGCAGTATCAGACACAAGAGAGACTCTGCCTCAACATAATGGAAGGTGAGAACATGCTCTCGAGAGTTCTTCTGACCCCCACACCTGTACTGTGGCACATATCTGTCCATACTTACACACATACACGCACAAACATGTACACACACACATATACACTGAATAATTTTTAAAATTGTACAGCCAAGTCAGATGTGTTCCTCACTTCCCTGTGAGTGTTAATATCACTGTTGCGCCACCAGATCAGTAATACTTCTGGAATACTAAGGGGTGGGAGACCTCACAATGTCCTCGTGAGGGGTAGGACCATGGCGGGCATAGACAACAGTCCTTACTGCTTCCTTTTTTCTTTTAAGGAAAGTTGGAAGAAACAACAGCTCTCAAAGCTCTGTGCATTTGCATTTTTCCAGTGGCATTCTGGGAAAGGGTGACTCACATGTGGGGAGATATTTATTCCTTTGATTCATGCTTAAATGCTGCTCCTTCTTTTGCTTCGGTTACGTGGATTATGAATATTTAATGCTGCATATACTGGAAATGAAGGTCAGGTCCTGCTCACTGGTGACTTCAAAGAAGCCTCAGTTCTGAAAGGCATACCACCTGCTGTTAGCGGAGTGAAGCGGAAAGGTTATGCATTGTTAAAATCTTCCTTAATGACTCTAGCTGCACAGAATGGCTGCTGCACAGTTGGGGATGCCTGCTGGCTTTGCCAGCTTTTGCTCTTGGCTTCTGGCTTAAGCCCTGCAATTTGAGTGAGATGGACATTAGGAAAGGGGGGGGGTAGGGGAACTACAGCACAGATTCTGTAGTGCATCCTATCCAAGTGCTCCATTGCCAGAGAATGAACTCTTCTCAGTCTTCATAAATTTTATTTATTCACTTTATATTCATTCATTCATTCATTCATCACTCAGTCATTCACTTTCACAGCTTCAACGTGATAATCTTAAATCCCCAGGTAGCGACAGTGCTTATGATTAGGAATGGTTACAGATAATTATATGTAGATTTGCAATACAAACCCACCAGATTGTTTCCATAGTTTCTGGAAACACAACAGACACTATTATAATTCAGATACCCAGTGCTTCAGGCCAACCTGTTAGTTATTTTGCAGTTTTACCTGCCACTCTCCTTCATATATATCCTGACCTCTTCTTCATCTGATAAACTTTCTTTCCATAGGGAAGAATCGGGATTGGGAGATGGCTCAGATGCTTGCCACAAAAGCACGTGGTCCTAAATTCAGATTGCCAGCACTAATAAAAACTGAGCGAGGTGCCCTGTGCCTGTAGACCCTGTGCTAAGGGGTGGATGAGACAATGGGTCCCTAGGTACTCTAGTCATGTCTGTGAGCACCAGGTTTAATGACTGATTCTATCTCAAAAAGTACAGTGGAAAGCAACAGAGGAGCCTACCTTATTCCAACCTGTGGTCTCCACATTCATGTGCACACGTGTGCGCACAAACATCTGCATGCAAATATCCACCCAGACATATGCACGTTAATCACACACACCTACACACAAGTTTGAAAGCTAACCAAAGACTGAAGGGAATTTGGATTCTCATTGCTAGCTGCTAAGCACATCACATACAAGCTCAGTAGCTTCTTCTAACACCCTGTGTGGAGTTTTATCAATCTCACTTTACTGGTTAGAAGTCTGGAACTCGAAATTTGCTTCCAGCCACATAGCCAACAAGCAGTGGATCCAGGATCTCATTCTACAGCCCCACCAACTCATGCAGACTGTGGGGGCCATGCCTTTTATCCTAGCACTTCTCGTCTACAAGAGCTAGTTCCAGGGCAGGCTCTAAAGCTACAGAGAAACCCTATCTCAAAATAAATAAATAAATAAATAAATAAATAAATAAATAAATAACAATAAAAATCCCCACCCCCTACCTCCACCCTGCTGTTGCTTGCAGGTGTCAAGGAGTGAACTCCCAAGTTAGAGAAGTCACAGAAAGAGCTTGAGCTTGGTGCAAATGTTGTAAAATTGGGAGCTGCTTCCCCTTGCCCTGTCACGTCCTCTACCTTCATCTTTTCATCTTCCATATCCCCATTCTCATCGTGAGAGCCAAGTCTACAGCGGATAGTGCTGGGGGGGGGGGTCCTGTCACCAGCCATCCACCTATAACTGTTGTGATCACAGGGAAGTTGATGGTTGTTTTTCAAGGCTCCTCATTCCCAGAGGAATCCTTCCAAGGGAGGATTCTCACCCACTCACATACCTACTGTGCTGTGCATATTATTTGGTACTCTGTCTGAATACATCTTTTCGTCCTTGCAGAGTTGCAGGGTTTACTGTTTCATAGTTTTGCATCATGTTGCATGAGATTTAATGTTAGTCAACTAGCGGAGTATAGGAAAAGTTGGCTCCTAAAAGTTTTGTAGGAAGGTCTTAAAAATGACATAAGATAGCCTGATTCCTTCATCACCTTTGTTCTAAATCATCATGGACAGGTGTGGACTTGTGCCTCCAATGTGCCCAACCTCTTGGCTAACCACTTGGCAGGGATTTGGGAACAGCGTAAGTCATGAGACTCTCAACGTGACCAGCTGGGTAGTTTGAACATAGGGAGAAAGTGCCTGGGCATATCTTAATTCTTACTTCCTTTAATGGATCAGTCATTCTAGGTAGTGTTCTTAATAATTAGCATTCCACCTTCTTGCTCTGTTTGAGAAGGCACGGCATGCACTTAACCTTTGTTGAAGAAGTCAACACAAATCACTGTGTGTGCAAAGTATCTCTTTCGTCTCCTCTTTTTAAAAATACTCCCCCCACAATTTTCACCAACCCTCAGTGACATTTGTATTGCCAGGCATTGGTTTGGAAAATTATGGGTAGGGAAAGTTCAAGGGCAGGGTGTTCAGAACAGCATTGCACATCTGTGAGGGGGAACACAACAGGAGAGTCAGCAGCTGTTGAAAGAATAGAGTCAGATGGTGGAGGAGCTCAGGCTCTGAGAGATGAGGAAGAGGGGCCGCCTTCAGGGTAGACACCTTAAATAGCTCCCAGTAGAGCTTCCTTCCCTTCCAGAATCTAGCCTCTCATGAAGCCTTAGAATTCTGCGATGTGTAAAGAGTGCTAACCCAATCTTTCTACATCGAGTTTTTCATGTGGCCATGATATCATTATCTCATTAATGGGGATAAACTTGGGAGCAAAGGCAGGGAGTGAGGATGCAGACAGATGGAGGGACCTTCTTTACATGTCTACTTCCATGTGGGTGGCTTTAGGGTGCCGGCTCTCTTTGATAGGTAACAGTGGGTTGATGTCATTTCTCAAGGGTTCCTCCTTCTACCTTCTGCAGTGCTGAGGCAGTCTCTGTGTCTCCACTGAGTCGGCATCTGCAAGTGTCAAGAGTAGTTTAGTCAAAACTTCAAGGGACACTGTTAGGAGTAGGAGAAATGAATGAGATAGACCTTTCAGGTTTGATAGCAAAGACCACTTGGGAATAGAGTTAGCTCTCGTATCTTAGGACTCAACTAACTGTGAATTGAATACAGCATGAAAGGAGGACCCCATTTTTACAGGACATACACAAATATATTTTGCTTTTCATTATTCCCTATACAACAGCTACTACTAATACAACATTGATATGGTATTAAATAATATGTATAATCTAGAGATGATGTAAAGTGTATGGAAGGATATATCTAAGCTATATGTAAATGCTCCAATGTTTCAAATAAGCAACTTGAAGAAACATGGTTTTGTTATTCATAGGGACTCCTTGAACCAGTTCTTCATATAGAAACATATGATGTCATGTCTTAAAAATCACTTGGTACCTGTATCTCAACATCCTCTCCTTTAGTTGGGGACAAACCTGTTAGAAAAGTTAGGTGGGGAAGACGCAGAAGGATGGAGACAACTTCTTAACATGGTTTTACTTCCATGTTGGTGGATTTAGGGGACAGGGTCTATTCTTCGGTGTTGTAACATTAGTTTTACTTTATTTGTCTCTCAGAGTTTCTCCTGCCTTTTAGAGCTGAGTAGATGTTCAGTGTCCTGCTCAGGGTCACCAATGCAGGCAGGAAGAGCTACAGTCTGAAATTAGAGCTCTGCAAGCTCTTTTCTCCCTGATCTTTTGGGTCCTTTCTACCAAATTTAAGTCGTGAGCAAAGGTGTCTCGCGATTTATTGCCTACTGAAAAGCAAAGCATATTGATTTTTTTTTTTTTTTTTTTTTTGTGCTAACTCTGGACCTGGGCCTTCATCACAGTGCAGACTTCTGGCCAGGAGAAAGCAGAGATAATCCCCGGTGGAAAACACTAAACCCAGACACAGGAACATGGGGGGGCAGTTTATGTTGTTTCCCCCCATTTCAGAATCAAGGAACCGTAAGCATTAAGCTGTGTTGTGGAAAGTTGACAAGGCTGGGTACATTGGCTTTGCCTCTTTGGCATTTGCAAGGCATTGCTTTGGAGAACACTGTGCCCAATGGCTAATTTGTTTTCCCTGTGAAAATACTGTCTCCTAACTATGCTTATAAATCTACATTTATTCCACCCTTCAAAATTAGAGTGCATGTTTTCTGCCCTCCTCACCATCCTCCAGAACGTAAAAGGAACGCTGTGGATGACCCGGCACCAGCTTAGCACTTTGGCAACTTTGGAAGAGATGACTTTGTCTGAGGGCAAACAAAGGGACCGCCCCTCCTTTAGGACATGTCTTACCCATGTCTTCTGTAATTACCTTGTGTTTATGGCACAAGCTTTTGGGTCTTCTCTCCAATTCCTATCCTGGCCCTAGTACTGTCCCCAAAGTCACAGGAGACATACATTCAAAGAGAGCTGAAGGCCAAGGTGACAGTCAGCTAGAGAAGCACTGGCTCAGAATGCTGTAATGCAAACAGAAGGGCAGTGCTCATGACAACATGGCCAGCCACAGTGGCACTAGATGGCAGCAGCTGTTACAGCTTCATCGTGGGGCTTATGAGCTACAGAACATGTGACCTCTCTCATGTCTTTTACCCTTTGTCCTCTGTCCCAACAGCATGACAAATTGTCATTTTGGGAAGACCCTGACCTGTGATGAGTCATTTTTGATTTAAAAATAGAATCCTTTGCAGTAAGAATGCCCTTGGGACTTTTTGATGCATATGTCATTGTTCAAACAAACCGGGAGGTGTGTGTGTGTGTGTGTCTACATGCACTTGTGCACATATTAGGGGGAACAGTGTATAAGTCTAGTGGAGGAGGGGTAGAGCATGGGGACATTGGCCTCCAGATTCATCACAGTACCATACAGGCTGGAATCTATGTACTTCTGATTTTAAACATATAAACCAATCAATCTACTGAGTGCCAATGATGTCTGGCATTAGGAAATTTTGAATACCATGGGTAAGTCCATGTCTTTCTCACCATGATGTTTAAATTGTATGTATTTTTATGGGTTAGGCAGTCAAGGCTTCAAAAGGATCAAAACAAACTAACAGAGATTTCACCAGACGATATACTCTCAACTGCTGTTCCACTAGCACTAACTGCTGGAGGCTAATGAGCTGAAATACAACTTCTTACAGTGGGAGGTTTGTCTCTCAGAAAGATTTTGAAGCAAGAGACAAAATCTCCTCCAATAATCCCGAAGAGGAGAGTTTTTACTATAGTCTACATATTGGCCTCATGATTTTTATTTTCAGTAAATGAAACTGAATCCAAACTCTGTCTTGAATTCAGCCTCTAAGAGCAGTGGTTGAGAAGCCTCCATCTAGGCAATGGTGTTACATGCCTGTAATTGCAGTCCATAGAAGGTAGAGGCAAGGAAGCAGGAGTTCAAGACCAGCCTCGGCTACACAGTGAGTTACAGAATAACGTAGACTATACGAGACTTTCTCAAAAAGCCAAAGAGGACTGACTGGTGAGGTGGCTCAGCATGTAACGATGCTTGCTGCCAAACTTTATTACCTGAATCTGATTCCCAGGATGTGTATGGTAGAAAGAAATAACCAGCTTCCACAAGTTGTCCTCTGACCTCCACATCCACGCCATGGCATTTGTTCCAGTATTTGTTCAATGTCTCTTAGTGATTCTCCTGGACTCTGTCTTTTTGAGTCCCCCTTTCCATAGAAAATATTAAAAGTTACATTTTACAGTTTCCCTAATATAAGTCAAGTGTAATCAATCTGAGTTGTATTAATTATCAGTATTTTAATTACTTACTATTTGGTGTCACTTTTTTGGTCTGGTTTTAAGGAAATGTCTGTTAGCATGTTTAGGATGTACTGTAGGTCTCTAGAAGAAATGTCTACCATGTCTGACAGCAAATTTGGCTGTTTTCTCTACCTTGTACTTTCCACCCTTCTAGAGGTTTCTATGGTTAAACAAACATTATCTGAGACAGATGTCTGTCCTGTATCATACTCATCCCAATGTCATAGTTATTACAGACAAAATAAAACAAGTGTTTCATTTCCAGCATTGTCTCATGACTTGACTTTATAACATACTGACTCAGCGACCCAACATTCAAAATCAGTACTTTGATGTATGCATCAAAATTTTAAGAAAATCTAAAAATCCTGTTTCCTGACTGATTTTTGGCAAGCGTGTACTTTTCAATCTTTGTATATGAAAATGAGTCTTCCTGGATTAAGAGGTATCTTCATTCCCCTGCTCCCATTACAATAGAATAACCTGAAAGAAAGTGGCCCAAGGGAGAGAGGGTTTATTTAGTTCAGCTCACCATTTCATGGTGTCGTCCATCATGGCAGGGAAGCAGCAGGAGCTTGGAGCAGATGGTCACATCACATTCACAGTCAAGAGGCTGAGAGCAGTGGATGCCAGGGCTTGCCTTCTTTTTCCATTTTATACAGTTCAGGTGCCCAACCAAAGGTATGGTCCCACTTCCTACTTCAAGGTTCCTAATCTAGATAATACCTGACACAGTGCCCAGAAGTGATTCTATTTATTTATTTATTTATTATGTATACAATAGTCTGTCTGTATGTCTGCAGGCCAGAAGAGGGCACCAGATCCCATTACAGATGGTTGTGAGCCACCATGTGGTTGCTGTGAATTGAACTCAGGACCTTTGGAAGAGCAGGCAATGCTCTTAACCGCTGAGCCATCTCTCCAGCCCCCAGAAGTGATTCTAAACCTCATCAAGCTGACAATAGAGAATAGCCATCGCAAGAAGTCCATGTTGTCATGAGATGTTCCCAAGCTCATACAGACTACTATTAGGAGCTGTTCTAAATGGGTTGGGTAGATCTGATGAGGAACATGAGGTGCTGGGATCTTGGGTGTCTCCTAAAGTAGATCTAACTGCTGTTCTCAAGCAGAAATAGACCCGTGTGGTCAGATTTTGTGATGCTTTAAAGAGAAGAGAGAAAACTGGCCTTACAAATTGTATCTCTAATTTAAAAATACTGGCTGCTGCCATAAAACTTTCAAAGTGCCCAGAAAGCCAAGCAAAACACCTATGCAGGCCAGATTTTGTTCTCAACCTCCACTCTAAACTCTCTCTTTCTCTCCTTGAATTAGCTCAGCTCCAGGGGTTCCAGGAAATGTTCTTAACTCTTGCTAATCCAACCCCCGCCCTCCAAAAGGGCTCCTTCTCCCTCCAACACAGAGAAACCTTGGTCTCTATGTGTCCAGGGCTAATTTCTCATAATGCAGGTTTTCAAACACCACTTAATTGAATTCCCTAAGCAAGTACTGTATGCAACAGTAATAATTCAACCATGACTTACAGTAAAGCCCCAAAGCTACATCATTTCTGAAAATAACGTCTTTAGAACCCCATAAACATACTCCTCTGTTTGTTTAAGGACTGCAAGAGCTTTTTAAACATGGTTGCTAAGTCACAAGCGAGTATTTTCCAGGACATAAATGGAAGCAAGCACAACCCCCTTCAATTGTCAAGTTCTTTATGAGAAGCCCAAATCTCTCCATTCTGCTAGTGGATTATCTTGACCAGAACAGACTTGATTAATACTAATGTAAGTGTCAGTGATCATTGGAAACTTTTCTGACTTACTTTGCTAAATGGGCACTTTATACAAAGCTTGGCTTAATTTCTAACAAAATGGATATAAAGTAGAGTTGGCATAGATAAATCCTGACCACGTTTTTCATTAGCCTGTTTCCTGGTAGTTCTTAAGCTGTCGTCCCTTCAAAAACAACACAAGTGTGTCTGGGCCTTTCTCCCCAGATGTCCAATGCAGGCTTTACTTCAGTCACGGGGCTTTGGGGGTTTGCATGGAAACTTGGCAGTTCCGGTTAGTGTAGCAACAAGCTTTGTTTGAAAATGGAGCCCAGCACGCAGATATTTTCAGAAATAGGAAAACGATGATAATCTTATGCCGTCAAAGACTTCCTTAGAGCTGTTTCCTCAGACCTTTTTCTGCATGGAAAACACCCAGCTTCCTTTCTCTTGTCATCACACACGGGAAAAAACTGTAGGCAGGACACAAGACGTTTAGTGTTGGCATCCCTTCATGAGAACACTCTGTTTTGTGTTCCGAGCCCATACCATGATGGAACAGCAACTGATGACTTTCTGTAACCTCCACCCTCACCCCATGCCAGAAAATTCAGAGAAAACCTGTAGCCAATTTTGAGATACACTTGATCTTGATATCCTGAGCTACTGCAGAGACAGGATGCAGAGAAAGGTGAAAAGAACGTGGATGCAATTAGGAGCTTCCACCTGTGCTTTTCCTCTAGCAGCAGGGGGGATGTGAGCCAAGAGTGCATTAAGGGCCATACCCTCTCCATAATAGCATGTGTAGTAATAATCAAGCAGGCTTTGTAAAGAGCTACATCAATAATTGAGACATGAACCAAGCAGCAATGCAGCCTGCTGGGGCCTTCAAACACAATCTGTTACCCAACATGGATGAGGCTGGGGAAGTAGGAAAGAAGGCTGTGCATCTGTGTGCATACAGGTACCCCAGTTTGGAGAAGGCAAGAGTGAGCGGCAGTCAGCACAGCAGCGAGTGGAAGCATAGAAGGCGATATGTGTATCTTATTGTGTAGAATGGATCTGATGGGTTTTGGGTCAAGCACATTCTTCTTTGGGAATTGGATAGTCACTACAGAAATCTTTATTTGTCAAGGACCCTAGCACTGGTCCATGGATCCCATATTGAGGGCTTCTGCTCTGTCAGCCCGGTTCTTTTGCTAGTTGTCCACAGTTTCTTCCAGCACAAGGAAGTAGAGTCTTTGAACTTAAAGGTTGAACAGCGATCAATAGGGAAATGCTGTTCCTCCTACAGACCAAGTCCCATCATCATTCTCTTTGGTCTTATACTCTAGTGCATTGGGATCTTGGCCATGAAGAGACAGTGTTCAAAAAACAACATAAGGGAGACCTTGGGTTTCCTAGCTTTTTAGACACCACAGAAAAGAAGAGCCATGGATAAGAGTGTGTCTTGTTGGCCAGATCTGAGAATTCTTTGCCCTATGCATCTCTCCTGGTTGTGAGCTTCCACCTGTTATTAGTGCAAAGAGCCTCCTTTGTGATTTGGGGTGCAAGCAATTAGCAGCTGGTCTAGTCACCTGAGACCCACGTGCTATGCAAGAACCTAGGCACCATTGAACTCAGACAGATACAAACAGCTGCCGGTCTGCATCTGGCTGTATCTACCGACCACACTAATGGAGGAAGAGCCAGGTTCGGAAAATCACTGGGGATCCCTGTTGGTTTATCCACCAGGCTTCAGACCAATTTGCTAGGAAACAGAAGAGCAGCTGGGGCTGTGAGGGCCCCTCTTCCCCGAATTCTCTGCCTCTCCCAGATTCCTTCCTGTTCTCACCTGTCTCCAAGCCAGTCAACTGTGACAGTTTAATTGGTGTGGGGAAGGAGAGGCAGTAGGAAGCAGGCAGGGGTGACTAGTGTTCTGGAAGAAGACGGCTCCTCTGGGATGAGGGCACGGAACCATGACAGATGGTCTGAGAGAGCTGTATCCTGGCAGGCCAGGGAGCTTGTCTCATGGTTTTCCAGTCTCTTCTTTCTTGGACTGGTGGGGCCAGTGTTGTGCATTGCCATTGGTTCTCAGTGCCCCTCACTACTGAGGGACTGGGAGTTGTACTGGGAGGCCCAGTGCAGAAAGGAGATTAATGCAAAAAAAATACATAGTGGTTTCGGTGCAAGATTGAGCTCTTTACCGTTTTAATTCTGTTCTCCTGCTTTATGGTTGTGTGTCCTT
Organism: Alexandromys fortis; assembly: GCF_014885135.2. Classification (NCBI taxonomy): domain Eukaryota; kingdom Metazoa; phylum Chordata; class Mammalia; order Rodentia; family Cricetidae; genus Alexandromys; species Alexandromys fortis. The sequence goes on along the minus strand of NW_026068153.1, from coordinate 727,543 downwards.
GAACAAACTAGTTAGCTTTTCCAAGATGTAAGCTTTTTCCTTTATAAAATGGGGTGACTGTGGTGATGTGGGACAGAAACAATAGCAACTGCATGATAGTTCGGGGGGGGGGGTCAGGTGATGCATGGAAAGCTCAGCACAGGACTAAGCATGAAGGTAGCTCAGGACATTGGATATTACTGGTATCGTCTTTTGAAAGTTTGTTTTAAAGCTTCCAACTGTTCTTAGTAGGGAAGTATATGAAGATGCCAAAACTAGGAAACAACATAGTATGTATTAGAAAGTGGTACAGTGATCAATTATGGGATAGTGGTCACTAGTAGGCTCCTGAATCTCAAAATTTTGTTGTTGTATTTTCTTTTACCCTCGCCCCACGTTGGAAGGCCGAAATGTCAAAATGTTACTGTTTGATATTTGTTTATCTTTCTTTTCTTTTTTCTCTTTGACTTTTTGATTCTTTTTGGCTACTTTGTCATTGACTATTTTCTCTTTGTTCATTTGGGGGCCCACCACAAAGCTCCCAAATTAATGCATACATGGAGGCTTATTCTTTCTTATAGATGCCTAGCCTTAGCTTGGCTTGTTTCTAGACAATTTTTCTTAGCTTAAACTATCCTGTCTACCTTTTGCCTCTGGGATTTTTTCTTTTCTTACTTCTGTATATCTTGCTTTCACTCTTTCTCTGAGACTGGCTGTGTAGCTGGGTGAATGGCCCCTGATGTCTTCCTCTCCTTGTTCTATTGCTTTCTTCTCTTCTTGCTCCTTCCTCCTCTCCTCCCAGAGTTCCTCTGCCTGCCAGCCCCGCCTGTATTTCCAATAGCTAGGCAGAATAGACCCAGGCATGAAATCCAAACAGAGATATGGGGAAACAAAGGACTGAGTCAGGGAGATGCCATTGGCGCCGGAGAAGCAAGATATGAAGTGACAAGCCACGACCTTTGTGGTAAAATATAGAATAATAGAAATGGGTTAATATAAGTTGTAAGAACTAGTTAATAATAATCCTGAGCTAATAGACCAAACAGTTTGTGATTAATATTAAGCCTTGGAGTGATTATTTGGGAAGTGGTGGGTGGGAGAGAAACCTCTAGTTACAGGGTCCAGCGTCACTGGGTAGGATTACCTAATGTAGAAACAGGGGTAAGGTGAGTAGCCCAAGGCTATTCTCAGCTTTCACCCCAACTGTAAATTAGGGGCATGCCCCAAACTATTTTCAGCATTAATCATTCACTGGAAGGGACCCCCCAGAATTCCTAAAAGTAATTGAGTTCATGGTGACAGTTTATTACAGGAAAAGAATTGAGATTACATTAGCTAAGGGAAAGTGTGCCCAGGTCATAGTATAGGAAGGTTCCACACATGGATCCTGGTGCTTCTGTTATTCACCTGTGACCACATACCATCCACATATGCAATCAAAGAGCCCAGCTCAGCCTCAGAACTTGGTTTGATCATGTCCATTGCTTGCTAGTCTCAGTTTCCACCTGCTGGCCCAAATTGTACTGGTAAACATTCCAGTGTGTTCAGCCCTCATCCAGAGTCAGACCATGGCCATATGGTTGGCCCAGCACCCCAGGTCAAGACACTTTTGTCAGTTATAGCACTCCAAGGGCTTAGAAATTACCTTCCAGAAGCTACAGGCAAAGGTCTGAGCTTCCTTTGAGTGAAGGTGAGACAAGTATTGTAGGGAGGCCAGTATATGGACTTTTCCTGGCAAGTCTGCCCTTGGTGTCTTCAGTTACTTCTATGCATAGCAGAGGAGATTGAACCCCAGCATCCTGATCTTCAGTGCCTAGGTTTTGTTCATGAGTGCACCACCGCTGTTGGAAACATACATGACTTCGTTCAGCTCTTTAAACCCTATGTACCTGTAGACTGGATTACCTGTAAGGTGAGCCTGAAACGGGAGATGGGGGAGGGGCCAGCCTGAATGCATATTCCGGAGGCAGGAAGTCCCTTTGTCACAGGGACTCTTTGCTTCTAATCCATTTCCTGCTGAGGTGGTAAGTATGTTCCCCATGCCTTGTTTCTTTGCGGTCCAGATGAATCCTTCTCCAATAACCCTCGCTGGTCTTAAAGGATAATACCATCTCTTCATTCCAGCTGAGCTTCTCTGCCCTGAGGCTAGATAAGGTCAAAGCCAGATAACTCTAAGACCTTCAGCTAGGGAATAAAAAAGCAGAACTAGCCTGTCATTGGGCTACTGTGTCTCTTTGTAACCTGATCTCCAACCAGGGACAACTGGGATTCAGCATAATGAAATGCTAACTGTTTGCCTGGATGAAGGTGTGTCCTAATATGTAGAGATGCCAGCTGACTTCAGGAGGGGAGAGAACAGGCTTTGGTTAATGGCCTCTGAGTATTCATTGTGTTCTCAGAGACAAGCTTTTCTGAAATGAGTCCTCTTGCTTGGGATGAGCTGTCGGTACCTGGCTCTGCTATGTTTCTGCTCAGGTGTTTTCCTGCCATGGTCCATAAACTAGCCAGTGTAAAGAACATCTTGTTGGAAACATCTGCTGAACTCAGCATTCCAGGGCATATTTTTTTTAACTTAACAGGATCTTAACTTTCTTGGTTGAGCAATAAGCACTTTTTTCTTCCCTTTCTCTAACATTCCTGTTCTATTCCTGCCCTACCCCGAGACATGTCTTATTTTCATGAAATGCAAGCACTCAGGTAGGTAGACTGGTCACAGATCATCACTGTGTAGTTTGCTAGCTGAGTGGTCTTGGGTTGGTGTCAACTTCTCTGACCCTTGGTTTCCTCAACTGTCAGTATGGACAATAATTTCTTACTGCATGCAAGGTACAAACTACAGGCACATGGCACGCGGGGTACTTATTCCTGAAGGACACTATGTTCTTAGTACTGGTCATGGAGCACACTGGTATTTATTATACTGAATGACCATAGTGGTGCAAACTGGAAATTATTTTTATTATGAATTGCACATCAGTAGTTTGGTATCATTGATATTTATTTTCATGAAGCTAATGACTTAGCTCTTATTTAGAATTTGATGATCACCCAGTAACTCAATGTTTATTGTATGACTGTTGTGTGCCTGGCACTATTTAAAGCTCTCAGCCCTTATATTTTAGTACCAGAGGGGAGACAACTGCACAAATTGACAAATAAATGTGATGGTTTTAGTTGATGATAAATACAGAGGTGAAATGAAGCTGAAAGTGAGGGAAACTAGATTTCTTCCATTTTTTTAAAATGTGTGTTTGGGACTCCTTTGGAGGCCTCATGAAATCTACGACTTCCTTGTCAGAAATCCTTAACTTATAAATATGTATCTCAAAACATTGGGTTACAGGGAAAACAGTTACTTAATGCAGTTATTGGAATCTAAGAAGCAAATCTATGATGTGGTATGCCCAATTCTTGCTGAAGGTTATTTTATCAATAGCTAATGTGTGCTCTAACACTCAATAAATAAAAGCAGCGTAATTCATCAGTAGGATAAAAGTGTGTGAAAAGTTATGCCACATTTGTAGGCTCATCTGTAGATGATATCTGTGATTCTGCTGTTATCAAAATCATTCATAGTTTCTATTAGTTGCCTCCATTTATAATGAAAGAAAACCCCAGGTTTGAATTAGAGGATAATGAAAATGAAAATGTAGTTTTTCTTATCCAAGTTTGGGGAGTCTCTAACTTGTCCCCACAAACCTCTGGGCTGTGGCCAAGGTTAAGGACCCAGAGACTAGAGGGTGCCTTGTGCTGTGGTGTGAATTCTGCCTTCAGACAGATGAATAAAACAATCCTGCCTTTTCAAACTCATCCCAGACATAAAGAATAGACTTGGGAATTCAGACACAGACCCGTATTTCTGTGGTCAGATTAATTTTTGACAAGTGCACCAAGGTCCTTCAGTAGGGTAAGGAACAGCCTGTTGATGAGTTGGGCTAGATAACCTGGGTATCCACATGTTGAAGAATAAACTCAGACCCTTACCTTATGCCATAGCAAAATGAATGCAAAGCAGATAAGAGTTTCTCTAGAAGAACAAAACTGTTGCCTGTTCTTCAGCCTTTGTGAAACTAGATTTGACAATGAGCTTGGACCTCTGTGAAGCTGGATTTGACAATGACTCCTTGAACATCAAAGCAGAAGCAGAAGCAACAATAACAATGAAAAATAAGAGTGAAAGCTTTTGTGTGTCAAAGGATCATATGAAGAAAAGACAACACAACCTACTAAACTGGAAAAAAGTTTGTAGAACATATATTTGATGATGGACTTAACAGCTGGGCTACAAAAAGAACTTATATTTCTCAGTAATGAGAGATAACCTGATTTAAAGATGGACAGAGCTAATGAATAGATCTTCTTCCAAAGACGATACACGTGACTAGCAAGAACATGAACGAAAATCAACCAGACACAATCACTTTTAGTCATCAATGAAATGCAAATCAAAAACACAAGATATCATTTCACATTTACAAGGAATCCTACGAAAGCGAAGATCAGAATAAATACCAGCAAGAATGTAGGCAAACTGCAGTTCCTGTGTGATGCTATTAAGATGGCATCAAAGCCCTAGAACATTCCTCGGAGATAATCTTTCCAGCCAAGACATACCTTAGAGCATATGCTGCACCAAGCTTGCACTGAGCATTTGTAATTACTCAAAACAGTTAGATGGTGGAAAGTGCCATCAGTACCCATCAATAGGTGATTGACTAAGAGATTGTAATACAGCCAAGAAATGACACGATTCAGCTATAAAAATAATTAAGTTTATGCATATTTCACAGTGTGAATGAACCTTGAAACCATTATACTAATGTGCAAGAAAGTTGGGAAAGTCATTAGTGTGTGACTCCATTGATAATGACGATCAAGAACAGGGTACTGTGGAAATAAATGATTAGAGCTGACTTAATGCTTCAGAAGTAAGGTTAGCGGGCACAGAAGGGCTGACAGTGGGATGGTACAGAGTTTCTTTTTTGAGGTGAGAAAAGTATTCTACAATGAGTTAGGGGTGTTTAAATAGCTGTGTATGCTAAAACCAATTGAGTCATATACTTTAGGTACATGGATTGTATGGTACATGAATTATAACTCGGTAAAGCTGTAATAAGATAGTCATTCTAGATGGGGGATGAAAACAGAGTCTAGGGAGATGTGAGAAGATAAGAAAAATAATGGGAAAGCTGTCTCATTAGTCTTGCTGAGAGATGGAAATCAGAGCCAGGAGAAAAAGCATGGCCCCACTTCTGCCCTGAGGCTATGACTTTTCTTGTTCACTCTCAATGTGTTCAGTGGGAGCAGATCTCATATTAACAAGGAAAGACTCATTTCAGCTCCTGTTCCTAAGATGTGTTCACCAAGTATATTTTTCCAAGCCACATAGGTTAACGGTAAGGGGAAGGAACACGGCATTTCCTGGGCACTACAGTACTTGGATGGTGTCAGCAAAATAATGGGGCAAATGGCCACGTCTCCATCTGTAGATCCCAAACAAAAGCCTGGCGTTGGTGACTTGTCCAGCCAGCTGTGTGTGCTCAGTGTATCCCTCTCTGGAGGTAGCTGGGCTTTGGGCATGAAGGAGCTCTAGAAATTCAAGATGGAGTCAGATTGTAAACTGAGGTCATCTGCTTCATCCCGAGTAGTCACAAATCAAATACACTCTCTGAAGGTGGAAAATCCTCTGCTGGTAGCCTCAGGGCTGTTCCTGGATTAGAATACTTCTCCTGCAGGGATGGGCTGGAGGAGGGGCGGTTTTCCCCTGAACTTGAGCCTGGAGCCAAAGAGGCAGGAACTGGGTAGTTCGCAGTAACTCCAGGTGATTTATTTCCTTAGTACTGTTCTCCTTTTTAACCACAACTCCCCTGGGAACAAGTATGCCAGCCACAAAAAAACCAACGAGGATTGATTTTTAAGTGTGACACTGTCAACAAATCTGGATAACTCCAGGCTGAACCGTTAGATACACATGGGTCATTCTCATCTGAAAAATATGCGGTGCAGTGCAGACTTCAGGAAGCAGTTTCCTCCGTGTTTGCCACTCTGAAGTATTAGACACTACTAGTAAGAAAGAAAGGATAGGCTTATAGGCTTCTGTCTGTGTTCAAACCACTCTTCCTAGCTACCTGTGGGTTGGGCCTTATCATAGAGCATATTCTCTGCAATGGGTTCCTGTACCAAATTATGGTTAATTAAATAATAAAATTTTAATATGTTTACTCTATTAGTGTGGTTGAGGGTGGCGAGAGAAACAGTGCTGGCTGAGGAATTCCAAAGCTAAAATGATCTAACCATCCACATGACCCCTACTGGATCCTGTCCATGGTTATTATTCCTGCTCATGTCCCTTCCAGAACACAGCCTTCTTACTCATCATAAGGCACAGAGCTCTTGGCCACAAGCCCTTCTTTGGAGGAGTCAATGGTTTTAATGTTACCTGTGGGGTTTGCACATTCATCCCTAGTTATGACTTACAGCTACACTTCCCAAAGTGCACCCACAAAATCCCAGTGATGTCATTTTCACCGTGAGTTGTGCTTCTCCTAGTTCAAGAATTTAGGTCCTTACATAGAGTGTCGGGAGCCACACTTTTCTGGTGGTTGTCCTAAAGGTCATGAAGGTCTGTTAGAGTTGGGTATTGCTGTCACATATTTTATAGTAAATGAAATGAATGTGTCATGAACAGGGGATTTTAGGTGGAATTTCTCACTCCTAGAGGTGGATATAAAATAGGAGAGAATAAGGAGAGCATTAGGGTGCTTTGAGCTGATACCCAGGTATCTTAGGGTGATATTAAGCTAGATGACAGTTAGGCAAGCTAATGGTTTTGCATGTCTACAAGTTGGTATTCTTCCCATAGTTATTAAATAATTCTTGGGAATGAAGAAATGGCTCTAGTGGGTAAGAGTACATGATGCTTTTACAGAAGACCTGAGTTCTTTTTCTATCACCCTTGTTGGGTGGCTCAAAATGAGTTCTAACTCCAGCTATAAAACATCTGATGCCATCTTCTGGTTTCCACTAGAATCTGTGCTAATGTGTGCATACCCATAATACCTGTACACATTTAAACAAAGTTAAAAATAAACGAGAAGGTGTGCAGTAGTGGCACACACCTTTAATCTCAGCACTCAGAAGACAGAGGCAGGTGGATCTCTGTGATTTCAGGGCCAACATGATCTACAGAGCGAGTTCCAGGACAGCCAACGCTATACAGAGGAAAAAAATCTGTCACACAGAGTCATTTGGAGGCCCTGACCAGCCTCTGCTGGTCTTCCACTGTATGGTTCCTAGTGACTTGCTGTTATACATGGCTTTTCTGAGTGCCCTTCTGATTACTCTTAAAATTCTCATCTTTCTATCTTGTTCCTTCTCCTCTGCTCTCTCGGGCACTTTTTAATATTTATTTATTTATTTATTTATTTATTTATTTATTTATTTATTATGTATACAATATTCTGTCTGTGTGTATGCCAGCAGGCCAGAAGAGGGCACCAGACCTCATTACAGATGGTTGTGAGCCACCATGTGGTTGCTGGGAATTGAACTCAGGACCTTTGGAAGAGCAGGCAATGCTCTTAACCTCTGAGCCATCTCTCCAGCCCCTCTTGGGCACTTTTTATATCGACTCTAGAGAGTCTTGACCAGTTAGCAAAAATAGTATGTCCCTCAGTCATCATCGGCAGAGAACTTTCTGGAATAATTCTTTCTTTGTGGCATGCTCTGTCCTAAAAACCTATTGTAAATATCCTCTCCTTGGAGCCTTGTGACCGTCTGGAAGATAAGTAGAAGTGTCCTTTGTATTCTACAGATGAGGAAACTGAGGCACAGAGAGGTTAGAGTGGTGCAGGCTTTTAAAGTGTCTGTGAAAAGTCCAAGTAAGATTTGAACTCAAACTTTTAGGTTTAATCTCTACATGTAGCTTAGGCTGTAATCATATTATTTCTTTTAAAGTCAGAATTTCATATCTTCAAAAATGATGGCAAAATAAAATCAGAGTACAATTTCGTCTGTACTGGGTGATTTATTATTGACCCAAGACTTGTATAGTAACGTTGTACATAATAGTATGTATAGTAATATAGTAAAATAGTATGTATAGTAATGTATAGTAATGTTGTATGATAGGACTCTGAGATGGGGTAGGAACTACATATCTATGAAGAAGACCCCGTTTTAATTTGGCTCTTAGACAGCACATCCTTTATATCATAGTTTGCATCTGACAGCTCCTTCTAAGTCCCTGTCCAACGCAAACATTTCAAAACCACAGAACATAGAGCCTATAAACAACTTTTAGACCTTACTGAACTCACAAACAAGAACCTGGGTTCAGGCAGACATTCAGTAATGAGTGAGATCTGTTACGTTTTTCTATTAGTAACTAATTCTCTCCCTGCGAAAGGCAAGAATTTAGTGGGGAAATCTCTCTGCTTCTTCTTGTCTCCATGGGCCTTTGATGGACTGTTTTCTTGAGTGTTGACGTCAGTGGAAACAACACACACATAGTAATTATCTAATATACTATAAATGCCATTCTATGGTCTGGCAAAGGAAATAATGCCCCAGGAAAGGGGAAGTTGAATTATGAAAAAAAACAAGAGGCCTGTCCATAATTCCACCCTAAGAAGGAGAAGTCTGGCATTTAAGATACACAGAGCGTGCCAAAGGAGCCTATTTTGCAGTGGGGAAGATGCACCTCCTCCATCCCACCTGTGACTTGTGCCATTCCACTTCTGGACCCAGGTTATGAGCAAAATGGACTACACAGGCTCTCTATAGACATCTCACAGTATTAGATGGTCTCTGGAGCTGCTCACCTTTCACCTGGAGTCTCTAGGGAGAAGCTATGACCAATTCCTCTTCTGTGCTGAACACGTCCAGTCTTGGGCTGGGCAAGTGACAGATGAAGGACTCCTCTCGGCCGTGCTGTTGATTACTTAGTACCAGTTGTCAGTTCTTTCCTCCTAGGGAAGGGTTTGCAATGAGATTGTTCTCGACAGACCGTCCATGATAAACGATTTTCCAAGTATGAAATTGCTTTTCTCCTAACCTTCACCCAATCATGCTGACAAATGTTCCTGGCTACAGGGAGCCACACCACCGCTGTCTCAGACTAGGGGAGCAGCGAGGGGCTAGGATCTGAAGCCGGAATGGCTCAAATGGGAGGTCTTATGGGTTTACACAAAAAGAGTCAGGAAATTTGGTTTCTGGCATGTGAATTGGATCAGCTCCTATCACCTATTGCTGAGAAACAAGTACAGTTCAGAATTCAGAGTGTCCAAGATCTCCTCGAAGGTGGCCTGAAGCACTGCATGCATCTCACAGTTCTGGGTGGTGGTAATGTCAGCTATAAATAGGTCAGGACTGTGTACACATAACAAAGGCAAGATCCTCCAGGCAATGTTCTCAACCTGTCATTAGTCTGTGACCCTTTCTGAACCACCATAAAAATAGTATGTCCTCCTTTAATGTAGTTTGGATTTCAACAGAGATGGAAACACCGCATCTAAAATCATAAGTGATGGATAGAATTTGTCTTTTCCCCCTTCCTCTTCCAGATCCAGTGAGATTGTATATGATACATGTCACATGCTGCCTATCACTTGGCAATGCAAGCCCTTAAGCACGGGCAGTTTAATCCATAGATTCAGACTCTGGGATCAGAGTCGGTGCCATCATAGGGTTGTTGTGTCTGGGCCCTGATCCCAGAAGAAGGGACCACAGCACTGTCAGAAGGAACTCCGGCAGTGCCACCTTCAAAGTTGCTTCGCTTCTTCACGTGCAACCCTCATCTCAGTGATCTCTGCTGCCTGCTAGTTCTTGGTTCCTACCATTTCCTGAGACGCCAGGAAGGACAAATCCCTGTGGTGCTCTGATTATGGCTCAGCCTGGCCTGTGAGCTGCCATAGCAGTTGCAGAGATGTTACCTGCAGGCAGGATTCAGAGACAGGTGGGGTGATGGGGGCTTTGCTGCCATGATCAAGCTTTTGTTGGGGGAGGTAAATGCTCCCTGATAGGAAAGGAGGGCCTACTAACATACCCTGGAGGATTATTTCGGACATTAGAATTGGCTTTTGTTATTTTTTAAAGGGCCTGCTGGGAGCTTACTGCTTCTTTCTCTATCATTGGGAAAGTCTCCTTGAGCTGGTAGAGACAAGTGGTCCATGCTCCATCGTCTACCTTTTCTTCATGAAAAAGGCCCCATCTTTCCTTTGAGACAGCATCCATTTCCTCTCGTCCAGCCTCACATTGCTCAGTTCCTCCTTGTGCAGCTGGCCCCAAGTTGGCATCCTCCTACCTTGAGATACCATGGAGGAGAGCTTCTTAAGGCTTCCTGGGTCTTGCAGTGCTCTGTGTAAATCATTCAACACCAATTTGCTATGCATTTGCTTTGGCTCATTCACCACCAACCCTTGACACAGTTTCTGAGCCTGAGAATATATCAGACTGTCCTAGGTGCTGGGGCCACAAAAGGGAATAGACCAATTTTCCTGCCTCAAGTCTCACTGGAAGAGTGATAACGGTGCTACAGTTGCCATGGCAATGTATCGAGTGTTGAACTACATCCAGTCTGGTCTTGTTTACTTACTAACTCAAAGCCTTACCTTAAGCCTGTTGTGGTGGGTGCTGTCGCCATCAGAATCTTCCAGGGGAGAAATGTGGTAAAAGCAGTTGAAACTAGAACCACCTAGATGATGGGTGACATCTTCAGAATGTGAATCTTTGGAATGCTGGCTTTAGGGACAGACACTCTGTGTTGACCTTGTGTGGGGAGTGAGCCCAAAGGACTATCCATACCTCAGAAAGCAACTGTAGGGAGCTAGTCCCGAGTTATTGCAAGGTATCCTGGTTTCCTCATTGCCGGGGAGCAGCCTGACTGCCCTGCTACTCTAGACTCCCTCTCTCTGTAGTGAGATTTCTCCACACTTGATGTCGTGTCCCTTAAAGGCCTTAATAACCATATGGGCTTGCCCGTGCTGCCTGTTTGGATCCAGGGTCATAGAAGCTACAAAGAGATGATGTTTAAACCCATGGGCTCATCTGCACCATTCAAATGGCAATTTGAAAGTCAGTCATGTGATGTGGAAAGAGACTTTTAGAGGTTAACCAGAAGAAACATGACTCCCCTTCCAACCAAGGTCTGAGCTACTTCCTGCTGCTCAGAGCAGAGCCTGGCATAATTGACAGCTGACTTGGGTAGCAGATGCTTCTGAAGCTAATTACAGCTTCAGGACGCCAGGTGTGTCTGAGTCCAGGAAACTGAACATTAGTGCATACAGCACATATGGAAGGAATGGGATGGTCAAGGTTGACTGACCAGCGGAAGGCGACCATGGGGCTGAACCTAATTAGCAAGCACATAGCAGACACGTAGTGCCTAAAACGTTCAAAGGCTCTGGAGCTATCAGGCTTGTGCTGGCTCTTCACTATAGGAATCCTCTCTAACAGATATTCTAGGCTGATGGTAAGATATATAAATTCTCAAAACTTCCCATAGCCACTTAATGGATCTCCAAAAAGTGAACCAATACCACCAGAACTTGTGCCCCTTTGTCCCCTTTGTATGTGACCTCTGGTCTGTACAAGTGTTTTCATTTTGCGTTCTGCTAGTTATGAAACTGCCCTTGGTTTGCAGATGGACACCTAAAGTGAGGAAAGGAAGGGAGCTCATGGCCAGTAAGAGAGAGAGGGAGGACAAAGCATCTGTAGTGGCTTGAAAGAAAAATGACTATTAAGAGGTACGGCTTTTTTGGAATAAGTACGGTCTTGTTGGAGGAAGTGTGTCACTGTGGGGGGTTGACTGTGAGGTCTCCTTTGCTCAAGCTATGCTCAGTGTGGTAGATAGTTCACTTCCTGTTGCCTGTGAATCAAGATGTAGGACCCTTGCTCCATCACCATGTCTGTCTGCATGCCACCATACTTCACCATGACGATAGTGGACTAAACCTCGGAAACTTTAAGACACCCCAATTAAATGTTTTCCTTTATTATATTAGAATTGCTGGGATCATGGTGTCTCTTCACAGCAATAGAAACCTTAACTAAGACAGCATCCATATCTGAGAATATGAATTTATGAGTGGCATTTGCCTAGCAGTGGCACTTTATGTCTTGGTCCTGAGACTTTTGGCTCCTAAGTTTCCAGTCCTAATTTCGATGTCACTAATCAAGAAAGTATCCCTAGAAGCTCCCAGTGTTCTAAGAGTATCCCTTTTGGTTGAGTCTAGACACATCCCCACCTGCCTGCACTTTTCAACTCTTGTGAAGCTGACACAGACAACCCCTCGTAGCTATGACTTGAGGCTTATGATAATGGACTGTACAGGTGAAAAGTTGGTGACCAGAGATGAACAAAGAATCGTGGTTGGTGTCATCTGAAAAGGCAGTATGTTCTGGTTTACATGGTGAGATTAAAATAAATGGCACCCACTCTATCTAGCTTCACAATGATAATTCCTCACAGACAGACAGAAATCCTAGTATTGTTTCAATGTGGTTACGCCTTGCAGTAACATGCCTAACAATCTAATTCATAAGGTAAAGTCAGTTCAAGAGAGGTTGCCAGGCATCCCTGGTGCCTTATCTAATCTCAGCTCTAAGACTGATGCTCACTTTTCCTGGAAGATGGAACAACAAGGGTGAGATACTCTGGCCCCAGTTTTCTCCTTGCTCGATCTCTCTGAATCTGAATTCTGCTCAATGAAGCAAGAGTCCATTTGTCAAGATGCTCCTGGAATCATTGTAGTAGTACTGGCAGGTCCAGCCACTAGAGGATCCATAACTCTCCAATTGACATTAAACAACCAACTGGGCCCATGTAGAACCAAGCAGGTTGCTGACAACAGGGATCAACGGGGCCTTGTAGCAGGTCCCTGGCAGCTAGTTATAGAGGCTCTCCTGGGTCATTACAGTGCTTCACAGAACAATGTCACGGTTTACTTGATTGAAATGGGCAGACCTCATTTGTCACATGTTGCAAGGAGAGATAGGATAAGGGAGAAGTAGAGGGCTAGAGGCTTATTTTTGCTTAACTTGCCATTTAACTATGAAGATCTATAAACAGTATTTAGTTCGCTATGGTGTCTAAAGATAATTCTTTTTTTTTTCTTATTCTTCTGGCATTCTCAGTGGTTTTAGTGGTTATCATTGTAGCAGAAGGACCAGAATATTTCACAAAGCCTCTGGTGTACTTCCCAAAAACACAGCAGCATTTTTGTACTTCTAAGCCTAGAGCTTCCTCTCTCTGTCTCCCTTTGAGAGAATTTCTCTCCCCAACTCCTGTGACTTGTTTTTTGTATTTTCTGAAATTGCCTTATAACCTATGGTCCAGGGAGGTCATTGTCATCATCAATCAGATTACAGTACTGTAGTTCAGAGACTTGAAGACACCTGTCTTGACTCACAGAGTTTGAAAGTGTCAGAGCTGGAATTTGAACTCTGGGTGTTTCTGGCTGATAAGTCCAGATTTTTCCATACTGTACTATGAACAGTCTCGGATGCAGTTAGTCCTCTGATGTTTAATGTTCTCTCCCTGTTCTTAAAGAAATCTATAAAAAGAGATGTTTGCCTCTTTGAGCATTTAATAAGATATCTTAAATTCTGGCTGTATGGAAGCACCCTACCCCACAGTTTTGCATTCCTTTTATAGAGTCTGTGGGGCTCCTGAAGCTTTTCTGTGGCTTAATTAGGCCCAAAGATGTCTCTGGATCACACGTTTGCGGAAAATTCCTTTATTTATTTATTTATTTATTTATTTATTTATTTTCAATTGAGTATTTTGGAGACCTTTTTGAGAAATACTCCTTTGGGATCTTGAGGATTAACGAGGTAAGCCGTGATGAGGGGAGGATGGGCAGGATGATGGAAAGGCGGATAGAAGACAAAGGCAGAATGTCAGCACTGTTCACCCTGTGACTAGGGAGTCCGCACTGTTTACACCATGACTAGGGAGTCTGCACTGTTCACACTGTGAATAGTTACAGTGGCAGAAGTACCATCTTCAAGGACTTTCTTTCCAGGTCACTTGCTAGAATGCTAGCTTGTGTACTGTTTCCTATGAAGCCACAGACTCATCCTAACTTATAACCTTGCTCCAATCTGACTCTTTATTAAGATCGGTGCATGTGGTGGAGGGATCATTGGTTTCACTGAGCTTCACTGGGACTTTGTGGGCACTTCACACTTGCTAGTGGCCTATCAGGGACCCCACTCAAGTCTCCAATTCTCTAGTTCCTATGGAAAGGAAAAGCAGGTTGCCTCATGAGTATAAGAGTCAGTTATGCCCAGAGGGAAACTAGTTGGTAGACACTGGAAGGTTTGGCTAGTGGGTAAGTAAGGTTACATCTAAGAGCTTGGATGATTTTTTTTTTTATTTTTTGCTTTTCATTTATTTTATTTTTTGAGACAGGGTTTCTCTGTGTAACAGTCCTGAGTGTCCTGGGACTAGCTCTTGTAGACCAGGCTGGCCTTGAACTCACAGAGATCTTGCCTGCCTCTGCCTCCCAAGTGCTGGGATTAAAGGCATCCGCCTCTACCACCCAGCTATGAGCTTGGATGATTTTAAGCTTGAAAGCTTTCTATCCCACCAAGAAGGGAAGAGAGAGACATGATTAACCTCATTCATTGTTTTAATATCTTTTCCATTGCTATGACAAATACAAATATTAGAAGAGCATCTTAAAGGAAGAAGGACATGTTTTGGCTCATGGCTTCAAGAGATGCAGTCCATCGAGGCAGCGAAGGCATGGTGACAGGAGTAAGCGCAACGGGGCAGGTCATTCTGAGCCAGGGGTGCAGAAGGCTCTGCCAGCTTGTTTGGACTCCCAGGTCTGGCCTTGGTCAAGGCAGAGCTTGGAGCAACTCAGCCTCGCATCACAGCACAGTTTTGGTGGCCCAAAGGAAAGGACATTTACCTCTAAATTCTCACCCCAAGTCCCACAACCTTTGCCAACTATGGCCACAGAATTCCATTCCTGAATTGACATTTTTCTTTCACTTCTAGAAGGCAGTTCCCTTGGTTCCACTTTTGGGTTAATGGATATATTTAAAGTTTTATGTCGATGACTAGTATACGTAGGGTAGATAGGTAAATTTGGTAAGTGTTTACAACACACTTGGGTGCCGTGACATGCCTACACCCAGGAGCACCAGATGGATATGGAGGGAGTCTATATAGGTGGGTGTCACCCAAAAGAGAAAAAGAACTAAGTTTAAAACAGATTGGGAACTGGCATAGCTCAGCATAAATGAGGTTTCTTTTTTAATCCAGTTCAAGAGTTAGCACACCAAGGTTCTATCACAGCGCTCTTGTTGGGTTTCATAATAGGAGCTGAGTTGGTAAAAGAGCCTGGCCTGCTCCTCATATGCACGGAAACATCTGCAGAGTACATCTGCATTATCTGCCCTAGTGTGTGTGAGTGCGTGTGCACACATGCCTACACAGTTTTTGTTTTCTCCCCTTTCCCGTTTTATTCTGGTTTATTGGTTAGTACTTCAATGGTTTCATTCTTGCAGCTTTTGGAGAACAGAGCCAACTCACTGAAGGCAGGGGA
Source organism: Alexandromys fortis (assembly GCF_014885135.2). Taxonomy (NCBI): domain Eukaryota; kingdom Metazoa; phylum Chordata; class Mammalia; order Rodentia; family Cricetidae; genus Alexandromys; species Alexandromys fortis. Next base: position 712,007 of record NW_026068153.1, on the reverse strand, counting down.
TTCAAAGGTAGCCAAGAAATATTCTTATAAAAAATAATTAATTAAGATAAAATCAATTGAAAGAATTAGAATTACCCATGGTAACATTCACCTGTAGTGAAAGTTACAGGAAGAGCTGAGGCAGGAGGAGCTTGTGAACCCAAGAATTTAAGGGCAGTCTGGGCAGTATAAAGAGACACAATCTCTAGTAATTTAGTAAGCAAATAAATCTCTCATAATGAGTGGCTTACTGCAGCTTGACTGCCAGTGTTTTTGTCTCTTGGTGATACATAAAATAATGGTCCATTTTTTGCTTAGTGCTAATTTACATTAGTAAAATTGAGTAACTTACATTTTCAAAAACTGAGGAAAAGGTTATATATTGTTTATATGTGATTGCAAAACAGTTGGGCTGAAGCCATCTCACGTGATGTTGGTAACAAAAGGACAAGCATTGGTTTTTAATAGGCTGAGTGACATAACCGTGGAACCTCCTAGAAGGAAACTGTTTGTTTTCACAAGTGTGACTTCAAGGGACTGTTGAGTGTTTGAAAATAGCCTGATTTTGAGTCTGGTTCTGTGTTCCAATCTTAATCTCTTACCCAATCCTCCTCCTTTTCTCCGTCTGCTCTATCAGACCCTGAGATTGATGGATTGATTAATTGATGTATTTGACAGTTTCATACATTTATATTATGATACATTTTTACACACCCCACTCTGCCCTCCCAGCTCTCTTCCCTCTGGTTCCCCAGATGGAGCCATTCTTCTCAGCAAGTCTCCTTCCTATTTCCCTGTTTTCTTCTTGTGTGTGGCCCAGTTTTCTTGTAATGGAGACAGTATCCGATACAAGCAAGCAAAGAGTTTGTTTGAGCTCTCAGTGTTAGGACACAGAGCATATTTCTGGTGTGACTAGGACACTTGATGCTGGAGTATGAGCAAGCTGTTCAGACCCAGATCAAAAAGGCAGGAAGCAGCTGCAGAAGGAAGTGAGATAAGGTAGCTCTCAGTTTCTTCTCCTAGTGACCATCTTAGCTTGTCATGCCTCCCACCCCAATGGTTGCACAACACCCCAAAAGAGCCAGCTGGAACCACAAACCTGATTGGAACCTTTTACATGGAAAAGGATAATGTCTGGGGAGGAAATGAGAGATTTAGCAACATTTAAAAGCAAAATGAAACAGGAGAAACCTGGATGGGAAACTGAGGAAGAACGTAACTGAGAAGATGAGGGAGACACGAGGCCAGGTAAGAGACTGCTTGGGGGGGGGGGTAGGGGCAGAGTGGCTACTTGCCAAAGGCTGGGAAGACAGGAGCTCCGAATTCCCTGTGGAGTTAGACATGTGGATATGGTCAGCATCTCTGACAAGTGAGCATCACCAGGGAGACTGAGTCACTGAGCCCAGGTCACTGTTGCCCATCAGTCTGCCCTCCCCCAAGAGGCCACTGTGCATGTTGGCACCAGAGCTCTGGAGTAAGGGATATTTGCTGTGGCAACCCCGACAGAGCAGGCTGAGTTCATTTAGGGGAGCTTGGTCTCTCCTGTGAATAAAGGAGGTGCTTGCCTATGTATGAGTGCAGAGTGGGTGGGTTGCCAGCGGGAAAAAGCAAAGCCTGGTTCAGTCTCTTGCGTGACTTATTTTTTTGGCACTACCACCTGAGCATCAGCTGAGCTGCTGGTGCAGGAAGGGACCAGGACAGAGAAGTGCTGTGGTTTAGATAATGACTTGTTCCCTGCATGTTCCTGTGTTGGTTGTCTGGTCTTCAGATGATGCTGAGAGGTGGTGAGACCTTTCAGAGGTGGGGCCCAGTAAGAGGTCACCCTTCCCAGTGTTCTAGCACACTCTCCTACTATTGTGCTGACATCCTCCTTAAGGACCTCATCAGCATGGAGGTGATGCCAGTGTGATGCCTGGAGCCTCTTGAACTACAGTAGTTGATCATTATACAGCACCTAGCCTCGGGTATTTCATTATGGTCACAGAAAACTAATAAAGTGAAAAGAACGAAGAAAAACAAATAGTTGCCTTGGAGACTTGGAAAGAAAATCAATTTGAAAAAAATGGCAGTTTGACCATTAGTACTGAGGAACTAATTGAAAGTAAAACCAGTCACTTAGTCTGTGTAGCCTTTCCTAGAGATTTGCAGATCCTCATGTACTGGTGTAGCATGGGTTTGGTGGGGGGCAGATTGATGGGCAGCAGAAATGTACAAGGGGGAATATGAAGTAGGGCCCAGAGCTGAGGGTTGCCGGCTGGGGAATCTAGGACTTGCAGGCTGCTCCGAGATAAATCAAGTAGGAGACATGAACAAGCGAGCACAGACTGTTGGAGAAAGAATAGTTGGGGAAGCCTCAGTTGCTGAGGCTCGCCTCATCCAGCCTGGGGACCAGGATTGCCTGCAGTAAGCTTTGGGATCACAGCCAACTAAAACAGTAAAGGCTGAGATAGCTCCTCTCTGGTGGTCTCTCTCCATACCCCTGTTATGAAAATGACAGGTGTTAGCATGCCCATGAAAGACAGAGCCTGGGGTTTCCTTCCCAGCCATCATTCCTAGGCCACTTGTAATAGTGTGCATGACCACGAAATCCTTTGGTACCCAGTTTCTTGAGCTCCAATGAAGTGGTGTTTTTTTTTTAATTGAGAACAGCCATGTAGAAATGACAATTTGGGGAACCCACAGTCCATGCTATGCTTCAGGGACAGCTGCTTGGTGGTTGGCTTTTGGACTGTTTGCCTTCCTTCTCCTCCGGAGTTGATGTTGCAGGTCATCATTCTGCAGGGTTAGATTAGCAGAGAGTGAGGGATGCTGGCAGCTGCTGTCCTGAACTCCAGCCTTTGCTAAGTTCCGCACAGGCAGGCCAGGGGGGCCCTTTCTTTGCCGGGTACCCCGTGAATGCCACCTCATTGTTTCACATCATAATTGTATCATCATAGGCGTCATAACAATGGGATCCCAACAGTTATTACTGCACGTTCTAATTACGTGATTACTCAGTCTTTCACCAATTATATAATTAGATTTAATTATACCAATTGCACAAATAAACGATAGTCAACTACAAATTACTTAAAATAAAATCCAGAACTGTGCATATGTCGGCAGTTGCTCTGAAAAACAAGACTGGAAAACTAAAGAAGACGGCTTCTAGAAACCAGTTTTCAAGTGGAAGGAACTATATGACCTGGATAAATCTTCAAGAATAATGGTAGGAAGTCAAGTCATAGGGAAGCTTTTTTTAATCATATTTTCCTCCAAGAAAATATGGAGGGTACTAACCAAGTGCAGGATGCCACCATATGCCCTGTGCCTGGATTTATTCCTCAGCCTACACGGCTTACTGAGAAGAAGGTAAAGAAAACAGCAGAATGAGGAGAGAGGCAGAGGAGTATGTATGTGGTGGGTGCAGTGGAATGGGGGATGGGGAAAGAACAAGTTTGACACGTAGTGCTTAAAAATCATACAGTGTATTTTGAGGGAGGGCACAGAATCCAGCAAACACAGCTCCAGTTGTTAAACTGACCCGTAGCCTTCTTTTCTTCCCTCTTTCTAGTATTTCCAACTTTCTCTTTCCCTTCAGTTGTTCTCCCCGAATAGGAAGTCTAAGTATAGATGCCGAGAATGGCTACCCAGACCCCAAATCTACACAGGCAGGGAAGGAAGGTCTGTCATTTGCGGTTAGGACTCTGAAGTCCTGTATCTCGTACCTGTATCCTGAGGCCAGTATTCTCTTGCGTTTCCTTTGAGTATAATTTGTGAGATGAAATTTGAATAGGCAGGCAACTTGGTATTTGGTCCTGTAATACATGTTGTACTCATGATTGTTTGTTTTATAATCTCGGGGGTTTGGAGAATTTGAACGTAGTACCATCCCACCCTCCCCCTTCACTGTGGAAACATGTATCTTAGAAGCATATTTTCTGGAGAATAGGTATTCTCTGGTTTAACTCCCAGAGCCAAAATAAACACATCAATGTCTAGGGTATGAAGCAAATTTGATAGAGGGCTTGTTGAGTGTGCATGAGGGTGTGGGTTCAATCTCCAGCACTATAAAAAATACAGTGATATCTATACAGAATGAAATGTTAGTCCCCCAAAGAATGAAATCTGGTTATTTGCAGCAACATGATAAATCTAGTAAATATTATGTTAAGTGAAATAAGTCATATACTAAATGACCAATATTGCATGTTGTGCTCATATGCAGAAGCCAAAAAGTTTATTTTAATGTCAAATGATGATTTCTAGAGGCTGGGAAGAGTACGGTAAATAAAAGGAGGCTAGTCATCAAAAGCAGTCAGATAGGAGGAGGAAGTTCTGGTGTCCCACTGTGTGGTGAAGTAGCCAGCTCACAGTAACCTATGGTGATCTACAGGAAAGAGGTTCAGAGGGTACCAACAGAAAGAAATGAACAAGAGGAGGAAATACTGATGACATTGATTTTGACCTGTGTCTGTTGGACCGCATGCTATGAATATGTGCAATTAATGCACGTTAATGAAGACAAGAGTGACCATTGCCCTACACCTAATACAGAGCCATTGCCAACACTGCCTCTGTTCCTTAAAGGAGAATAAAGAGTCTTCACTGTTAGGTGGCTGGGAGGAGCATATCTGGACTAGTGGGCATGCCACAACTGGACTCTACCAAAGAGATATGATTGCTAGGTACTACTTAAGCACATATATACTTAGGGAAATTTACCCTGCTGAACACTGCTGAGTACTAAGAACCACTGAGTACCAGGGTTAATTAGCTCCTGCCCTGGGATTGTCACAAAAGTTGACAGGATATGTATGGATTGGCCCAAAAGTCCACATAATATCTGGCACATGCAATAACATGGTTACAGAAATAAGCCTTGGTACTGTGTCACCGTGGGAGCGCACCATCCTTTCTTAATTTCATTCATGAATGAAAAATTAACAAAATGTAGAGCGGCAGTAGCACATGTGAGGGGGAATATGCTTTTAAGTGGCAGAAGCATGTCTTCCCCTGCATGTTTGTTCGTGTGTGCCTCTGAAGAGGACCATGGAAATTAGGCAGCTTTTCCTCTGGATGGATGTCTCCACCTGTGCTCTGGTCTTTGCAGTGCTCGAGGATGCTGCCCCACAGAAGGCTTTCAGTTCTGCACGTAGATTTGTCCAGGGGGAGGTCAACACTGGAAGGTGGAAATCCGAGCAAGCAAATCCTGGAAAACTGAAACTTAGAGAGGGGGAAATCACAGCTCACGTGTCTTTCCTTAATTCAAAACCTCTGCACCAATACGGAGAAACGGGTTCTGACTGGCAGGATTGCAACTGGCTGGTGTTCTGGTGTCCACTTTGTTGGGAATTGGGAAGGTGCAGAACAGAAGACAGACCAATGCCTAGTAGGAAGCAGCCACAACTATGTTCTAGAGGCCTGCAAAGTGGCCCCAGCTGGTTATTCACCGGAGGTGAACTCACCTGCAGATGCAGTCTGCATTCCTGATTCGCAGCTTGGAGCTGGCCATCGTCCCCTGGTTAGCATTTCTCAGCAACTGTCAATGGAAAGATTCAAGCGGCATGGACTAACAGACAGAGCTCTGAAGTCTCTCTCGGACCACTGTCTGCTTAAGCACTTACAGGATGCCAGCAAGCCTGTGTTTCTTAGGCTCACATCTGCAAAACATCTTGTGTTTGTAGAGGAAAAGCAGCATACCTCAAGGATGCATCAATGAAGAGGCGTGAAGGCACTGCCACATGCCCAATACCAACCATGTAGCCAGTGGCGACTGTGGCCATTCATACAGCTGGTGTCCATCAGATGATCACAGTCAGGTCCAGGCCTAGCTGTCAGCCATTGGAGACTGCCCTTTCATTTCCCAGCCACCCAGACCTAAATAATCAAAAAAAAATCCTATCAGTTACAACATTGTTTGGCCAACAGCTCAGGTGTATTCCTAGCTAGCTCTTATATCTTTAAACCACTTCTATTATATTTTACTATGAGGCTCGTGGTTTACTGGTAAGGTTCTGTAGTCTTTCTTCTTCAGCAGCTACATGGCGACTACCTGACTCTGCCATCTTTCTCCCCACATTCAGTTTAGTTTTCTCATTTGCCTATATTCTGCCCTGCCATAGGCCAAAGCAGCTTCTTTATTAACTAATGATACTAATATGCATAGCATACAGAGGGAAATCCCACATCAGAATTCTCATCATCTAAGTTGCTCTCTGTAACTGACAAGCTGTGTTTCTAGCTGTTGAGAACTTACTCTATGTAAAGTCCCAATCTGCCTTTGCCATTCCATTCAACTTGAGCTGTTGAAATCATGCGGGTAGTAATGGAGACCAGAAGTGGAGCCCATGGTCTGAATGAGTACTTCCTAATCCCGGGGTGACAAGGTTTGCTAGAGTCTAATATCTGCGGGATTCAATATCAACTCAGACATATGCAATGCCAGCATTAGCATACTTTAAGTGTGGATAAACATTGACTTGATGACATCCTTCAGTTAATTGTACATAATATGTAGTAGATCCTGGGACTAACATGGGCTGGACTATCAATATTTTCTTTGCCAAGTCTAGATATTCAATTAACAAGGAGATAGTTGTTATACTTTGAATGAGACTGGAAGGAATGACTAAATATAACTCAAAATTAGATGTCAGATACTACCCTTCAAAGCACATATTAGAGATGACTCAATTAGCAAATGACTCCTGTTGGTATCAGAGAAATGAAGCTTCTTTCATGTGGTACAAAAGTCGTGTATAAATAGGAATTGGAGTGAGAGCTGCCTCATGCTGGTACTGAGACCTAACGGGGAAAGTACTTGAAAACTGGTGTTGATCAGATGGGGCTTTGTAAAATTTGGAGAAGACTTTAACATCCACTTCTTTTCCTGTATTCCTTCCTCTCTTGTCTCTGTCTATTTATTTGTTTAGGATAGTTTCTTTGCAGAGCTTCAAAGACACATCTAGGCTTTGGAGAAAGGTTTCTGCTTTCATGGAGCTTGCTTTTCAGTAAAGATAGCCAAAGCTTGGCATTTGGAGAAAATGGCAGAGGATTGCTGTGTCTCCAGCTTTGTGGGAAAGGGGGAGATTTGGGATGGAAACTTACAGACCAAGGGTTGCCCGGGGTAGGTAGAAGCTTTCTGTTCAACAATGATGACAGGAAGTTGACAAAACCTGCCCTCTTCCTGGGAACCCTGTCTCAGAACTTGCCATAGTCTAAGTAATTTCAGGTAATTCCTGCTCAGTAAATGTTACACTATCTCTCTCAAGTTAAAAGAAAAAAATTCGCATCGTGTTGATAATGTGGAAAACACTTTTACTGAGTGAACAATGAGTTTAGGGCATGATGAGATGAATACAGTTGTTTTCAGCTTCACACAGTAATGGGGCTGCCCCCGTTTGCGGAGGAAAAGGATTTTATTGAATATGATCGATCTTAAGATTTAAATAAAACCATGAGGTCTCTCTCCTCACGGTGATTCTTTATTCATTTGCAAATAGCTCTGAGCTGGGCTACTTGAGCTTACAACATGATGTCATGTTTCATTTGAGCAACAGTAGTGTACAAATTCATACCATTTTGTTGTTGTTCATGATAAATGAAGATAATTAAGAGCTTCCTGAGTTGGACTCCTTTATCCGAGAATTAAGGTCAACATTGTTAATTCTCTACTCACAATAATTACAACCAGGCCTTTTAGAATTGCCTATCGACAGCACACTATTTCAGGAGCCAGTGAGAACTTTAAAGCCTTTATAGTAATTTTACAAAATAATCCTGATTTATACACGTGACACTTAGGAAAAGTGATGACGGACTAAAGAGATGACTCAGTGGATGAAAGACATTGCCACATAAACATGAAGAGCTGGGTTCAAACCCTAGGAGCCCAAATCTTGAAATTGTAGTGTGAGAATCTGCATTCTCAAAGTTCTTACTTAGTAGGGAGGGAGAGTCAGGAAAATTGCTGGAAGTATGTAGGTCAGCCAGGCTGATGTGTGCAGGGGGAAAAAAACCACAGAGAGACCCTGTCTCAAACAGGATAAAAGATGAGACTTGACATCTGAGGCTTCTGACCCCAAGCATGTGCTATGGCTTGTAAGAGCTAACATTCATACACATGAACACACACACACACACACACACACACTCAAAAAGTAGGAACGCTCCATCAAAATCAGTGACAATTTGAGAGGACAAATGAGATGGAGAAGTCAGTATTTAATGTCTATTAAATTCTACTAGAATATGAATTCCCTAGTAGAACCCTTGTCATCTGGTGTAATGAGAACTGCTAGGGGTTTTCTTCATCTATGTAGAATACATAGGATCTGATCTATTTTTGTAGGCTACAGTTCTTCATATTCAACCTAACTTGAATAAGCAGGCATTTCAGCTTCCATCCAACAAGCCTGGTGTTTTCCCAAGGAGATCCAAATCCTCATCTGAATCCTTTGCCATGTCTATATTTCTAATATATTTTCCCACCACTTCTTAGATCCTTGGCTCTTGTGCTGAATGCCTGAAGAAGTGGATCAATAAGATAGACCCCAGTTGATTTCCTAACATCTAACGTGTGCACATCTCTAGAGTTTTAGCTCATCCTTCCAGTGTGCTTAGTGTCAGGTTTGGGTCTATCTTTCTGAACCAAAGCACAGATACACAAAAAGTAACTGGTTTAACTAAAAGGAAGGTGTGTCTTTTTTCTGTGTTCTTTAATCCTAATTTGCCTGGTTTATATCTGTCCAAAAAGAAGAAATAGTTATCTATTAATTTAAGAGTAATTAGTTTAGTATTATGTCAGAAAATGACACAGATACCAAACCCCTTGAAACAGACTCTCCTAATACAGGATTCAAAATCTGCCCAGGTTTCTCAATGTGTTGAGCTTTCTTGGCTGGAAAGAACAGATGGATTTTCTTGGGTGGTGAATGTTGCTACCTACAAGGTCATTCTCATCTTTCAGCTTCAAGTGTGTTGTATGATAGGTTAAAATAATCCATACTTGCCCTGGGACATGGGAGGTGTCCATAATTGAGTCTCTTGAGGTTACCACATCCTCTGGGGTGGTATTATCGTGGGTAATGCAGACATCACATAACTCAGGTTTGATATATTCATGATTTTGGGGTACTTGAAAACTATTTTGGAAGATAGGGGATTTCTTGACTGAGTTTAACACCTCATGGATTATGGCCTGCTTTCTAAGGTCTTCCAATTTTCTCCCTCCATCCTTTCATTTTTCTTCTTCACTTTAAGCCCTTATTTGGGGATTACTGTATAGCCTCCTACACCCTGATCAGAGGGCTCCAGGTGCAGCAGAGAAGGGAGAGACAAATACACACAGATTATCTTATATCAGTGGTGAATGCTGGGGAAGAATTTCAGATGGGAAGAGGAAATACTCAGAGAAGGCTCAGTGAATTCTAGATGAGAGGAGGATGCAAGAAGACCTCCAAGAGGAGGTAGCCACTCAGCTGTTTTCACAACCAGATGTATTGCCTTTGAAAGGTACCAGCATAGGAGCCAAATAGAGTCAAGACAGCAACCAACCCTTAGTAGGTGTAAATTTTTGCAGCTTGCTAGTTCTCTGGGATCCCTCTCTTAGTCACTGGTTAAGATGATCTTTTAAAAAGTAGTTGTATCTTGGAAGTTCAAGAGTGGAAGTTTCCTAGCTCTTAGGGAATTGTTTTATATAAGTAACTTGTTTGGTGCCCGATCAAGCTGTGCTGGTTGATAATCATTTAAACAGAGAAAAGTGGGAGCTCCAGGCTTTTGAAAATCCTGCCTCCCTGCAGGCGAAGTTATAGGTGGCCAGCAGCAATGGCACCTGTCCTGTATTCAGGAAGGGCTGGATCTGCTCTTTCTGGTTCATCTGCCACTGCGTCACTTCCAGGAGCATATGGGCTTTGCATGTCTCTCTGTTTTTCCTTCATCTCTCACAGAAAGATAAAAACCATGGCCTTGTTCTTTGTAAAGTCTTTGGTGGTCTAAGGATTCATCCTCATGACTTCATAGTTGGCCTTGACATTACTTTCAATAGTATTGGGCAGACCAAGTGTAGACAGAGAAGATGCTGCCCACGGGCAATGGTGGAAGGTGTTGTGAGATGCTTACATTCTAAACTTTGTCTCTCCTTCTACCTTGCTGCTTATATGAGATTCTGTGAGTGACCTTCCTTGTCAAAGCCTTTTCCAGTTGTTTCTCCTCCTGGGAATAGATCTTCTTATCTCCTTGCATCTTAGGTATATGTCAGTTTTTGGCTTCTAAGTTGGGGGTGAATATTGAGCTTTAGGCAAGGAAAAAGATAAATCTGAATAGCAAGTATAAGGGTAGCTTTGAGTGGGACTGACAGGAAAAGCGTTGTTCAGTTCCGTGATGGCAGGCATCTGCTTCCCTGAGGAAATGACTATGATTTCTCACCCTAGGAGTTACCTTAGCTTAGTATGTTAATGACTTTGTTTGTTGAGAGCCGATTTTGTCTTGAGAGATTATCTCTGAGAATCCATGTGGTAAGCAAACGATGCTTTTGTTTAAATTAATGTGTTTTTGAGACAGAAGATACTGGCATGCATCTCTGTAGCTTCTTATACCTCCTTAGTGTCTTTTCTATGTTCTACTACACATGCAACAGGTGCCCAATACAGGCTTTCTAAAGAACATGCACTTTAAGCCGCGAATAGACATTATATTGGTTCTTCGATACATTAAAGTCAAACAGGGAAGGAAAGATATTTTTAAAATGTGTTTTGCCTGTGTTTACATGTGCACTCTGCTTATGCAGTGCCTATGGAGGCCAGAAGAGGGCAGGAAGATCTAGAGGATCTAAGATTCTCTAGACCTTGAGTTACAGTCAGGAGTTGCTGGGAATCGAACCTATATCTGCAAGAGTGAATTTGCTGGATGATAATTTTATTTGACAATAGCTTACTACCTACAAGAGAATTACAAAAACTGTATAGCATTTTGGCGTGCACCACCCCCATCTCCCATAATTCTGTTAAAGAGCTGTAGCTCATTGTCACAACAGGAAGCTGGGGCCCATGCTGTTAATGTGAGGGGTTTTGCCAGCTGTCTTCTTTCTTGCTTTGTTCTGTTTACCATATAGATTGATGATGCTTTGTCCCTAGTTAATTTGTGCCACCAACTCCTTAGTCAACAAACAGAATTCTCCTGGCAGCGCCAAGTAGCTCTCTTGTGAGAAACTGAATTTGAAGAAGAGAAACAACTTTGAAAAAGATTCACCAAAGTTTGTAGGAAGTCACATTAGTGGATTTGGAAATGGTGCAAATTCCAAAGCGTTATGTAAAATTCAGCAACAACAAAATGATTGTTATTCAGACAATTACTTTTAAAGATTGGATTGTAGGCTTTAAGTTTAAAAACACCTATTTTTACTTTGTTTCTTTACCAAACCATACATAATAAAAATGTCCTTGCACCCTTTCTGATTCCTGTTCCTCTGAATATGAAGGTGTTGTCTATTAAATAATGAACAATGCCTCCTTAGTATGTGCTCATTTGGATTCCTAACAAATGTGGGTATGTGGCGCTCCTTACTCTCACAGTGGAACTGCCAGAGAAGGCAAAGCCTGAGCTGCTTCTGTTGATGGTGTTGCTGGGGCATACAGGCAGGAGCATATACTAGTCTTTGCTGGCTTCCGTTTCTATCCCATGAGTATCATTGTCACTTGGGGAAGATGACAGTACTGATGATGTTACTGTATACTGTTCCATTTTCCATCTGTGCATGAGTTTGTCTACTGGGGCCAGCAGAGAGGAGAAACAGCCTTTGTTGGGTTTTCTTATTTTTATTCGGTTGGGAGAGAAAGGAAGAGTATCAGGCTACACAGGATAATTCCTACTCTTCACAGACCTGGAGGGATTTCTTCCTCCATTCTTTAGATGTAGCAGGAGACTGCTCATTTGTTTCGTGACCAGCTAGACCCAAATAATCACACAGAAACTATATTAATTATAACTCTGTTTGGCCAATGACTCTAGCATATTCCTAGCTAGCTCTTACATCTTAAATTAACCCATTTCAATTAATCTGTGTATTACCATGAGGTTGTGGTCTCCTGGTAAGGTCCCTGTGTTCTTCTTTTTCATTAGTTACATGGCGCCTCCCTAACTTTGCCTACTCTCTCTTTATATCTCTGTTCGAATTTTCTGCCTGGCTTTATTCTGCCCTGCCATAGGCCAAAGCAGCTTTCTTATTAGCTAATGGTAATAAAGCACATTAACAGCATATAGAGGGGAATCCCACATTATTTAGAGATAACAGCTATGGAGGTTGGATCTCTTTAACTTAAGATCTGATAGAGAGTCCTGGATTTTGGGGGTGGCAGAGAAAAAGGAACCAAACAAAACTTCCAACAATGTTCCTTCCCTTTGAGCAATCACTGGCTGAATGTCTACTAAGCGACCACAGTGAGCATGTCTATAGGGAATCTCAGTTGTTTTCCATGGTTAAATTCAGGGCATCACTCTTCTCTATAAGGCGACAGGCTGAGGGACTTGGGCCAAGGTAAATCCATCCAGGAAGCATGATCACATGGCAATGCTCTTCTGTTTGTACTTCAAGAGCTGAGGAGGTAGAGTTCCCATCATGGTTGTACTTGAAAGTTGAGCTTACCTGGGCATAAGCAGTCTTGGTTGCTCTTTAAAAAGAAAGTGCTCTCTGGAAATATCCCCTTTCTTCTTACTTTTGTGACGGAAAGAAAGCATTGCTCTGAGAATGTATTTCAGATCATCTTCCGGGAACTCAAATGTCCAAACCCCAAAAAGACCAGGGCTATGATTACCAGTCAGTTTCTATGCTCTAAGTGCCACTGCCACTGATGGTTATTATCAAAAGGATATTATCAAATCCTTTTAAAAGTGAGCTACGGAGGCAGAGAGAGTGCTAGCCTTAACCTTTCTTGTCTGCCTAAGTATGACCACATGTAGTGTGCCTGTCACTGTAGGAATGTGTGTCTCTACAGCTGCCCCATTCAGAGGGTAGAAACATGTCCACCTTGGATGCTGTTCTACTGTCCTTTTCACAATGCTTTTGTAGTAGCCTCTTAGGAAGGTAGTTTCTTTCAAAAGATAATGAGCCACGTGCTTTCATTTCCTTGTGACACAAAGACCCTAGAAGGAGACATGTAGGGCCATTGTGATTCAGGTAACTGCTTTGATGGTATCATGAGTGGTCCCTAAAGAAACCCTGACAGCACCAGTCTCTGAAGAAAGCCACTCCCCAAGGTGGCTCTAGTTGCCATGCAGGGAAGAATTTCATCTTTGGATTTGCATAGGTTGGGGCTGAAGGGATGGTTTAGAGGTTAATAGCACTGGCTGCTCTTGCAGAGGACCTGGATTTGGCTTCTAGCATCCACATGGCAGCTTACAACTGTCTGTAACTCCGATTCTGGGATCTGATACCTTCTTCTAGCCTTCTCAGCTACCAGGCTTGGACCTAGTGCACATACCTGCAGGCAAATATTAATTTTAGCAAAGATTTGCATAAATGACTTCTTTCCTCTAGGATTTAATTTGATAAATTGACCTCTCTTCCATATTCTTAAATACTTGTACTTCCTGCTCTGTGTTGCCCCAGAGTTAACTCAGTGCCAGACAAGGCTAATGTTGCCATTCCTCTTCATTTAAGTTTCTGTCAGCTTCCAGCTTTCTCTAGGATGGAGACTAGGCATATTACTAGGCACCCAGCTACTATACCATCTTCTGTCTCTCCCCAGTTCTTACCAGTCGGGTGAGCTATCTGGCTCCAGAAAAGTGTGAGTCTCTGTGTCCCGTTGTACACCCAAATCTCTGCCCATACTTAGCCCTCCACACCTGTACCCTCACCACTATCCCCCTCAGATCCGTGTCTACTCATTACTCCACATCTATCTCAGCTCGCCCAGAGAGACAGTCTGCTCATTCCATCAACCTCTGGTTTCTTACCTGGATTTGAGTGTTAGAGGTCACAGTAGATGTTGCTGACAGAGAATTCAGCGGAGCTGGCCACTAACAGCAGTTAACATTTCCTCGTTCATTTCTCTCAACATCCCAGATGGGCAGTAGTTACATCTTAGTGAGGACTTCATGTTAGTGAGCTGTCCAGTGGGATGCTCAGCTTGCCTCTAGTCAGAAGGTAGAACTACCTCTTCGGTAGAACTTTGAAGCAAGCCTCTCTTGGATATATTATCCTGGACCAGCAGCTGGGTCTCATTGAATTTTGTGTCCATCCAATGAGTAGAGCGCCTGTCGCTAAAGAACCCTGGAGCTATCTGTTCAATGAATAGTATCGTGTGTCCTGTCTGGCTGTATTCATCCTTATGTTCTGGTGGAGCTCAGGTTCTAGAGGATGCTCTGCTCTCCGTGAGTGTGACAGCTGGGTACTATGTCCTTTTGTTCACAGGCTGCCCAAGTCCTTGTCACAGCTGCCATCATGGTCCACACTAGCTATGAGCCCCAGGAAAGCATATTAAAAGGAGTGATTTATGAACAGTACAATTGATTTCTCCCTCTTCTTCCAGCTGGAGAGCTATGGGAAAGAATTGCATGACAGCACAGACCTACATGAGCTGTGTTCGAGATCACAGAGAGCAGAACAAGCAGAACAAACCAAGAGCCTGAGTCTGTGGGGCAGGCAGCTCGTTAGTCCGCACTGACAGCTAGCTGTTGTGGCCTTGACATTTGAAGGGAGCTGAGGCCCCTCCCCAGTCCCTGCTGCGTTCATTCATCAAAGAAAGTGCTTGCCTTGCAAAGGATCGCCGTGAGCCAACATTTTAAAAATGGGCTTGGTGTTGTGTTTAATATCCAAGTACAGGGAGCGGGGAAGCAGGCAGAGCCTGGGGTTCACTAGCCAGTCAGCGATCCTCCTAGCTGGGTTGCAGACTAGAGAGAGAACTTGTCTCAAAAAGTGGAGAGTTTTTGAGGAGCAACACCCAACGTGGTCCTCTGGCCTCCGCAGCAAAGAATGCACAGATATACACAGAGAGATAACAGAGACGGAGACACAGAAGAAAGAGATGGAGAGACAGAGAATGAGACAGAGAAGATCCTACATGTTTCAAGTGTTCACGTGTTTGCTGATCAGTCACTTTTAATTAAAATAATATATCAAGGCATCTCCCCTCTATCTAAGGTTCCATTCCCTGAATATGGTGAAAGAAAATAAAATGGCTTCATTGGCAGTGGTTTGAAGTTAAGGGGTGTAGGTGGATTTTAGGGGTGATATTGCCTTTCACGAGCTTTGGGTTCTCAACATTTTGTTCTGCCGAGAGGTTCACCATGAACTCTGAGACCATGATTTGAAGGGTATTGGTGCTTAACTGCCTCTCATTTATCTACCCAACCTCAGCCCTGCTTTTCAAATAAACCGTCCCAACAGGAAGTCATGGTGTGGATCTTCATGTCACCAATACTTTGCTCTTCCCAAATATTCAAAACATCTAAACAGTTACAGCAGATGTCCCCAGATTACCTGTCAAATCAAAAGACACTGTATAAAAACACGTGTGTGTGGAGGGCTGGCGAAGGAACTGGTCGAATCTGAGGACAGTCTGTGTTCCTTTCCTATCTCTCGCCTCTGGGCCCCAAAGCTGCCTCTCCTCGTGTGAAATGCCAGTGCTCTGTATGGTGTTCTGTTTAGAGTGGTTTGAACCTTTTCTGCCCATGTCTGTCATTGCTGAAGTATCTCACCTCTCTCATGTCGACTCTCACAGGAGCCGCACAGCAGACTCTTTGATGTAGGTCTTTTCTGCATGGCAGCCAAGGCCAAGTGTGGTTTTCATTGCATGCTGCAACCTTACCCTTTTGGTTGTTGCCTCCAGGTTAACTAACTAGATCCTTTTCCTGCACTGCCCATGCATGCGACATGCCTTTCTTGGTAGCTCTGAATGTAGCAAGCACTGGACGCATGCATGGAATTACAGCAGGGAGCATTCTGATACACTGAAGATTTGGGATATATGATCGCTCCTGGAAATCCTTGTGGGCCCCCAATTTGTTGATATTTCCCCAGAACCACCACATCTCATAAAAATTCAAGACTGGAAAAGAAATGACAAAGTCTCATGTTAGGCTGGTGCTGAGTGTAAAGCTCGTGATCAGGGATTTAGAACATAAGGCCCATTTCTAAGTAACAGCTTAGCCAATGGTCAGTTCTGTGTCTTCCCAATTCAGCAACGATGTGCTCACAGTGCCCAAGGGTCCCCCCTCTTCTCATGACTTCCTGAACAATGTTTTCTATATTTTGTTTTGTTTAAATCTGATAAATAAATAGACTTAATAAACACCACCTTATAAGATAAATCCCCCAAAGAAATATAATTACTTGCCTTTCACATAGTTCATTGTATCTAGCAATACCACTAATTCAGCTTGAAGATATATGAAAGGATAATACTGTCGAGGATATTTATATTCACCCAAGCACATTGGCACTGTATTCAGCATTGCTGATTAATAACTGGCATCATTTTCTCTCCCTGTTGCAATGTATCCTTTACCATAGGGATAGTGATGACTTTCTTTAAGAGTACTTTTAATTCTTTTTTTTTTTAATTTTTGTTATCAAATGTCTATCTTATCTTTCTGTCTTGTATTCTCGGGATGGACTTCTGTAAAATAGAACTGCCAGGATCTTGCTGGATGTGTGGCTGGTGTTATTTCACCTAAGTAGGTATTTTAAGTTGCAGAAAAACCGACTGTGAATGCCGGGAAAGGAAAGCTGGAGTGTTAACCAGCTCTAATGATCCCACCGTGGGAGGGAAAAGCCCTATAGTAATAGCTTGCCAGCGTACCTAGGCTAAAATGATGCAATTCAGCAGTTAGAGTAAAACAAAACTGAAAGCCTCTTGCCTCCCTTTCCTCTTTGGATTTCCATTTTCTTATATCTGGGGACTTGGTAGAGTCAAGCCCCTTCTACCCGCCATTTCTTCCCATTCTATTAGACATATCCTATTCACCCACTGAAGCAGACTTTGCTTAGACTTTCAAACATGTTCTTAAGGTAACCACTAAAGAGTCCTTTGCTTGAGTGTATTCTCCTTTCTGAAAGGAGCCTGGTGGAATTAGAGGGCGGCCCGTGCAGGCAGTGATTCAAACCCAGGGGCTGAAGTGCTCACCATTAGGGGAGCTTTTATCCAGGGCTCTCCCATAAGGAAACAGTTGTCTCTGTTCCTGGAAACACGCCCTGCTTCCTGCCACAGCGATGGGGTGGCTGCAGGGAGGCAGAGCGGTGATGAGAGGGTCCATCCAGGGGGCAAGGGAGACAGTCCTGAGAAGGCAGCTCCAGGGCACCCCGTCAGAGCACACTGCTATGCTTTCAAAGGGTTGTAGAAAACAGCTCCAGAGAGAAATCAGAGGCAGCCATAACATGACAAGGAGGAGCAGCAGGAAGAAGCTTGCTGCTTTCAGTTCAGAATCCTCCTCTCCAAATTTAGATCCAGAAGCCGAGTGCACACCATTGAAACCGTGGTAAGAGTTACTTCTGTTGGCCTGAAGCGATAAGCTGAATTTTGATAGATAAATGAATTCCACTGTGAACCAGCAGCAAGGGAGAAAGAAAAACATATAAAGGGAAAGAAATATTCCCAAAGCTAAGACATCAATTTCATAAAATAGATAAAAAAAAAGAACATATACTTGGGGATATGATTGTATAAGTATAGGGTTTGCTAAGGAATTCTCCCGGCCCTGTTAATGAGGACTCTTTGATTCCGAAAGTACCTTGTCCCACTGATCTCCTATAGTTTGCTTGGTCTCTACTGCCCAGGTTGCTTTATGACATTCCTAGGAAATTACTGTTCCTTCCCTGTGCTCAGAAGATTCATGCCTACTAATCAGCAGTCTCTCAGATTACCCCTTTTGGCTGTGATGCTGTGGCTCTGTGCAGAGCTCCCAAATAGGGGTACTTTAACAAAACATTCATGCCTCTGCTGTCAGCCAGAGACAGAGCTAACACATAGCGATTTTATTGCCATGTGTAGTCTAATTGTTTTCTATACTAGATGTCAGCAAGACTGGTGCCTGGTCTCTCCCAGGGCCTTAAAAAAATCCCCAGTAACAAAACAACCTCCTGATACCACAAACAGAGCTATCGCCAGCCGTTAGTGTCAACAAAATTCATCCCAGGCTGAGTGTGTGTGTGTTACTGGTTATTGCTTTTTATTCTTCAAGGAAAAGCAACAGATAAAGGGAATTGCTGATGCCTGATGCTACCAGGGCTCCTAACATTAGTACTAGGCAGAGCCTCGGTCCTGAAGGTCTTTGTTGGTGTAGACCTTGAGTAGACTACTCAAGTGGACATATGGTTGATGGGTATTAGAATTGAAGCTGTGGGGTAGTTAGTTGAGCTTTCCACTCGGAGTCCTTGCAGCTAAAATCAGAGTAAGGTAGCAGTGCCAAAGGCAACATCTCAAGGACAGGGGGTCCGGACCTAAGTAGCAACCAGTGAGTGACCTCCACGTGTCAGAGTCTAAAATCTGGAGAAGGCTCACAGAAAAGAATTGTCTTAACCGCTGCTTATAATAACAGCTGGAAGTCATAGTTATTTGAAAGCTTATTATGTGATGAACTTCAGCACACCAGCAGACTCACCCTCCTGTGCTGCTTTTGATAGGTAGAGGGGTCATGTTTTCCTTCCACAGCCTCTTCCACTTTCTGTATAAGGGCAAGAGCTTATTTGAGTAGCATTGATACCCAACTACCTTGAACTTCTTTTTTGTCTAGACTGCTTTCTTCATGAATGTTGACCCTGGGGCATTGCTTACCAGTGTGTAGATGTGGCTGCCCATTGGTCATCACTGTTCAGTGGTGATTGTCTGTGAACCTTTATTTAATACATGTGTGACAATGTCCAGAAATGGGAGCAGAAAGCACAGTGGTTTGGTGACTCCTCTTGCCCTGATCAAGGTACCCTTTGCCCAAGGCAGGTGTAAGAGGAAGCATAGTCTCAGCGGCCAGGGCCTTATTTAACCCTCTCACCACCTGCCAGGCTATATGTCCGAGTTCCCAGCTCTTTGTCTTGACCTGGGATTTTTCTCTGGCCTCTGTTTCCCTAAGCCCTCCCATTTGCTGGATAGACCAAAGGTGGGATTGGGGTTGGGGCAGGACATATGTCTGCTGCAGAACGCTGAGCATGTATGTGCACATTGCCTTTTTGTGTCTGCTACCCATACGCACATAGCTCTTGAGCTCTGTCCTTGAAGGACTCGCCATCTATACCTGGAATATACATCTGAGTGACAATTCACTTAGTACTTACTAAGTAATCCCCTTATATCTCTCTTCTTCTAGATAAATGAGACTCCTCTGCAAAGGGGGCAATGGCTATCATGCACAGGGGTAGAGAAGTGGGTGACCAGAGTGCATCCATTGTGGTTTCACTGTGAGTTTGGTAAAAAAAATCGCAGCAAGCAGCCCTTCCTTGGCAAGACTCTGTTTTTATGTAATAGCTTAACTCTGATTTATTACATAAAAGATGCTGGCAAATATGAACACTAATTCCACTCTGGTAACAACTGTGATTGACATAATTGTAGTCTGTAGTCAAGCTAGAGAAAATAAGCATTAGTGGGTAGGTTGTCTCGGACATCATTCCAGGATTCCAACAGTGAAAGAATACATTTATGGGAGTGCAGCTAGAGCAGAGTATTTACAAAGTGTTTGGCTGCTTCATTCCTGTGCTTCTCCTCCACATTCACACAAGCCAGCCAGGCGAATGGAACTGAAGATCTGGGAGGAAGAGTGGCCAGCCTCCCACGAGCCACTCATTAAAGTGACACAGGGCTTTCATTGTTAAGAAATCTTGGTTAATTATTTAGTATTTATGACACAGTATGACCGTCTTTCTGGGAATATCTTTTTCCCATTTTTATTTTTTGAATTTTACCCAAAATTAACATTCTGATGTATAGACTCTTACTGTGTGATAGTGAATTCTCCGATTAAGAGCTCACCGCATATCCAGTGAGTCTGTGGATCATATCAGAATATTTTTATAAGAATTCAGCTTGCCGGGCGAAGGTGGCGCACGCCTTTAATGCCAGCACTTGGGAGGCAGAGGCAGGCGGATCTCTGTGAGTTCGAGACCAGCCTGGTCTACAGAGCTAGTTCCAGGACAGGCTCCAAAGCCATAGAGAAACCCTGTCTCGAAAAACCAAAAAAAACAAAAAACAAAAAAAAAGATGAGATTCTCCCACCTGTCAAGCTGCCTCCACGTTGTACAGAGAGCTCCAGCGTAGATTTCATGAGTCATGTGTGGTAGACTTTTGGTGGGNGACAGGCTCCAAAGCCATAGAGAAACCCTGTCTCGAAAAAACCAAAAAAAAAAAAAAAAAAAAAAAAGAATTCAGCAATGCAGACATGAAAGGGGAAATGGAGCATAGAGATTATTAATCCTCTCAGTTTTCATTGCCTTTGGGGCATTTTTCCATTGGCAGTTGCTATTGTCATTACCACCGTTACTTAGCTATAAATATAAGTGTTATTGATTGAACGCATAGATATTTCTCCTTACATAAGCCTTGACATTTTGTCTCCTTATCCCCAGTTTACAGACGAGTAAACCAAGGCTTGGAGAGGTCATGTTGCTTCAACGACAGAATACAGGTCATAGGACACAACCAACTCATAAGCCATAGAACTAGGATTTTGAATCATCTGCCCAACTTGAAAACAACCCAGTTGCCCATTGGTGAAGAGGTTGACTTACAATTCACATGTTTTGCCTTTAAAATACTCAGGTGCATTTACATATAGAATGGGGTAAATATAAACACGGATAAGACACTGCTCTAATTTTCTGTTTTGTTGTCAACCAAAATTAGGCTTGGAGAGAAAAGGTCCCCCCGATTTAGAATTAGAATTAAGGACAGGAGCCCAAGCAGGAACCTGAAGCAAGAACTAAAACAGAGACGGTGGAAGAATACAGCTACTGGCTTGCTTTAGCTTTCTTATATAGGCCAGGCCCACCTGGGATGGCACCGCCCACAGTGGGCTGGGTTTTCCCACATAATTAGTAATTTAGAAAATGCCTCAGGACATAGCCATCGGCCGATCTGGTGGAGGCTATGCCTCGACTGAAATTCTCTTCCCAAATATGTCTGTCTGCATCACACCGACAAACACTAACGAGCACAGGCTCTTACCACCCGAGTTTTGGGATAACACGTTATCTGTGACTTTCATTGAGAAATCCAGCTTGCAAGGAACTGACATGTTTTGTCTCCTCATCAGCGATCTGTGTCATTTTCTTTGTCTCTGGGAAGAATGCTGTATTCTTAGGACTAATTACTCAGGTAGACACCCTGTGCCATGCGAATGCTCTGAGATGCACTGCTGTCGTTGTTGTTCAGAGCTGAAGATTACAGAGCACAGAAGGACTCGGCAGAGCAGCGAGGGTTCCCATGTCACCCCTCCGTGCTGCCTGTTCGTCTCAGCACAGTTCAGATGATCTATGTGCTTATTGCCATTGAATCCCATCTTGTCATCTGAGCACTGGCATAATTAAAAGCTGTTGTCAGGAAGATGAATAAATTATTGACACTAACCATAGCTAAGGACTTCCCGATAAAACCATTTAACAAGTGGGCTTGACATCATGGTAGATCAATACTACCGAGTGACAGAGAGTGTCTTCTATTTACATTGAAACAAGTGCAATATTCTTTAGGAAAAATGTACAACAAGTGCACTGTCTAAGAAGAATGCTTTAAGATTAAAGAAAGAACCAATCTGACGTAATTTTCATTAGCTTTGATCAATCATTAATCAGTCCACCTGTCAAAGATAGTGACATGGGAGACATCTATCTTAAGGATGTTCTTAGATAAAGTCCTAATGTAGATGGACAGAAGAGACTTGATTCGGTGTTTTAAATAAGAATATGAAAGTATAGTACTTTTTGAATGTATGGCCCCTCGCTGGTATTGTAAAATAAGATTTTTGGCCTTTTTTGGCATTTTAGAGTTATTTACTTCTACTTTATGTGTCTGGGTGTTTGGACTGCATGTCTGTCTGTGTACCACATGCATGCATGCAGTGCTAGTGAAGGGAAAAGGAGGACTGGATCCTCTGGAACTGGAGTTACAGGCAGGTGTTAGACACCATGTGGGTTCTGGGACCCGAGCCACTGTCTTCTGTGAGATCAAGAAGTGCTGCTAACTGGTTAAGTCATCTCTCAAACCCCCAATGATAAACTCTTCAGTGCATAACTCTGATCAGGTGCTCAAGAGGGGGTGTTAAGAAAAGTAAAGAAATACAAAGACAGATGTAAGTTGAGTTGTTCAGGACCTGTGATGCTGTCCACTTAAGATGGCAATAGTCCACAAACAGATTCAAGCCGTTTCAACGATTAATTAGCGTCTTCTCTCTCATAGTAGTTCCATTATTGTTATGAGTTCACAAGACACTGGGACCCAAAGTTGTATGGATAACACTGACTTACAGATCTGGATACACTGCAAAGACTCCCTTTATTCTTGATAGTTTGAATATTCAGGTACATATCATCCTCACAGGTAAAGTGAAGCACATATTTTGACCAATACATCCAGACATTAGCAAGAAAAACTTCACATTTGTGAGATCAATACTGCTCATTGGCTGAAGATGAGTTCTATAGAATCTATGTCTAAATGATGTCATCTTTCCTTTTGCTTTGATTGGATGAAATGGTGTGGAAAGTTTGTTAATCCCCAGCCCATAGTTAGGAAGGAATATTTAAGGGTTCAAATATTATCAGCTTCTACTGTATTCATTTTGCTTATTTTGGGAGGGTGCAGGGTCATATGTAGCCCAACGAGTCCTCTAACTCACTAAGTTCCCAAAGATGGCCTCCAACTACTGATCTTCATGTCTCTTTAGGGGTTTAAGGCAGAGAGAGAGAGAGAGAGAGAGAGAGAGAGAGAGAGAGAGAGAGAGAGAGAGAGATTGACTATGAATTGCAAAAGTTTTCGGGAGGATAACTGGGAACTCATCTTATGTAAGTATGTAAGTGAATGACATTATCTCTTCAGGTAGAACATTTCTGTTTCTAGAAACACTGGAGACCTAGGGAGGACTTCTTGAGATGATTGACTTTCCATATGCCCACTTTGACAGAACAGTGTTGGACATAGTTTAGATAATCCAGCTCCTCTGGATATTCCCAGACAAGCTCACAAATACATGAAGTCTTGCTAGGGTAGTTTAACTTCAGCATTCCATCAATTTACCCCCTTACTTTTGTATGAGCCTCTTGGGATGCTCAGTTAATATTGAACATTGTGTATTACCCATCTCCCTTTCCAAGGAGATAGCATTGCACTGAAAAGGTAATGTGAGATTATAATACAGCTACTTGATCCACATCCCAACTCAACTACTCAGAATTATGAACTTGAACAGATATTGACGTCTATGAGTTTCTTTTTGTAAATCAAAGATTTTAACAAATACATATTTTATGTAATCCTCTTGTGAGGGTCAAATTCATGAGTATATGTAAATGCTATATAGTTGAAATGAAGAGTTGAACATGAACTGAATGAGGCTCTTCCCAATCCCAGAGCTATAGAAATTCACCTATGAGGGGCTTGAGAGATAGCTCAGTGGTTAGGATTTTCCCTTGAACCTGGGTCCAATTTCTAGCACCGTAATGTTAGCTTAATAACCATCTGTCATTCTAGTTCCAGGAGACCAGATGCCATCTTCTGGCCTCTACAGGAAATGCATGCACATGGTACATAGATATATGTGTAAGCAAAACACTCATAGACAAAATAAAAATGAGTAAATTGGTTTTTAAGGGTATACTTTAAAATCCCTCATAGATGAAGGAAAATCTGTAAGGATACATATTGTTTGTATATAAGTTATACACAAGGATTCGAGTTATCTGGTGAATCAAGTTTTTGAAGGCTACTGCAGTTAGAACACAAATGGACAAGAGCACTTGAAAAAGTCACACCACAACACAGATTTAGAGCTGACAATATTTGGGTCTCATTCCTGATGGAACAAAGTAATCAGTTTGCAGTAACAACCAAAACAAAACAAAAAAACTGTAGAACTTTAGAAGGAAGTAGGTTTTGGAGTTTCTTTGCACCTGGGCTCAGAGTTGGTATTTGAAACAGGAAGGTCCCTAATGCTCCATGAATGACATCTTTTAATTAGATTAATCTAGCAGCATTGCAGATGTGAGCTGGATGAGTAGAGTCTGCTATCATTAAGCTTATTGAATTGATTCATGTCTGCAGTGCCTTGAGTCTGACCTCTTGTGTGTAATCCTGGTGGGGCTTGAGAAGGCTCCATTCAATTTTAAAAGGAACTAGCCTTCAAGAGTGGGGGGAATCAGAATGTTAGAAATTATTATACAAAGTGCTACTTTGCTTCCCTACCAGTCGCTTTCCTATTCTATCATTCCGAATGCTTGTTGTGTTCCTAAGATGCTTAGCATTTTTTTATTTCCTGTAAGGAAAGCACCATCCCCTTCACCCCTCCTCATCTAGACTTTGTCAGTTTTCCCTTTTAATCTAGAACTGAGAATGTACTCAGCGGGTACGCTGATTGTTAATTGTCCACCGTTGAATCATGTAAGGTGGTATTGTAATCACACCCCTGTTCTTTTCCATATCTGAAACTGAAAGTATCTGTTCAAGCCTTGATCTTAGCGATTAGTTAAGTGGTATGCATCTGGTTGTCTGTGGACAGGCTCAATCTCTTTAATCTTCTCTGTTCAGGTCTGGATGGGCGTCTTCTTGAGTAATGGTACCTGTAAGTAGTGTGCAGTTCCTAGGAATGCCTTCAGAAGTCATGGTTAGCAAAGTGGGGTCCCTGAACTGTTGTTTGGGAGCCTGGGAGAAAAGGCCAACGTTAGACCCCTAATCCAGAGTAAGGAATCAGGAACTGGAGCCAAGGCCTATGAAGGCCAGAGTCTGACAACCAGAGTCTGGAAAAAATAGCCTCATGGAGTTGGGCAGCCATAGGCAGGAGATAGAAAAACAGCATTTGGGGATATGAGGAGAAGTGTGGAGGGTTAGGAGAAATGTTGGCACTTCCTGCTTCAAGATGACACAAGATTCCAAAGAGTGGCCTTGTGCTCTGACAAGTTCCAAAGCCAAGTCCAGAAAGTTCTACCTATTGAATCATCATACTGAACCTATTTACAGGAAAATGTATTGTTTAGGATATGTAGAAAGGGATCCATTTTCCATACAGAGTGTCTTATTTCCTTTGTAGACAGCTGCATGCTAAGCAAATGCTTTCAAGAAGTTCATTTTCAGCTATGCCCCATATTGCACATGTCTCAACAGAAGGAACTTCTTAGTGTGGATCTTTGGAAAGATCCTCGATCTTAGATTCCTGGTCAAGACATTAAATGTCCCAAAGGCTTCAGTATCACACCCAATCTGTATAGATTGTGGGAGCCTAGGAATGAAAATTCCATCGGATATAAGGATAACATGCTCTACTTACCTAGTTATTCATTAACTAGGAATGGATTAGGGTTGGCCAGATTGCTGCTGTCAGTGTTAGAACTGGTGTCTTTCTATTCTTAACCCCTCTACCCATGATTGGCATTGCACGTTCACCCAAAGCCTTTTCTGATGTGGGCATGCCTCATCAGAATGGCAATCTAAATTTAAGAATGTGACTCAGAATCCTTTTCTTTTGTAGTTTTAAATAGCAGCCCCGTTTCCCGGCTGCCATCTGCAGATGTAGACAAGGAAACCCTGGCGCTTTACACAAGACCGAAGAGGCGCTTCCATTTCGGTTCCCTCCTGCAATGAGTAATAATCACTAAGAGAAAGTCTCTTGGGGAGAAAAATAAATCCTGAGAGGCCAACCTTTTGGCTCTTGAGTTACGGATTATCTTTTGAAAAGATCAGTAAACTCCATGGGTTGTTTCCATTTGGGGAATGAAATAATGGGGCTTTGGATCTCCACTCTGTGGTCTCTGATTGTGCGAGAGCATGAACTATAGGCACTCAGAGGATTTATCTCAGAATGGATCCTGATAAATAGTTCCCTTGCTACTTGAAACACCGTGCAGGGTGTTGTTCCGGGCATTCCCATTGCAGGGGAAGTTGCTAAAAGAGATAGAAAATGTGTCACCAGAATGCTTCCATTCCACCTGACTTCCCAGAGACTCAGTTCAGTTTCTGCCTCAGAATTTCCCACCTCTTGCCCTTTACCCCAACCTTGTTCCATAGCTCAGGATGTATTTCTGTTACCTTGTACCTCAGCCAAAAAAAACAGCCACTCAAAGCAGCAGAACAGCTTCTATTTTATTGTTTTAGCTCAAAGTGTAGAACTCAGTGAATAGTAAGGAGGTGATGGTTAAGTCAGTTTTAAATTTTGAGCAGCCAGTGACAAGGTCTATTATGTTTTCTGAATACTTTTTATACATGGGGATGGAATGTTGAGATTTGGTTTTCAACGTGGCATCTTTTTAGAGTAAAGTCTTTTCATTGTTGCACTTAAACACTGTGTGATATGGAAAGCACCAGAACAAAAGAACTGACCAGGAAATCAAGGAACAATGGGGAAGAGTTGCTGTGGCCTGATGGTTAATACTTTCTTGAATATCTCTTCCCATTTCTATTGAACAAAAGTAACCACAGTGACACTTAAATGTTATCTCTCTAATAGAGTCCAGAAAAATGTTTTCCTAGAAGTTCCTAAATTAATCCACAAACTCATGGAATTAATAGGCACTAGAGAATTAACAAGATTCCCTAAATGCCACCAATATCTCCTTCCATGACTATTGGGAGAGCAATATTGAGCTTATTTCTTGGCTTTAATGAGGTAATTATGGATTTTCCTTGGTGAACTTGAACCCAAGGCCTTCCTTTGGTTCCCTTGACACTGTGTACAACTAAATCTGTGACTATGTACTTTCAATGTGGAATCCAAGTTCCTGCCAGCACAGTGGTACATGAGTGTGATGCTTATACAAATCTCCTGCATCTTCACTCACTTGTTCTCTTGCACACACACACACACACACACACACACACACACAGACACAGACACACACACATGCAGACACACACACACAGACACACACACACACATGCAGACACACACACACGCAGACACACACACACATGCAGACACACACACATGCAGACACACACACACACATGCAGACACACACACACACACCTCTTAATTTTCAGTAGTATATCCTGCCAGTGGCTCTCTCACCACAGAGATACATACTGTCAACTTAAGATCCCTGGGATCTGGAGTAGATCTTTCCTGTCACCCTTCATGCATATTTTAGGAACACACTGTACTCTTGATGTTGATAATACCACACCATGGCTTAAGAATTATAAACATGTCCCTTGTTACCTACAGGCCCTAGTTTTCATTTAAGTTCATGCTTGGGCAGGGACAAAAAGAACAATGGTAGGCCGCTTCGTGTAAGCTTTTGTTCCTGCCTCTTTTCAGCCCTGGACTAACCAGATTCCCTTCTGTCTCCCCTCTCACTTTTCTTGCTTTAGTGAGAACTCGGCAGTTGTCATTTCCTCTGTAAAACAACCATTTTCTATAGCTTTTGTTCAGTCGGCTTACTTTGTAAATGCAAGAATAGGTTTCTCTGCCTTTGTGTGCAGAGGGTTACCACATATCAGTGGTTTGGAACATGACCAGGGGCATGTTTGGTTTGTAATCCCAATGAAGAACGGGAAAAGCCAATGCATGTCACATGACTGGAGGTTCCCATAGATTGACTTACCTCTGAGTGGGCCCTGCATTCCTAGGCTGCACCAATTCCTGCCTGTTGAACAGCCAAGCATTGCCCTGATTGAAGTACAACTATACTAACTGGTATCTTATGCAATGATTTCTAAAGTGGCAACGCTGCTCAGAAATCTTTCCTGATGCACCTCTGCAGTTCCTTGACTCATGGTCGGGGAGGTCCAGCTTGCTTCCCATCTGAAGAATTCGGGGGTCCCTCCATTCTCCCTCCCTTTTTCTCATCTCACTGTCTTATTATTCCCGGCCTGGATGCTTCCATTTGCTTATAGACAGCAGTCTACTGAAATTTCTGTTATAGTTTTGATATGTCTGTGAGACTTTGGTGCTTCCCACCTGCTCCAACCTTCGGCACTGTTCACACAGAGATGTTCTGATCAGTTTGCTGTGGGAACTCTCATGGAAGCCTTGTACCAGTTTGTATAGTAGTACCCTTTGGAACTGCCGATTCTTGAACAAAATAGAAGTGTGCGGGGGGGGGGGGGAGGAGAGGGTGCGCATTGGCTGCTTGGCACACACACAACAAAGCCCATTAACCTGCATGCCAACGACAACAACAAACAAAATTAACCCTTAGAGTACTGCTTCCATACATTAGTTTAATGGTCTTGAATTTTATTGTTGAACATTGCTTCCTTCCCCAGTGCAGAGTACCACACAAGAAGTCCATGCTTAGACTAGCTAGAACGGTAACCAGGAGCCTCTCCTCCAGAGCTGTCCTGAGATGCTCCTGAGTCCTTTACAAATTTGCTAATAGCTTTTCTAAGATCCAGACATAGCTACTGGAAAATGGGCTCCACTTCTAATGGGCTGGAGGGCATAGGATCTGATATTTTAGCCTTGTGATAAGTCCTTTTAATTGAAGAAATCAGTTCTTTAAGGGTTAATGTGAAATCAAGGAATTTGGTAGTCCTTCCTGCTTGTCCTTCCTCCAAGGAGTCTGCATGACCTTCCTTTGAGTCTCAGATCAACTGTTGAATGATGATAAAAAAAAAATATCTACAATTGCCACCACCACCCCCCAGCAAATAAAAGAAGAAAACACTGAATGGTTGAATGGAAACCCCTTTGGCAGTGCTTGCTTGATGGTCACAAGGGGTAGAAAGACCAAATGTATTCAATGAACGTCCATTTTGTCCTCTACCCCACCCACCATTTCTCAGCATTGTGGAAGCTGTGACGAGATTTTCTTTGTCTTTTATTTACCTCTTGCTTTTTCTTCTTCCCATCCTAATAGCCCAATAGAATCCTGCCAGAATTTCTACAAAGATTTCACATTACAGATCGACATGGCTTTCAACGTGTTCTTCCTTCTCTACTTTGGCTTGCGGGTAAGTTTGGCGGCATCTCCCAGGAGTAGCACGGTGGGGTAGGAGAATCTGAAACGCCAGGATAACATGCCACCCAGGACCCAGGCAAGGAGACGCCTGAGGTCCCCATGGTGGGCTGCACACCTGCTTTCTATTCTTAGGTCTATGGGAAAGTGCATTGCATAGCTGGACATTTTCTGTAATATGTGCTTAATATAGTTCAAGGAAAGGGCCTGAAACAATGGCATCTTCACTGTCTCAGTGTTCCTAAATTTCTAACATATTCAAACACGAATGTGTTTTTCTATTAAAAGGTAAACTGAACAAAAGTATCTTAAGCTCATCAATTTATCTTTAGCAGTGTTGAGATCGCCACTGTCAGAGCCAACTAGGGGTGAAGGTTGGTGGGATTCGGGGGCCCATACTAGATAAATGGTACTCATGAGCAGTTTTGTATGAAATGGGAATTGCAGACATGTGCGTGAATGAGTATATATGTGCTTCATTCACAGTTAAATTTACCGTAGAAAGTCCCAGGGAAGTGAGTTTCCTCATCCTCCATGATCCACAGGATCCACAGGAAAGTATATTGTCTGATCATTTCCCAAGGCCTGTGTGGCATATAGTCACTTTCTTAAAAAGGTTATGCGTTCACCCAAACAAGCTAGCGATTGGTATACAGGATAATATGAGAAGAATGGAGTGTCATCCTCCAGACTCCGCAGAAATCCAACGTTGGTCCTTTGACAAAAGGACATATAGTAAATGCTAGCACCATCCCTCTCATTTTGTCTTTCTGTCTTATTTCTTTCCCCCCAGTTTATTGCAGCCAACGATAAGCTGTGGTTCTGGCTGGAAGTGAATTCTGTAGTAGATTTCTTCACAGTGCCTCCCGTGTTTGTGTCTGTGTACTTAAACAGAAGTTGGCTTGGTAAGTCAGACTATTTTGCCTTCTTGCTGACTCTTAAGGTAGGATGGGTTAAGGATTTTAGAACTGGATGGTGACAGCCCAGAAGGATCAGCTAAGCTAAGGCTTCAGATGGTTTTATCACTGCTGAAGTCCCATGGTCATCACCGTAAGAGCCGGGACTTCTGTGGTACGTAGTTCTGTCTGTTGTCACTCTGCAAATGAGAGTCATAATTGGTTAAAGAAACCCATGGGAACAAGGCCCGTCTTCAGAGTACCAGGTTCTGATGCCCCAGAAGACCTGCCTGCCTGCCAGAGTTGGTTCTGTCTCCTGGTGAGGTCTATCTATAGTTACAAACTCCGGGGTGAGGCAGAACAAGATGAAACATTTCAAGTCACTTTGGTATCACAGGCTACACAACTCCCTCTCTGGGTGCGGGGACATACCTAGGTGCTAAGTTCAGCAGGTTACTCCAGAATCAAGACTAGGACAGGAAAATGGTCACAAAACCTAACTAGCTCCAAGAATGCGTAGATTGACAGGTCCTTGTTCCTCTTTGATGCTGTGTATTTTTTAACAATATTTCTGCTCCTATGATGTTGACTGAGGAACAGGCCAAAACGGAATTTGAGAAACTTATTTTAGAATTTTCTCTGTCTTTGCTTTCAGACGTTTTTATTTGTTTCTTTGGTTGGTTGCTTTTGTCTTTTGTGTTTTGTTGTTTTGATTTTTAATGGTCATGGGGGTAAGAGTTCATATATTTCACAAATAACATATGTATATTGGAACCACTGAAAACTTTGAAATACCGACAAAGAAAACAGCAGGCATCTTTTCTCCTTTTGTCCTTCCCAGACCCACCCCCCACCCCGGATACCTGGTGTTAATAATCTACACACCTTTCTGTAAGCTCATCCTTCACCACACATAAACAAATGGATGTACACACACTTATAGTCACACATTAGAGGGATGATGATATTCCCATAAGAAATTCTTTCAAATAGCTATATTCCACTGCAATTTAGCTCTTATAGTAACACGTGATCGACATCCCTTCAGCTCTGGGATAAGGGAAATGTCATAGCCATTTGGGTAAAATTCCATTTTCTGCTTGTTTTATAGTGGAGCTATAGGACCTAATGGATCACCTGGATGCTTTCTTTGCTACTCTGAACAGTGCTTTCATAAACAGTGTCAAGCATATATTTGTGAAATTCTATTTCTATCGATATTTCCATATTACCAGAAGAGGAAATGCCAAATAAAAGAGCATGAATAATTTATTTTGTAGACATTGTTAGATAATGTTCTAAAAATATCGTATGGAGATGTGCTTGCATCGTGCAAGGCACTGGGTCGCCACAGTGGTTGCCCACACACTCTTCGATGTATGTGTGTAAAGGCGCCTGCGTGTGTGGATATCCTTAATTAGAGCCCCAGCACCCTGGCTTCTCATTCCAATCATATTCACTTATTGCCTAGTGGAAGAGTTCTCTTCCTGGCTCTGAGATGTGCTTGCTGAGAATGGTTTTCTTGTCAGTATGCCAACATCACAAAAGGCACATGCAGATCTGAGGTGTGTCCTGAGTGTGGCCCTGAGCTGGGGCTGACTGGCTTTGTGATCTGGGGTCTCTGTTTCTTCACTTCGCCCGGGAAGGACATAGACAGAGAGTCCTGCCTTACAGTCTGGGAAGGGCAAGAAACTAGGGACTTAGGAAACCTGTAAACAATGCCATCTGGTGGGGAGTTCCAATGTTGGAACTGAAAACACAACACTGGCCTGCTGGACTATGAAATCATCATAATAATAATAGTAATAATCACAACAATAAAAAGAACCTGTTCACCCTTATAGAAGAAAACATCTTTAATGAAATACTTTTGCTTCTTAGTAACTGCCCTTGGGTGCAATCCCAAACCTTCCGGCCTGTTGTAGAGGAGTCCTTCAGACTCAAGTCAGCTCCAGGAGGTTCCTCGGTCTGACTTAATACATAGAATACTTCTCTGGGAAACAACCATTGAACTCATGAGTCACCATGGTAACAAGTGAGCATTCTCAGGTAACAGGACTTTAAAGCAGGAAAAGGACCATTAGGTGTAAACATTTGGGACAGCTTTGTCCTCATCCTGCAAAGGGGAGGAATACTGCCTTCACTGGCTGGGATTTGAGATAAAGTACAAGATATAAGTCTACCCCAATGCTACACACCCTTTGGAGTGTGGGAACAGATGATATTGCTGGCACTATGGTGATTAAAAAACAGAGGTAACACCACAGCCTGTATCTTTTTTAGTGCCCAACCCATACCATGTTGCAGTTCTTATCCTTGGTATAGGCTTATGTATTGTATAATAAAGCAGATATGGTTGCATATGTCATGTTGCACACTCAACAGTACAATCAACATAATGGCAGTGGGTATTCAGAGGCTTCCGTGTGGGTCCTACTGCCCCTCAGCTTCATCTGCACTCCATCTTCAGAGCAAACCTATGAGGTCGGCATTGTTAACTACTCCGTGTTTGCAGATCAGGCACCTGAAGCTCAGAGATGCTGACTTGTCCTGGTTCACATAGCCTGAAAGTGGGCAATTTACTCCAGTCTGACTACTTGATGTCCACACTCTTTTTCTGATCTTGGGGGCTTCTTTAACATTGGAACACTGGGCGTTTTGAGGAGTGAGTTGGGAAAGGCTGTGCCTCCTCTGCTGCTTGGTTGGCATCCCTCCATCACTACCCCACTCATCCTGTGACACCTCACTTGAGGCAGGAAGGGAGGGGAAGAGCTGATCTAAGCGGATGCATTTCCATCTCTCCTCTTTCACACTCCTCCTTGCCCACCTCCAGTTTCTAGAAATGCCATGAGAACCAGAAAGGTACACAGAACTGGCGTGGTATCTCCCAAGTTTCAAGGCGCCTCAGCAGCTGGTGGAACTTGCAGAGGACCAAGGGACTTCCAAATAGATCAGAATCCAGCCCTCTTTTCTGTCCCAGCTCAATTGGCTTTTCCTCAGCTACTTTATGCAAGATCGCCTTATCTGCCCCCACCCTGCTTCCTCAGTGTTGTCTTCTATAAAAGGAAAAGGATGATAACAATGGCAGTCCCTTTGCTGGAATTACAGCAGGGCTTTGATGGGGCAATGTGCAGTGTATGTTACATACCAAGAACGTTGTGCAAGCTTTGTTAGCAGGGCAGTAGCCACCCAGGCCTCACTCTCTGCACAAAAGGAACAGATAGAGCAGAATGGAACCCCACAAAAGGCAGCAGGGTGGGAAGGCATCTATGCCTGCAGATGGTGAGGCCCAGCTTGTTTTAATTCCTGTTCCCACAATATGGGCCCTTTCATTGTTTTCCTTACAAAAATCCTTCCCCTGACCACTAAAAATACGTGTGCCCTGAAATGAGAGGTGGATCTTATTTTGAGACATGAACAACATGTTCTGGAGAACTCATCTGTCTGTTCCTTTGGGAACTACCCCAGGGGAGGTTAGCTGTGCTCTCTTTGTGTGCCTAGATGTTTGTGTGGAGGGTCGTCTCCTGTAGTTAGAGGATGCCATAGGAGAAACTCACTGATGTACTAATGCACCTTCTATTATCTTGATGCTGGAGCTGAATGAAACCCAAGGTCTTTCTTGTGCTAGACAGATGCTTTCTCACTGAGTCAGTTATACACCTGCTGAACCCCATTTTTTAAAATAATGTTTTCTTTATTATCTATTATGTGTACAGTGTTCTGCCTGCATGTACACCTGCAGGCCAGACGAGGGCATCAGATCTCATTACAGATGGTAGTGAGCCACCATATGGTTGCTGTGAATTGGACTCAAGACCTTTGGAAGAGCAGTCAGTGCTCTTAGCCTCTGAGCCATCTCGCCAGCCCCACCTAACCCATTTTTATCGAGCATCTGTTGTGTGCTTAGCGCTAGGTTAGGAGTATCTCAGGCACAGCATACCATTTTGTTGTGTTATGATTTCTAACAGGTTTCACCCCAGTTCTCTGACTGGCATAATGGGGAACATGATTAGAGCCACTGTTGACTGGAACCATCAATGAAAAACTAACCCTGTCTTATTCACTGTGAGCCCAATCTTAGACTTTAACCCCATCAACAAATTTCAGCAGAAAACAGAATGCTCTAGTAAGAAATAGAAAGATGAGTTAGTGGCCAGTCACAGGGATAAAGAAAGCAATTGGGAATATCTTTCTTTTTTCTCTTTCTTTCTTTCTTTTCTTTTTCTTTTTCTTTTTCTTTCTTTCTTTTTTTTTTTTTTTTTTGAGACAGGGTTTCTCTGTAGCTTTGGAGCCTGTCCTGGAACTAGCTCTTGTAGACCAGGCTGGCTTTGAACTCACAGAGACCCGCCTGCCTCTGCCTCCCAAGTGCTACAATTAAAGGTGTATGCCACCACTGCCTGACACAATTGGAGATATTTACCTATAAATATATGCCTAAGTGTTCTTTCTTTGTATGACAAGATGAGTAAAAATAAAATTGTGCATAGTGTGTGTGTGTGTGTTTGTATGTATGTGTGTAAGTATTTAGAGACAGCACCAATAGAAAAAAAAACATAGTTCCTGTCTGAGGATAAGTTTCAATCTTATTTTGGAAACAAGATAAACAGACATGAAATGAGAGAAGGTAACACTACCTACTATGTAATTAAGCCCAGAATTGCCAGGTCCAGCAGAAAACCTGTGGGTGTTCAGAGCAGAGTGTGTGCAAGCCTGTGTGGGGGCCAGGGGTGCAGAAGGCTCTGTGGAACACTGGGCCTCAGCCGAGGCTGGGGATGCAGGGCAGAGGTGGGCAGCGAAGAGGAGGGTGACTCTCGAAGGAAAGAGAACTCCATTGCAGGGTAGCATGTGCTCGTGGAAGGTAGTATCATTGATAGGAAGGCATCTTTCTTGAGCCCAGGTCAGCTTTACCACCCTAGGAGCTAGCTATAGTGGTTTCCTCCTGATACAGACACCCATCACTGCAATGCTGAATCTTAAGACAACCTCCGTCTATTATCTCCTAGTTCTTTAGTCCAGCTTGGCTCTGGCTAAGATAAGATAAAGATATCTTCAAGGGATGGGAAGATGGATCCATTAGTTAAAAAAATACTTTTTTCTCAAGCTTGGGAACCTAAATTTAATCCTTAGCACCCACATATAAGGCTTTGAATGGCAGGCGTTCTTGTAATCCCAGCACTGGGGAAGCAGAGATAAGTGGATTCCTAGGGCTCAGTGGGCAGCCAGCCTCAAGCCATTGAAAGACCATGTTTAAAAAGATAGTATGGCTCTCCTTCTTATTTAGCTTCTCTAAGAACCCGAATTATAGGCTCAATGTCCTTTATTTATGGCTAGAAACCAAATATGAGTGAGTACATCCCATGTTCCTCTTTTTGGGTCTGGCTTACCTCACTCAGGATAGTGTTTTCTATTTCCATCCATTTGCCTGCAAACTTCAAGAAGTCCTTGTTTTTTACTGCTGAGTAGTACTCTAATATGTATATATT
>NW_026068153.1:513391-674797 GCF_014885135.2 Alexandromys fortis | reverse complement strand
ATAGTTGAGTGCCTGTCCTTGTGGAACAATTGAGCATCTTTTGGGTATATACCCAAAAGTGGTATTGCTGGGTCTTGAGGAAGGTTGTTTTCTAATTTTCTGAGAAATCACCACACTGACATCCAAAGGGGTTGTACCAGCTTGCATTCCCACCAGCAATGCAGAAGTGTTCCCTTTTCTCCACAACCTCTCCAGCATAAGTTGTCATCAGTGTTTTTGATCTTGGCCATTCTTACAGGTGTAAGATGGAATCTCAGAGTTGTTTTGATTTGCATTTCTCTGATGACTAAAGATGTTGAGCATTTCCTTAAGTGTCTTTCAGCCATTTTAGATTACTCTGTTGAGAATTCTCTGTTTAGGTCTGTACTCCATTTTTTTAAATTGGGTTATTTGTTCTTTTGATAACTAGTTTCTTGAGCTCTTTTGTATATTTTGAAGATCAGATCTCTGTCTGATATGGGGTCAGTGAAGATCTTTTCCCATTCTGTAGGCTGTCGTTTTGTCTTGTTGACCATGTTCTTTGCTTTACAGAATCTTTTCAGTTTCAGGACGTCCCATTTATTAATTGCTTCTCTCAGTGTTTGTGCTACTGGAGTTATATTTAGGAAGTAGTCTTCTGTGCCAATGCATTCAAGTGTACTTCCCACTTTCTCTTCTGTGAGGTTTAGTATGGCTAGCTTTATGTTGAGGTCTTGGATCCATTTTGATTTGAATTTTGTGCATGGTGATAGATATGGATCTATTTTAATTCTTCTACATGTTGCTGTCCAGTTATGCCAGCACCAGTTGCTAGATATGCTTTCTTTTTTCTGGTTGATATTTTTTGCTTCTTTGTCAAAAATCAGGTGTTCAAAAGCATGTGGGTTAATATCCGGCTCTTCGATCGGGTTCCATTGGTCCTCCTGTCTGTTTTATGCCAATTCCAGGCTGTTTTCAGTACTGTTGCTCTGTAGTAGAGTTTGAATTCATAGATTGTGCTGCCTTCAGAAGTTCTTTTATTGCACAGGATTGTTCTGGCTATCCTGGGTACTTTTTGCTTTTCCATATGAAGTTGAGTACCATTCTTTCAATGTCTGTGAAGAATTTTGCTGGGCATTGCATTGAATCTGTAGATTGCTTTTGGTAAGATTGCCATTTTTACTATGTTAATTCTACCTACCCAAGAGCATGGAATATCTTTCTACTTTCTAGTGTCTTCTTCAATTTCTTTTTTCAAAGATTTAAAGTTCTTGTCATACAAGTTTTCCACTTGTTTGGTTAGAATTACCAAGTTGGTTTTATGTTATTTGTGGCTATTTATTGGCTATTGTGAAGGGTGATGTTTCTCTGATTTCTTTCTCAGACCATTTATCATCTGTGTACAGGAGGGCTACTGATTTTTTTTTAGTTAATCTTGTATCCTGCTATATTACTGAAAGTGTTTATGGGTTGTAAAAGTTCCTTGGTAGAATTTTTGGGGTCACTTATGTAAACTATCATATCATTAGCTAATAGCGAGAGTTTGACTTCTTCTTTTCTGATTTGTATCCCTTTGATCTTCTTTTGTTGTCTTATTGCACTACCTTAGGACCTCAAGAACTATATTGAGTAGATATGGAAAGAGTGGACAACTTTATCTTGTACCTGATTTCAGTGGGATCCCTGTGAGTTTCTCTCCATTTAGTTTGATGTTGGCTGTTGGCCTGCTGTATATTGTTTTTATTATGTTTAGGTATGTTCCTTGAATCCCTGCTCTCTCCAAGAGCTTTATCATAAAGGGATGTTGTATTTTGCCGAAAACTTTTTTCAGCATCTAGTGAGATAATCATGTGGTTTTTATTTTTCAGTTTGTTTATATGGTGGATTATGTTAACAGATTTTTATATGTTGAACCATCCCTGCGTCTCTGGGATGAAGCCGACTTGATCATGGTGAATGATGGTTCTGATGTGTTTTTGGATTCGATTTGCCAGTATTTTATTGAGTATCTTTGCATCAAGGTTCATGAGTGAGATTGGTATGTAATTCTATTTTTTAGTAATGTCTTTATGTGGTTTGTATATCAGGGTAATTGTAGCCTCATAAAAAGAGTTTGGCAATGTTCCTTCTGTTTCTCTTGTGTGAAACAATTTGAGGAGTATTGCTATTAGTTCTTCTTTGAAAATCTTGTAGAATTCTGAAATGAAACCATCTAGTCCTGGACTTTTTTTGGTTGGGAGACTTTTGATGAGCCCTCAGTTCATGACTCCATCCATCCCCCACCAGATTCAGAAAGAGTAGGTTGAATCCAGGTAACTTCATCACCAAAAATCAGGATAGAAACTGAAGCAGGAGCACGTATGGAGGAATGCTGTTTACTGGCTTGCTCCTCTTATCTGTTCAGCCTGCTTTCTTTTACAATTTAAGTACTACCCACATCAATCATTAATCAGGAAAATGCTGACCGACTTGCTTACTTACTTGATATGCCATGTTTTGTTGATGTCCTTGAACCCCCTAACTCCTATAATCCTCTCTCTTCCTCTTCTGCAGAATTCCCCAACCTCATTTAATGTTTGGCTTTGTGTTTCTGCACCTTCCCCCATAAGTTGCTGGATGGCACCTCTCTGATGAAAGCTGGGTCAGGCACCAACAGTCTGGCCACAGAAGACAATCAGTTCAGGCTACTCATTCACTTTTGCTAGAAGCCTAAGCTGGGGTCCTGCATGTAGACTCTAAAAGTGGGAACAGGATCTGTCGGATCCTACTCCTTATACTAAGTCCCCTTGCCTGGACTTGATACATGGGAGGTGCTTACACAATCAACTAACCTGGGCTCAGAGGGCTTCTCAGAGACTGAACAGACAACCAGGGAGCCTGCATAAGACTGACCTAGGGATTGTGATGCCTCCAGAAGTTCTTTTATTGTACTGGATTGTTTTGGCTATCCTGTTTTATTTTGTTTTGTTTTGCTTTGCTTTTCAATATGAAGTTGAGTACTGTTCTTTCGAGGTCTGTGGAGACTTCAGGAAAATGGATGGAGCTAGAAAACATCATATTGAGTGAGGTAACCCAGCCCCAGAAAGATAAATACAATATATACTCACTCATAAGTAGTTTTAAAACATAAAGCAAAGAAAACCAGCCTACAAATCACAGTCCCAGAGAACCTAGACAACAATGAGGACCCTAAGAGAGACATACATGGATCTAGCAAGTAGAAAAAGACAAGATCTCCTGAGTAAATTGGGAGCATGGAAACCTTGAGGGAGGGTTGAAAGGGAGGGGAGAGGAAGGGAGAGGAGCAGAGAAAAAATGTAGAGCTCAATAAAAATCAATAAAAACAGACTGACCTAGGCACTCTGCACATGTGTTACAGTTGTACAGCAGGACACTTTTACATACAGAGAAGCTTAATGAAAGTTTGAAGCGATTTTTTTTATGGAATCACTGATTACAAGTAATTTTTTAAAAAAAATAATTAGATAGTTCTTCTGGGGTCAACAAGAGGGCTCAGCCAGTAAAGGGGTTTGCCATCAACCTGACACTATTAATTAGTTCAGTCCCAGGACTCATGGGAAAAAAGAGAAATGAGTTCCCAGAAGTTGTCCTCTGATTTCTGCATATGGAGGGTGGGTGCGTGTGCATGCAGGCAGACACACAGATGCACAGACCATGCACACTCTCAAAATTTAATAATAATAATAATAATAATAATAATAATAATAATAATAATAATAAACAACAGCAACAAAAAACCCTTTCCTAACTGGGCAGTCCTGGTGCTCAGCTTTAATCCCAGTACTCAGGAGGGAGAAGCAGGCAGATCTCTGAGTTTGAGGCCAGCCTAGTCTACAAAACAAGTTCCAGGATAGCCAGGGCTACACAGAGGACCCTGTCTTGAAAAGACAAAATATCAAAAACCAAACAAACAAAACCCAAACTTTCCTGGATAGATGATTAGATGAAATTACTGTTGAATAATCAACATCTCCCATGCCCAAACTAAACCAAGTACATTTAAGGCTTGGCATCACCCCCCTACATCCACCCCACCTCCTCAAAAAAAAAATAAGTGCAAAATAATGCATTGGGCCTGACTCAGCCTTGGCTTCTCAGGCTTCCTGCTCTGTGGTAAAAGGGCTCTTTAGGTGCAGAAAGGCAAAAAGGGAAGGTCTCTGGCTCCCCCTAAAGGATGGCTCTGAAATTTCTGTATTGAGTGAAGTGGGGAATACAGTTCATGAGAACCATTTGTAGTTAGCAGTGGTGGGCTTACCTTGAATGCCCAATGTTGTCTTTCATCCGTGACCACAAGCCCCCTCCTCTACTTCCATCGAGGGAAGCCCACAGAAACCCCGGCATCACCTGCACCACTACCAAAGTGGCCCAGTTCCCAGCTTCAGTTTCTAAGCCCACATTTTCTAAGTAAACCCTCTCTCTTTAGCTTGCAGATTTATTTAAAAATAAAATAAGAAAGTCGGTCATAGAGGCTCTCACTTATAATGTCACCAGTAGGAGGCCAAATAGGAGTTCTAGGTCAGCCTAATGTTGTGACACACTCCTTTAATCCCACCACTCAGGAGGCAGAGGCAGCCAGATCTCTGAGAGTTCAAGGCTAGCCTGTCTGGTCGACACAGTGAGTTCCAGAGCAGCCAGGACTGCATAGTGAGACCCTGTCAGAACAAACCAAAAAGAAACAAACAAAAACTAAAGAAAAAACCACCAAACCAAAACATGAAGCAACAAATAAACATACAACATACTAATAAACATACAACATACTAATAAAATACAACATACTAATAAAATACAACATACTAATAAACACACAACATACTAATAAACATACAGCATACTAATAAACATACAGCATACTAATAAAATACAACATACTAATAAAATACGACATACTAATAAACATACAACATACTAATACACAGGGGAAACGAACAATCAGGGTTCCTTTCTTGGTATCAAGTATGCCTGTCTTTAGGGAAGAGGGGGGAAAGAGGAAGAAGTGTGCTTCTTAAATAAAATAAAACTGGGTGTCTTCATATTGTACAGATGTGTGTCTGTATATATAATTGTGCAGATGCATAATTGGCTCTAGCACTCAGCCTAACAAGTCTGAAGTATATGTCATTTTAGGTCCATTTAAAAAAAAAAAAAACAAGACTTGTAGATGTTAAGTTACTTGCTCATAGTCCACAGTTAAATGGTCAAGCCAGCCTTTGAACTCAGGTACCCCGCCTCTAAAATCCAGGTTTCTCTGTGTGAGACCATGCTGTAGGCAGAATTTTTTTGTCGGGACCTCCAGCTCCCAAATAACCCCACAGAGACTTATTATTCACTATAAATGCTCAGCTGATAGCTTAGACTTGTTACTAATGAGCTTTTTCAACTTAAATTAGCCCGCATTTCTTATCTCGGATCTACCACACGGTGGTACCTTCTTTAGCACAGCAACATTCACCTCCTGCTTCCTCTGTTCAGTTGGCAATGCTGCCCTTCTTCCTCTCAGCTTTTGCTCAGTCTGAATCTCCTGCCTAACCTCTTCCTGCCTAGCTATTGGCCAGTTGGCTGTTTATTAAATCAGTTAGAGTAATACATAGTCACAGTGTACAAAAGGATTATTCCACGGCATCATGCTACCTCTCAAATGATAAACACACCCACTGTTCTAGTTAAGAAATTCCATCCAACCAAACTGACTCTGAGATGCAGCCTCCTCCTTGCTCCAGTGATCTGACAAAAGCAGAGGAGCCTTTGGACAGGATGTCCCACATGGTCCCAGTTGAGAGAAAGTAAGGAAGAGAAACAGAAAAATAACTCTATTTAGTTTTAAAATTCTGAGCTAATTCTATTTCAAGGACTAAGCTGGCTTTTCACTGCTGCTTCTCTTCACTGTTGGCCTTGTAGAGTAAGAAGACTCATTTTAAGTACATCTCCAAATTAATAAAGATAATGTCGTTACTGTTGGAATGATTTGCAATGACGTCATTTTAGAGATGCGCACTATTGTGTTCTGAATGCAGGTGTTCACCAGATTCCCATGTAAACACATAGTCCTAGTTCAGCAGTGTTAGAAGGAGTGTGCAATTAGGTGCCAGGCACTTAGGTCATGAGAATGGAGCACCCAGAGTGTTATCATCACCCTTATTAAGACAAGCTTTGACCAGGCACTGTATGTGTTGGTGTCTTGACCCTTGCCTGTCTCAGCCTCCAGAATTGTGATGGATCTGTGTTGATATGGTGATATAAATTATCTAGTCAAAGGTATGTTGTTGTAGATACCTAAAGAGACTAGGCATGGCTCCACACCCTTTGTTTCATTTTTTTAAAAAGAATTCAATGATACCCTGAACCTCAGGAATAGCACTGAGACTAAGCCTTTAAAGAATGGCGAGATGAATAAGCCCATTGCTAAACTCTGCCCCCGTGGTTGGACTCTGAGTGAAGACGGCCCCAGTGAAGCAGACTGGTAAAAGTTTAGATGAATTTCAGGAATGTGATTGCTGTTCTGGTAGCTGCTGTACTTGCTAAATCTGCTTCTGGAGAAATTGCACCTCTTGAAGAGATTTCCAGTTGTGTCTCCTTGATATTGCTTTGTCGGGGATGTGCTTTAAATAAGATGCCCTCCATAGGGAGCAGGGATTCTAAATCCTCATTGAATTGCATGGGCATTATATGCCAAATTGGAAATAACTTCCTGAAATAAATGTCTTCAAGGAATGAATTCAGCGGGAAGTTTTCACGGATGCCGGCCTCTCTTCACATGGCCCCGCTTCACTGGGGATGCTATTAGAACAATCTCCTTGGGCAACCTAAATCTCTGGGACTGAACATATTTACCTGTGCTTCATCTCAAAAAACAACAACAATAAAACCCTCAATCCTTTGCCGTGAGATGAAAGCCTGAAGGTTTGGCCTGGATAGTGAATCCGGAATGGAGAACTGAACGCTAGATAGCAGCTTGGAGGCACACTTGCTCCTACTCAACTGGTCCCTGTGTGCACACGACCTAACCATGGGAAAGTGTGTGTCTTGCATTGTGAGATAGATGCCAATGATGTATACAAATGTGCTCAGAATAGATTATAGAAATTTGAATTGACTGCGTGCAGTATGGATTGCAGGGCTCTAAAGGCAAATACTTTTCTCCTAGAACATTAGTAGTGAAGACATCACCTGCAGACTACGGACCTGGAGGCTTGGAAGCGAAGCCCTACCCCAAAACCTTTAAATCTGGCTTTCCTAAGAGAGAGATTGAAGGATGCTTTTGTAATTTTTCCAGGTGTTTCTGTTTCTTAGGTAGGATAAAAAGTGCCTTGGAAGGATTTTAGAATTATCCTGGAGAATATAGGTACCTCCTGCTCAGAGGCCAGACTGCACCTCAGCCTGAGTATATCCTGATTTAAGCTACCAGAATGGCTTCAAGTTTTCTAATGAAGTCCAGCAGGCATCCACATTAACAAATTTCTCACTTCATGGGAGACACATACTCAACCTTAGGAAAAAAAATAAACCTTAGAAACACACACACACACACCCCACACACTGTGGAAGTCTCCTTCAAAGTCTCCAATCAGACCCTCTAGGAACAAGTGAGGAGAGTTTTTGTAGCACATGGATGAATATTCTAGAGCACTCTTTCTCAAACCTCAGTGCCTAGCAGAACCACCCAGAGGTCTGGTCCAACCACACGTTTTGGGTCACAGTCCTGAATTTAGAATTTGGTGCTGTGTGTAAGGGCAGAAGCTCGGGGTTTTCCTACAGGGTCCCGGGGACAGAGATGATGGTTTGGGAGCTGTGCTTTGGGGTTTGTGGGTCCAGCCTATGATGAAACTGAACCTGAAGTCTAGCAACGGCTGCTGCACCAATCGTCACGATTGTCATACTCGCAGTAACATCGCTGTTTCATGCTCCCCAGTGTCAGGCTTTACTAAAATGCCTCATTTCATGATGCTTTGGGGGTTAAAAGCTGAAGCACTTATGTCTTGAAATATATCTAGCATATTATAAACCATGTTGCAACTTGAGCAGAGGAGTCCTTTGAGAAAGTCCTTTGATCCCCTCTGTCATCCATGTCCTAGGTTCCAGTGAGAGGGGTCCCTGACTAGTATTTCTTCCTAAGATCTCCAGTGCAAGTTTGGATGATGCTCTTCCCACCTTCCTGAGATTGGCCCAGGTCAACCCATGGCATGTTGGAGATTAGGGGGAGAAGACCGGGGAGGAAGGTTCCAGACTTCTCTTCCACTTTTCTGGGGCCGACCTGTCTTCTTTGTCAAGGATAGAGCCCTTTAGGCTGCAGGTCTAAGAGCGAGTTCTTCTAGGACCCGATCCCTCCCTATTCCCAGGATAACTCATTTGAACTAGCTTTCTTCTTTCCTGTTCCTCTTTCCCGGGGATGCCTGGGCCTGGGCCTAGAGCTGCATGATGGATAATAAGTATCTCCCTTTCCCTAAGATGTATTTGCTACTAATTGAATTCAATGATGAGATACGTGACTCCATGTTTCCGTATCACAATCTCTGAGTTCAGCCCCCCCCAATCAAATAGTGGTATATCAGCCTGTCTCACAAAGGGTAAAATTAACTTGTTATTTCCTGG
This sequence comes from Alexandromys fortis, assembly GCF_014885135.2. Classification (NCBI taxonomy): domain Eukaryota; kingdom Metazoa; phylum Chordata; class Mammalia; order Rodentia; family Cricetidae; genus Alexandromys; species Alexandromys fortis. The sequence continues at coordinate 666,229 of NW_026068153.1, read as the reverse complement.
AACACAAGAAGCCAAAATATACTATTCCCCTGTAGGTACAGCAAACAGCTATTCTTCTTTGCCTGTCCCTTCTCTTCCCCCTCTCTCCCTTTCTTCCTCCTTCTCCCCCTCCCTTTTCCCCCAGACTCCTCTTTCTTCTCTTTAGGTACTGGGCACTGAACCTAGAGTCCTGCTTATGCTTGCCCCATCATTAAGATAGAGCCACCCTTCCCTCTCTTGCTTTTCATTCTGAGACAGAATCTCACTAAGTTTCACACTCATTAAGCAGTCTAGACAGTCTTTGAGTTTGATATCCTCCTGCTTCTGCTCCTAGAGTAGCTGGGATTGCAGCCATGCAGGTGACCTGGCTTAGTAGAACCTTTGTCTTTGCTGTACACCATGCCCCTGCCCTGTCCCCTTCATTTTTTATGATTTGCCTTTCTGTAGATCTCTTGCTTGGATTCCAGGTGGCTAGTACCAGCCACTAAGCTCCCACAAACTCCTCTTGCCCGCATCCTCTGTCTCTGTGACTTCCATAGGTCATCATCTGACAGTCGTTCACACTTAAACTCTCCGTGTGCTTGATCTCAACCAGTCTTGATCTTGCCTCTTCCAAAACCATCATCATCCCAGTCTCTCTTCTGACGTAGGTCATTTCTGGTGAGACTGCACTTGGACAAGTGCTGTAATCATATCCGGAACCACACTAGACCCAGAGTTGGCCCAAATGACCCACTGCTGTGTGCGTGTGGTAGGAGTGGGATGGGGTGAGATAGGGCTAGGATGACTGGTTTGAAATTCCGAGATCCCCATTTCCTAGCCTCTTCTGTGTTAGGATTTGCAAGTGTGAAGCACCATGCCTGACTTTTCCTTAATAGAGATTCTGGGGACTGAACTCGGGTCCACATGTTTGTATGACATGCGCTTTCTACGGTGAGCAACCTTCCGAAGCCTTTACTGTTTATTGTTGGAAATATGATTTTACTGGAACACAGCCACATTCATTCATTTGCATATTGTCTATGGTAATATGGAGACCTAGGATCACAAAGCATAAAATTCCATTCACTGTCTTGCTCTTTACAGAAAGCCTATTGATATTAGATGCATTATATATTCTTTTGTGTTCCTCTAAAGCCTGGCACGGTGTTTTGCTCATAATAGCTACAAATCAGTTTTGATAAATGCAGCATGAACTTTCCTCTGAGATCACTGGAACTATAATAGTGGTCAAATAAAAGCTTATTTTGGCCACTGTTATTATACTACTGTGTATTATGTGGCAGGTATCAGAATAAGATCTTTATGTGTTTGTCTCAGTCAGTGCTCCTACAAGCGCTAAAGATAAGTGGGAGAACCAGGAAGAGGCTAGCTTGCTCATTCCCTAAGTATTGACATAGCAAAAATGTGAGGTCTTTGTCATCTCGGAGCCTAAAGTTTGAATTATTACTTGATATGGACTGTTCAGTCCTATCTGTGATAAGTGCTGAGAGACAGAAAGAATTCTTGAAGAACCCCTTTCAATGAGAAACCAAACAAGCATAATATAAGCCGAGCTACGATGACAGCAAGTGCCCCCAGAAGGAAGGAGCCTTGTTTCTGGGGATTTAGCTTCACTCATGGTAATGTAAACCCTGGTTTAAAAACTGCATAACTGTAGCATTGACATCTTCAGGTATTCAGTCATTCAACAGACTTCAAAACAGGTATAATCGTAATGTGTTAGTTGCTATACTTGCCTTGAGTTTAAGGTGTAAGATTCCTTTACTGTGGGAGAGGAATCTGTAAACTCAGGGTGCAAACCCAAATAGTTATAGGGAAAGGGAGGTAACAAGGGGTGGGACATGGTAAAACCCAGCCAGTCTCTGTAGCAGGGGAAAGGATGCTTCTTAAAATGGTTGTTGGCTGGTTTTTCCTATATGGACATTTTCTCAATGTCTGTTCACTTATCTGATTTAAAGACTGGTGTGTGTGTGTGTGTGTGTGTGTGTGCGCGCGCGCGCGCACGTCAGTGAGCACATGCAGGTGCCTGTGGAGTCCAGGAGGGGATGGATGTTGGATAATCTGGATCTCCAGGCAGATATGAAATGCAAGATGTAGGGTGCTGGGAACTGAATTCTGGTCCCCTGCAAGAATAACAGTGGCTCCTGAGCCATCTCTTCTGTCCCCACCCCAACCCCCCACCTTCCTGTCTTTCCTTGTCAATTATCCTGTCCTCAGGGACTTGCTTTAGGGAACTAGTGTAGGCTGCAACATTGTTGCTTTAGGGAAATAGTGTAGGCTGCAACATTATTTATCTGCTCAAAACACAGGGCATTCTGGGGTCCTCTGTAGAGGACTTGCCTTCCTTCTTACTTTATGAGTTGCCTAGAATCTATCACCAAAGCTCCAATCTGGTACGTGCTGCCAGTGTCTGCCACCTAACATCACATCACCTCACAAATAATGAAACCAACCAGCATTCTCACTAGGGCAAGTGAACATTCCCACTGAATTTGTCAACAGGGTCAGAAATCCTTTTCTCAAGTGCCATGAGCTAAGTCCGCATTGTCTGAATACCTATTTCCAGTTTAAAAAACTAGGTTTCTGTTTGTTTTATCCAATTGCAGCCGTCCTTATACTAGAACCAGAACTTCTCACCACATGGCAGGAAGGAAGAAGACTAGGTTCCTGGAGGTCTTAGGGAAGACACAGGAGCATATTGGCCTGCCCAAGTGGCACCACCTCTGCCTGCAGCCTGTGCTGTCCCAGTCCCTCATTGCCGCGCTGTTGTGCTTCCCACACCACTTTGTCTGTTAATCCGTTCTGCCATCTAGTGAGGGAAAGCAGGAATGTCGTCCTCAGGATTCAAGTAGTCCCTTGAATCCTGGCTGACTGATCTCCCACTAAATCAGGCTTTTAACTCATAGAAGACAACACAGTCCTTAGGAGAGTTCCCAGGCTATGCAGAAGAACTCAGGAAAAAAATACACAGATGGCATGTAGGTTTCTAGGGGTTCTGAAAGCTGGCCTATGTGTTCACACTGAGCACAAACCGGCACCCCACCCTCCATCTCTGTCTAAATTGACACCCAGGGCCGGGCAAGGGCAGGAATTCTAGACTGACTCCAGAGTAAAGCTCCCACTTGATTTTACTAAAATAACGCGCTCTCCTCTAGGTCTGTCCAGTCTTCAAATCTCCCTTCTATCCTTTGACAGAATTGGTTCTGAGCTAGAAAGAAATACTGAAGTGATCTGTCGCGGCTTCTCGCATGTCGAAGCGTCAGCTTTGAAGAACGACATGCAAGAGAGGCGTTCTGTATAGACAGATGTCTATTAAATCTAAGCAGAAACAGGAACTTTGTAAAACAGCAACAACCCAAGTCTAGTCACAGCATTCATACCCGAGGACACTGGAGCCGATTTTATGAGGCGGAACTACAGTACGAGGATGGAACTGTGTTTTCATAAGGGCTATTATTTCAGGATTTCTTGCTGGGAGGCCTGTTAGTGTGGTATTACTATAGAGTGCCATTTGGCTAGATCCCAAAGGCCTTTTTTATGGAAGATAATGGAACTCTTCATATGACAAGCTAACAGATACTGCATAATACAAGAGGCACAGAAAATAGTGTAAATATTGTTAACCCAAGTTGTCACTGCTTTTATCAATTTGTTTATAGAAGAAAGAAAGTCTCTTTTCTCCTCCAACCCCACAGAGCACACGGGTAGATACCAGAGGATGACCCTGGGACCTTGGGTTCATTCCACTTCTTTTCCAGCAATCTCTTACTGACTCACGATTCTCAGTAGGCTAGGAGTGACCTCAGCTTGACTGCTACCTGTTCCCAGCTCCCGACCACTGTTTTTCTATCAGTTTCCTTTACTCCCTGCCTGGTACAAAGTATGTGTGGGGGAAACATTTAAGATCAAGATAAAAAAAAAAAGGAACTGACAACAAAATGGGCAAAGAGTCAGAGCCATGACCCAACAAGAAGTAGAACCTATTAGACTTTGCTGTTATATGGAAAGGTCATGGTTTCTCAGGGAAACATGTTAAAGTAGTTCATTATTCCAGAACCAGCAGAAATCTCAGTACAGGTCTGCTTGGTCTGGGAGCATGGTTGGGACAGCTATAGAACCAGGAACATACCAGAACAAGAAAAATGGATGCCTCATGTGTGCAAGTATGCATCAGTGAAACCTCTTCTCTGAGGTCTAGACAGCAAAGGAAAACAAGTGCTTCCAGGAGGGCACAGGCCTTGAAGGATTGTGAAAGTGGGTTTTGAGGGCTCCTTTTATTCTAGAGTCTTTAAAAAGTTGTCAGTTGAATGTGCGCTGGAGAGAGAGGCAGAGAGTACGGTGCATGCGTGTAAGTATGCTTTAAAATAGACAACCCTGTTGAAATAGCAACTAAGAAATATGAGCAGAAAGGAAATCTTCATGGTTATTAGCTCTCACGGGCTGATTACTGAAATCAGTGGTCTCTCTTCCTTACTTTCAGTGTTTAACTGACCACCATTCATGCCAAAGACCTTGAATGACCTTGGCTAAAACTCCAAGGTGCTTTCTTTGTCTGTTGTCAGCATTGTGTGCTGCCTTGCCTTGGGCAGGGTTTGTGTGTTGCTCAGGAGAAGATCCATCAGGCTGCCAAATGAGAGGGAGGCTGACTTATGTCTGCAGAGATGACGAATCAGAAAGCCAGACTGGGTTCTGGTTCGTAGGATGCGAAGGTCAAGGAGCAGTGCACTGGATGTGCTTGGAAGCAGTACCGCCTTAGCTCACTTGTGAAAGCGCTGGGGCTTGGGATGCTAAGAAAGTTGCCTTGTATTTGTCTATTACAAAATCACTTCTTGGGTCTGTGTTCTGTGGGCCTTGTGTTCAGGGTCTTCTTCTGGGTGCTGTGGTTAGACAGAGGATGCAGATCGGATGAGGAGCCGAAGGTGTTTGTCACAAGTTAATCTGAAAGAGAAAGCCAACAGAGAATGAATAGGACCTCAGGACTTTATAAGAGAGCAGGGCCAAAGAAATCTGCCGCAGCACTCTACAGTTTAATCTCTGTAGTGAATGACAATTCAACATATAGTAGAAGGTGACCTTAGGCAGTGTCTGAGCACTGTCACAGCTGCGGTGGCAGAGGGACCAGTGAGGTCATTTACCGCTCCAGCCTCAGCTCCCATAATATCATGTACCCCTCTCATCTCTGTGTTTTAGTCTCACAGCTGGGTGGGTGGCATACCGGCACGTGTGGATGCTACTGATGAAATCCATCAAGAGAACAACGGAGTGGGGAGAAGCCAGAGTGCCCACCTTCTGTTCTACAGAAGAAAGCTCAGCAAGAGTCTCCTGTGTCTTCCCAGATAGCAAATATCTTCAGCTTTGAAGGCCATCCAGTTACTGTTACTGCTCTTCAACCTTGCACTGTGGCCTGGAATCAGCTTCACACACTATGGGTTGAATGCCCAATGTGAAATATCTAATTTTACGAAAATGTCTGTATGTGACATCATACCCTATTCAATGGATATATCCAATGACAATTAAAAACCATATTCTTCACCTTTAATCCCAACACTCAGGAGGCAGAAGCAGGTGGATCTCTGCGGGTTCAAGGCCCTCTTGACTTACAGAGCAAGTTCTAGGACATACTCCAAAGCTAAACAGAGAAACCCTGCCTGTCTTGGGAGAAAGGAAAACAAAATCCTAAAAACAAAAATTTTTTTAATATAATTTTTTTATTGAAAAAAAAAGATTTCCGCCTCCTCCCCGCCTCCCATTTCCCTCCCCGTCTCCCTTTTCCCCCCTCCTCCCTCTCCTCTCCCCCTCCCCCCCACTCCTCTCCCCCTCCCTCTCCAGTCTGAGGGGCAGTCAGGGTTCCCTGCCCTGTGGAAAGTCCAAAGTCCTCCCCGCTCCATCTTGGTCTAGGAAGGTGGACATCCAAACTGGCTAGGCTCCCACAAAGCCAGAACATGAAGTAGGATCAAAACCCAGTGGCATTGTCTTTGGCTTCTCAGCAGCCCTCATTGTCCGCCATATTCAGAGAGTCCGGTTTTTCAGTCGTAGTCCAGCTGGCCTTGGTGAGCTCACAATAGATCAGCCCCACTGTCTCCGTGGGTGGGTGCACCCCTCGTGGTCCTGACTTCTTTGTTCATATTTTCCCTCCTTCTGCTCCTCCTTGGGACATTGGGAGCTCAGTCCTAAAGTCAGGAACAAGACAAGGCTGTCCACTCTCTCCATACCTCTTCAATATAGTGCTTGAAGTTTTAGCAATAGCAATAAGACAACATAAGGGGATCAAGGGGATTCAAATTGGAAAGGAAGAAGTTAAACTTTCATTATTTGCAGATGATATGATAGTGTACATAAGCGACCCCAAAAACTCCACCAAAGAACTCCTACAGCTGATAAACACCTTTAGTAATGTGGCAGGATACAAGATCAACTCCAAAAAATCAGTCGCCCTCCTATACACAAAGGATATGGAAGCAGAGAGGGAAATCAGAGAAACATCACCTTTCACGATAGCCACAAACAGCATAAAATATCTTGGAGTAACTCTAACCAAGGAAGTGAAAGATCTATTTGACAAGAACTTTAAGGCATTGAAGAAAGAAATTGAAGAGGATACCAGAAAATGGAAGGATCTTCCTTGCTCTTGGATTGGGAGGATCAACATAGTAAAAATGGCAATTCTACCAAAGGCAATTTATAGATTCAATGCAATCCCCATCAAGGTCCCATCAAAATTCTTCACAGATCTTGAGAGGACAATAATCAACTTTATATGGAAAAACAAAAAACCCAGGATTGCCAAAACAATCTTATACAATAAAGGAACTTTGGGTGTTGAAATAGGAGCGGCGGGGCTGCGTCCCCGGCACCCGGCCGCCCGCATGGCTAGCTTATGCCCAGAAATAATTACACGGAAACTGTATTCTTTCAAACACTGCCTGGCCCGGATAGTTCCAGTTCCTTATGGCTAGCTCTTACATATTGTTCTAACCCATTTCTAATATTCTGTGTAGCCCACGAGCTGGCTTACCAGGGAGGATCTTAACCTGCGTCTGTCTGGAGCGGGAGAACCATGGCGACTCCCCACACAGCTTCTTTTTCCCAGCATTCTCCTCTGTCTACTCCGCCTACCTAATTTTCTATCCAATAAAATGGGCCAAGGCAGTTTCTTTATTAATAAGAAATCACTCCCACATCATTTGGGAGGCATTACCATCCCTGACTTCAAACTCTATTACAGAGCTTCAGTATTGAAAACAGCTTGGTATTGGCATAAAAACAGAGAAGTTGACCAATGGAATCGTATAGAAGATCCAGATTTTAACCCACAAACCTATGAACACCTCATTTTCGATAAAGGAGCTAAAAGTATACAATGGAAGAAAGAAAGCATCTTCAACAAATGGTGCTGGCACAACTGGATGTCAACCTGTAGAAGAATGAAAATAGACCCATATCTATCACCATGCACAAAAACAAAATTTTAAAAATTTTCATTGCATTTAAATGAGAAGTTTATACAATTCCAAGATTTATAAAATACTATTCTGATTTTTTTCAACTATTTAAAAATATGAAAAAACACATTCTTAAATTGCATGCTGTGCAAAAGCTGGCGATGGCCCCTGTACCTCACCTGGGCAACACACAGCACAGCAGAGCTGGTCCCGGTGGTGCAGGTGTGGCTGAGTCAGAGTTGAGGGCATGAAAGCGTGAGAACCTGCCCCGGCCCTTGCTCATTGCTGCAGAGGGTGAATGAACAATGCTGGAGAGCTCAGCCTGGTGAGGGCGGAGAGCTCACCCTGGTGGTGAGGACAGGGAGCTCACCCTGGTGGTGAGGGCAGAGAGCTCACCCTGGTGGTGAGGGCAGAGAGATCACCCTGGTGGTGAGGACAGGGAGCTCACCCTGGCGGTGAGGGCAGGGAGCTCACCCTGGTGGTGAGGGCAGAGAGCTCACCCTGGTGGTGAGGGCAGAGAGATCACCCTGGTGGTGAGGACAGAGAGATCACCCTGGTGGTGAGGGTGAGGGAGAACCGGTGGACTGACAAACCCTGCAACTAACCAGGCCCTGAACCAGAGTTATGAGTTTGCCCACCCCAACATCCACCCCATCTATGATCTGCTAGAGCACGTGAGGGGGCCGGTCCTGCAGATCCAACGCTGTAGGATCTCCATACATATAGCAACAAAAGGATGTCCAAGAAGAGCTCCAGTGAGGGCCCAGCATTGATAGTGTAACAGAAGTCAGAGGCCTCGAACCGGATCAATGATTCTTTGCAATGAACACTTGCAAGTAAAGATATATGGACCAAAAGGTATACTATATGACTCCCTATGTCACACTACAGTCTCTATGATAAGATTTTTTTTTAATTTTCTCTCAAATTTTATTTTTCTGGGGTGGTGTTGGCAGCAGAGAGGATAGATACAAAGGGGTGGGGAGATGAATGGATCAAGATGCATGATATGAAAAACACACAGACTACATAAAAGAAGGTTTCCAAACAAATGTTGGTGATGGGCCTTACATGCTCACATGCCATATCTTACCAACTGTTCTGTAGAGGATTCCAATACATGGTTAGGGTAGGAGTTTTGTGAAACTTTAAGAAATTCATATACTTGCACAGTGGTGGCATACACTTTTAATCCCAGCACTCAGGAGGCAGAGGCAGGGGGATCTCTGTTAGTGTGAGGCCAGTCTGGTGTACAGAGTGAGTTCCAGGACAGGCTCCAAAGCTACACAGAGGAAACCCTGTCTCAGAAAACCAAAAAGAAAAAGAAAAAAAAAGAGAGAGAGAGAGAAAAAGAAACTCATTCAGTATATATATATATATATATATACACACACACACACACATCTGTATACATACACACAACACACACACACATACATATACTCATTCAGCCACTCCAACATTTATTGAGTACTTGCTGTATGCCACACTTTGTCCCAGGCACTGGATATGATTACTCAGCATCAGACTTCTGCTTAGTCACCAGCCCGAGGAAGAGGTCCTTATCCTTGACAGCACACTCTGAAGCATGAGTCACGACACTGTAGTAAATAGGAGCCCCTAGGTGTGTCTAATGGATGTGCACGAAGCACTTTAAGATAAACTTGGCGTTACTACACATTGCCTTCCAGAGGTCACCAGGATTTTTCAGTCATTCCTTATTTACAGACTGGAAAATCAGTGGAGATGGGTGATTACCCCATGACCTCCAGTTGGGTTTATCTGTTTGATGCCTAACAATAGGCACTTTTCCTAGCACATTCCTTACTCTGGTGGGTTTTCAGGTGACCCCCTTTGTCGATCATAAAAAGTTAAGAAAAAATTCTCTCCCCTCATTTGGCCCTATTTTTCCCAGTCTCTACTTTGATCAAAACAAGAGAAGGAAATAAATGCTCTCTCTGGATTTGAGTCAGAAAACTGATTTTTTTTGGTCTGTCTATTTCATTTCCTGAAAACAAGAGTGGCCCAGGAAACTATTAAATAGAGCAGAAACAAGAAGATTAGAGCCATGAAAAGTTCAGCATCACTTTCCCCTGCTAGTCTGCTTTGAGCCTGCCTTAATTCAATAATCTATTCAGCTTGAGCTCCAGCCAGCCATTTCTTCTGTCACCAACAATTTCACCATCCTCCCAAATCCTTTAGGGAATTCCAAGGCAAATGGCCTTAAACAGGAACTTAATTGTCAGAGAGATTTTCCTTGATCATTAGAACAGTTTGGTCCATAGTGTTATCTATATGGGGCATAATTTCCTCAGCTTCATCAATTTTATAGTTCCTTGTTCCCTGGACTGCAGTTTTTTCTGTATAAAATTATGTTAGGAATGAAGCCACCCAGAGTGCCAGTTTTGGGTGTCTTCACCACAGTGCAAAGTAATAACACTGTAAATAGATTTGGTATCTCTTGAGAGCTGGGAGAGAAGGCATAGGGAGAGAAGGACAGAATTTGGGGATGTAATTTGGGATTAATAAATGGTTCATCCAACAGATCAGTATTGATCATAACTCTGTGGTTGTGTGGACCATGAGATGTATATAGTTCAGCTGGGAATAGCCTGATCTATTTATGGATATGGGAAATCAAAATATCTTATCTGCAGTGGGAATTGAACATCTGGTGAGTAACTATGACAGGGAAATGATAAAGTGTTCAATAATAACACTGAAAACCAGACTCGAGAAGATACGCATTTAAATGTTGACAAATATATGTTTGCTTTGGATCTAACCCATATGTTGGTTATACCATAAAAATAAAGATATGTATGCATGCATATAATAGAGTCCAATGGGATGTTGGAGTCATATGCTTGATTTTCCTCAGATCATATAGAGATTGACACAATGAGATAATCAATATTAAACCAACCAGCTATGAGAACCCAAATGGAGAAATCTTTATCTGCCTTGCTTACCATGCTCTGAATGAACACAGACTTAAGTAAAATGGGTCCTATTTATTACTATTATTATTTACTTATTATCATTACTATTATTATTTACTTCCAAGACTTCTTTCGTGTGGGCATGGGTCATGGAGCAGGCAGGCACTGTTTCCCTAAACTGGAAAGCGGTAGGAATGGGCAAGGAAGGACATGACTAGATAGAGGGTAAAGATTCTCAGGCTACCTAGGGGATCCAGTGAACAGCTGAATCGAGATATTTGTGAGTGTGCATAGGGAGGTGGTTGATGGAACTCCAGTGTTTGTTCCAGGAGCAATAGCTGATCACATTTAGTGGATGAAAGCACCATGTGGGGGCTGGACAATGCTGAAAACTAGGCTCATAATTTGAGAGCCTGGGGGTCAGCTCCGTGTGTGTATTTCCTGGCAAGAGTGAATATAGTCTAAATTATGGGTTGCGGAGTCTCCTGCTTGGATCTCTTCAATTCTCAATTTGAAAGGAGGGTTGATGCCATGCTGGAGTTGCCTTGATGACCAAGAGATATCAGGGTTCCTTAGGGTTCCTTCAGTTTCCTTAGGTGCATTAATAAAGCACACAACATCTATATAGATGTTCCATCTAGAAGAAGTTCTAGGAAGGCTATTCTAACTTGATTGGCATTTTGAAGTAAATTTCATTGTTACCCTTGACTTGGCAAAGATGGACAAGGATGTTCTAAGAAGTAATTGGTCCAGGAAATTATACAATCAGTAAATAGCATGCCCAGGTCTACCGCTGGGGGCCTGATACACTGGTGACCTTCCTAATATGGCACGAGAGCTAGAGGGTATTCCTGCTGTCCTGTAAGGACTAGGCACACCTCTACTCGAGTGATCTGCTTTGGTGCCATGGGTGTTGTGTGTTGTAAGTTGAGAATGTGTTGATGTACCTGTGACGTGGGGACTTGTAGGAAAGGTGATGTTTAATTGGGCCTTAAACATGAGATTGACTAGAGGAAGGGGTACAGGAAGAGAGCATGTATTATATGAAAAAATTATACATGGGAGAAGATTCTTAAGCTGGCTAGGAATATCAGAGTATCTAGTGAGCATCTAGTGATAGTAGATACTATATCTGCTCTCTAGCGAGTAGTTTAATCTCAATATTTCTGAGTAACTATAGGGAAGTCGATGGTAGAGCTGCAATGTTACTGCTAGGAGCGGGAGTATATGACTCTGAGCTGGCCAGTCTGTAAAAATCACTGGGGAAATGGAGGCAAGCCTCCCCTGCGACCCTCTCTTGGTATCCCTCCTGTAGATGAACTCTCCTACCTGTCCACCCACCCAATATTCCATTTAACATCATTTTGGTCCATTCAGTAGGTACTTATGTCCCAACTATGTCCCCAACACTGTGTTAAGTCTCAGCGAACCACTAAGAGGAGTGCTTTACTTGAGTTTGGTGGATTCATATACAAATGAAGGAGCAAAAGAAGAGAAACCAGTATTACTGTATTCATTCGCCAGAGAGAATGGATTCCACTGTAGTTTCAGAGGATGGCAGGGCAGGGCTTGAGAGATAGCACAAAAGAGACATCAGGGTCCCAAGGAAAGAATGAGCAGAGAAAGGCAGTATTTGAGCAGGTGAACTTGTGCATTCAGAGGTAGGATTTTGCTAACTAGAGGAGAGAATTGGCCGGTGGAACCCAAGGCTAATTCCTTCCAGTAGACCAAAAGGCATAAAAATGATGAGGAAACAAGAAAATGGGTGTAACTTGGATGGAGGGGAGGAGGAAAAGGGCAGAAGGCACAGGAAAAGTCTCCATGACAGACAGAAGAGAAGCATCTGGTTCACAGCCATCACTGCATCTCCTCAGGCAAGCCCTGGGCAGGGATGCTGCAGCTCCGGGAAGCTTTCCAACTCCAAGGCCGTTTCCAGCGAAGCCCATCTTCTCATAAGAAGGCTGAGGAAACATCTATCAAAGACTAGGTGCGAGTTATTTAAAACAGAAGAGATGTGACCATAGTATGCTGCAGGAGAAAAGAGCTGAGGGTGTTCCTGGACTGCTGTTTTCCTGAAACAGAAGCCAAAAAGAAACTGTCTTTCAAAAACTGGCTAAGGATTTTATTTTTGGGAGCTTAGGGGAAAAAAGTGCATGAGAACACCTTTAGACCTTGAATAGTTTATGGTAGCATCTAAAATTGCTGGTAAAATTATGACCTTGTAATTCACATCTCTGTCATATAATTTATATACCCATCCAGGTCCTTTGAAAATGAATAGGGAAAGTTTCACATAACACACAGTTTATAAAGTAGTGATGTTTTATTGTAAAGTATCCCTGGCTTAAATTTGCCTTGTTTAAGGGGTTTTTGTGGTGGTCGGGGTATTACTGAAGTCCCTGTGGGAAGGGGCTGTAAAGAATGCTAAAAGCATGTTCATCTTTGTTGGTGGTGCTGTATTCAGAGTACTCAAGGCTCTTTCTTTCCCTGTCTTTATCGCCTAAAAAGATCTGTCACTTTAAAACTCCTTCTCATGAAATAAAACCTGGGCAGCTACCTAAGCCTGGCCCTAACACAGGCTTAATCCTGATTGAAAAAGCTTCTATTCCTTAGGAAACAACATACAACATGTTAGAAACTGTGCATGACGTTTCCACCAAGTTCCTGCCTCAGTTTGCCATTGAGCCCACTTACAGAAGAGGAAAGCACCTAGGGGCAAGCTGGTACTGTGAGTTGCAAACTGGTGTTGCAGGGGAAGGAATGCTGGCAGCATCTCATTTGCCTTGGAAGGAGGGAGGGACAAGAGAGAGAGCCTTCAGCCCAGTAATCGGAGAAAAAGCCTTGGATCTGAGGTTGGGGACCTTCTTGGGTCCTGGGCTACAGAGTCAGCCATCTGGGGATGAACTTGGATAGCACAGCATAGTTTCTATATCATGTAATTCTCACTTGTAATAGAGAAAAGCTTCTAGCCTTTTCTATGAAAGGGCATTATTGTTAGGATCAAAGCAAGTGTTACCAGAGTCCCCTCTTCTCTCATGCCGTGCCTGTTTACTTTCTGTCATTGCCTGAACCTCAGGAAAGTTTTTTTTTAATTTTTTATTCATGTTACATACCAACCACAGTTCCCTCTCCCCTTCCCAGTCCCCCATTCCCTGTCCACTCCTCAGAGAGCGAAAGGAGTGGGGAGTCAGCAAAGTCTGGCACATCAAGTTGAAGCAGGACCAAGCCTTCCCCCTGTATCAAGGTTGAACAAGGCATCCCATTGTAGGGAATAGAGTCCAGAAAGCCATTTCATGCACTAGAAATAAATTCTGCTCACTGCCAGGGGCCCCACAAAAAGACCAACAAACACAATCAAGAAAGCTTTGGAAGGTCAGTGATCTGGTCAGACTTCCTTTCCCCTCAGCCCATTTTGTCCGCTCTCCCTTCTGTCTTTGCAGTCATTCGCCATTGGTTCCTCCTTTGAGAAACCCACTGCCATCCCTCTACATCCCCCAGACACACAGCCTCTATGACAAGCAGGAACCCACTCCCATTCCTCTATATCACCCCCCCAACACACACACAAACAGCCTCAGTGACAAGCAGGAACCCACTCCCATCTCTCTGCATCTCCCCCCGCCCCCCCCCCCCAGCCTCAGTGAGAAGCCACTTGGTTTTCTCTAGTTGATTCTTGTTCCTTTCTACTTTCTCCCTGGAAATGATGAGAAGGACTGCAGCTTGGAACAGAGAAGCAGAAAGGTGTTTGTGATGCAGTGACCAGGGCCCCAGCCATCTTGGAACAGACCCCAGGGTACTGTTCCCATGGAAGGCAGCGGAGCTTAGCGACACTGCAGCCTTGTGCTCAGGAGCTCCTGCGAGGCCACTGAGCTGTGGACCGTAGCTTCCCTCAAGGGAGGGACAATGGATCAAGTCATTGATTCATAAAAGTGAGTCCAACTCGACCTGGCCCAAGTTGGGGAACTCTTACTTTGTTCCAAGGCTTTTATTTTAGAGTAAAAAGCCTGGGCATCTTCAATATGTATTTTCAAAATAATTTTTATAATTTTATTTTTATAAGAGAAATAGAAGCAGTCACAACAAACAGTATAAATAATTTGATACCATTACTTGAAGATCATTGTAGATTTAGAAAGAGAAAGAAGCTAACAAACTCGTTGTGATGGGCCATGCCTGTTTCCTAGCACTGGGGGATAAAGGCAGGTGGATCAGGAGGCATTGTAGGCTAACCTTGGCTATATGAGATTCTGTCTCAAACTAAAAAGTTAAATAAGAAAAGAGATACATACAATACACTTGTCTCTAAAAGTTAAAATGTTAAATTACATTTACCTGAAGATAGAGAGTATGGAGAATTAAAAATTGTTAGTTTTAGTCATTCTTAGTATGAATATAAGAAAGCACTTCAGAAAAAAAATCAACCAGAGTTGTGTTTTTCTTTAACTCCGGTGTTTGGTGTACTGTTATGTGGATGGACTTTGGGCTGTGCCTAAAGAGAGTATGGCCATACTCACCTTTCTTCCAGCTCTTCCCTCACTTGTTAGACATGCATCTCCTCTACTTTATCAGGGTTCTAGAACCTTCTCTTCTAGTGCTCTGATTCCCAACTCTATTTGGTCTTGGTAAAACATTTCTAAGCATCCAGCCACTCACACCAGGTGTGTTTTCCACAGCATTTGCTACCAGTTCCGCTCTGCTCCTAATGAACTTGAGGACGAAGGGGTTTGTCTTGAAGTTCAAGGTGATGACAGATGGGTTTCTGGAGCAGGATGGGAGAGGTAGCCTGAGCAGTAAGTGAGATGCTTAGAACAGGGCAACGATCAGCCATGGCCTCTACAGCTACGGACTTACTATGTGGCCTTGAACCCTCTCCATCCCTGGATGTCCAGGTAACTGTGAGAAAACTGTCTACTCTTTCTCTCCCCCTCTCACAAGATGTTGTAGGGATGAGAGGAGCTTTAAAACACTGGTTGAAGAATCAGCCACAGTAGACACCTCTTGTTCTTGATTCACATACTGGACTTTGCATGGTGGTCATTGGCTTTTCTTTGTGGGATCTTATGACTAATGAGTCTCCTATACCTGTCTCCTCAAGCGAGGACGAGGTGGAGGAAACCAGTGATTGACTAACCCCTTAGCTTCTGCACCCTTCAACGGGAGAGCTCTGCCACACACATGTACATGTAGTCATGTGCAGACACTGGCTGCTAGAGTTTCCTGGGAGTGTTTTGCTCATGATGCTGTTTGCTAACAAAGTCCTTATTGCTATCTCCCATCCATCCGTCCTTTCATTCCTCTGTTCCCTTCCTGGTGCCTCCTAAGACCAACTCCCAAATAAGCTGTTCATAATTAGATCCACTTCTCAGGTTCTGCTTAGTGGGGCAAAGTGTAATATCTCCTTTCACACATGCGGGGGAGGGAGGGAGAGAGAAAGAGAGAGAGAGAGAGAGAGAGAGATTCCAGAAGGTTCTCTAGTTTTCTATAAAAACAGTAGAACCAAGATTTCAATTTAAGCAACACCCCATCAAGTACATAATATTACATGGGTTTTGTTTTCTTAGAAGATAAAATGACAAGATGTGTACGACAGCCTTGGACCCGTGTCTTTAGTAATAGATAGAAATAGACAAGTCCAGATCTGTCTTCACAGCCTTTGTTTGCCCTTAGTCACAGTAATCACACACTTCCACAAACTCTACTATGATGGGTATTTGACCTCTTTTAAATCGGGGAATCCCTTTCTGGATCAGACTTCTGCTGACTTCTGCTTCAGGAGCTGTGATATTCAGCTCCTCTGTGGCCCCTAAAATCCCAAGAAAGCAATTCACCAGATCAGTTCTGTAACGGATTTTGGTTCACGAAACATGCACAAGAAAATCATTGGATTTTGCTGCCTGGAATAATAAAAAAAAATCTCTCTTAATTAGAAAGTACTATTAGCATTTATAAAAACCCAAATCATCCACAAGGTGACTGAGTTGAGATGTAGCATCCTGTCCCTGATGCTGCGGTGCTGGTGAGTGGGATGGTTCAGGAATTATGAATTCTAATGAGCCTCATGCTTCAGCCTTCAAGTGCATCTGGTTCGGCCGGGAGGGCAGAGTCTGCAACAGCCAGGAGCCAGTTTGCAGGGCTGATGCGGTGGTCCAGAGAAGGCTTCTGTTTGTTCCAAGTTGCAAGGGAGCCATAGAAACTGCAGGTTTATGGAAATAGTTTTCTTTTTTTTTCTATCTCAGCTATGTTTAGTACTAATATTTCTTTGTGAGTGAGTGACCTTTCTGAAGCAGAGAGCCATATGAGCGGAGAAATTTGATCCTGTGTTAGCTTTCCATTACTTTGTAATACCGAATGTGAACAACTTAAAGCCAGAACGGTTTATTTTGGTTCAGAGGTTTCAGTTCACGGTCTACTGCTTCTGACTTTTGAACCTGTGGGGATGTAGAGCATCATGGTAGGAGCATTCAACAAAGCAAAAGTGCTCACCTTCTGGGGACTGGGTAATGAGAGAAACAAGAAGGGGTTGTGGTCTTGGTAGCCCCTTCAAAGGCACAATCACAAAGATCAAAGAGCTTTGCAGCCCAGCTCCCAAAGGTCTCGCCACTTCCCACATGTTGGCAGCCAAGCATTTAGCATAAGCGCTGGGGTGGGAGATGGCTTAGTCAGTCAAGTGGTTGCTGCAGGAGCCCAAGGACATAGCGTGGGTCCCCAGCACCAGTTTCAAAGCTCAGTGTAATGGTGCACACCTGGACGCTTGGTACTGGGGGTGGGAGACCCACAGATCTTTGGTGTTCCCTGGCTAGCTTCTCCAGCCACGGGAGCCCTTAGGAAACATTCCAGGTCCAATCCTCACCAGATTTGGAAGGGACATTTTATTTTTATTATTATTTATTTATTTATTTATTTATTTATTTATTTTTGGTTTTTCGAGACAGGATTTCTCTGTGGTTTTGGAGCCTGTCCTGGAACTAGCTCTGTAGACCAGGCTGGTCTCGAACTCACAGAGATCCGCCTGCCTCTGCCTCCCGAGTGCTGGGATTAATGGAAGGGACATTTTAGACCCTCTATTACCAACACTCTCAGGTCCTTCCTGCCTCTGAAACCCTTCACAAAGGGTGACCATAACTTGCTGAAGGCACCATTGTGAGCTGGAACACTCCTGAAAGTAGGGCTCACTTATTTCTTCAAGTTACCATAGTCACGAGAGACCTCAAGTTTACTTTTGATTGTCTTTTTATTTCTCTTGCAGCGCTGATCAAAGAATTTTCATGCAGAGAAATTTGAATTGCCAACCACTGTAGGCTGGTTTTGCAGCCTCTGTAGGTTTTGAGCCCTCTTAAACATAGAGTGTGTTCCAGGGAGTGACTGATTATTGCTATTTGCTTCTGAGTTACAAGTTATGCTTCTGGAAAGACAGCACCACGCCTTGCAGTGTTTCTGACTGAACAGCACTCAGGAAAGAACTTACTGTGTAATACGGATGCTGCAGCTTACCACTGATCAGTTCATTTCTCCCAGCTGTATGTAGCTTCCCCTTTGCTCACCGGGTTTGAAATGCACACTTGTTTATTCCCTCGCTGGTCCCTCACACAGTCAGCACAATAACTACCAGGCAGGCATGTGATGGAAGAAGAAAAGGATGACCTATTTCATTCTGTAATTGGATAATCAGTCCAGAATAATGGTGGCTTGATTTGATTTGCAAGCCTCCACCGCAGGCAGTTGGTAACAAAACAGCGTAAACCACAGTACAAGTGTGGCATGCATTTCCACTCACAGTTCCTCCGTGGCAGGAAGGGGGACGCTGCTTATTGCTGCTGACAAAGTAGTAAATGCATCTTATTCATCTCCAGATAAATCATGGCTTGGCAGGCATTTCCATAGTCCGAGCCCAAGTTGCTGGAGTTTTTCTTATCTGTGAGAGGCTTCCTGTCATGTGTGGGCTGTACACAAGGATCAAGAGCCAGTGCTGAAGGGTGATCCATCTTCATCAGTGGGGCAATACACTGTGAGGACGTCTGAGATGTCACCTGCTGCCACATGACTTTGAGGCCTAGGCTCTTGGGCTTCTCCCACTGGTCCCCTGCATGGATGAGAATGTCAGTCCCCATACTCCAGCACTCACTGAATGGGTGAGGCAGATAGATTTCTAGGTCAACTAAGTCTGCCATTCAGATTCAGATCCCTGATCTCCCTGTACTCAGGGGCCAACAGGGATTCAGGATGCAGGTTGTGACTGGAGACGAATATTTTCAAGGCAGTGCTAAGTGGGTTTGAATGCAGCATCCCAACAGTGCAAAACGCTGCCTAACAGAATGTTTTAATTGCACAAGCTAGTTGGTAAGAACCTATAACAACAAAAGGCTTATAAAGTAAGATCATTGCATATTCGTTTCCTTATTCCTAAAATACTTGATTTATTTATTTAGAGATACATCAAAAAATACATAGCTTAGAATGCTGACTTTACAGGTGTGCACCAGTAAACCGAGCTTCAACATACATTTACTGAATGTCATCACTAAATGAATGTTAGAGCCATGGCTATAAATAAAAATTCTAAGTTATTTTATGGAAAAATAATTGCTGAAGTAAGCACATGATCCAAAGACTATAGAATAAGAAAAAGGGACTTCTAGCTTAGTTTTGGAATTTTAATTTCTTATGTGTGTTTTGCTTGTGTGTATGCATGTGTACCACATGTTTTCCTGGTGCCCCTGGGGGCAGAAGTAGACATTAGATTAATTCCTTGGTGATGGAGTTGACGATAGTTGTGAGCCACCATGTGGGTACTTGAAACTAAACTCAGGTCTTCTGAAAGAGCAACAAGTGATCTTTAACCACTGAGCCATTTCTTCAGTCCCTCTGGCTTAATTCTGACTGGAATTAATTAGAACATGCTTTTAACATACATTTATTCAAGACCAACTAGAAGCCTGGACCCCACATTCTGAGGGGCAGCTACCCATCCTTTGTAAGAAACTATTTCTCCTTTTATGTTACAAAAATAACATAAAAGCCCTCATGTATGGAGATCAGAGGTGAACACCCTGGGTCAGCAAGGGGAAAACTTTCTATAAGCAAATGCAAAGTTCCTGACTCTGCTTGCTGCTTATGATCTCCGAGTATTCAGCATTTGCTTGAGTGCAACTAATTTATATGTGGCTGGGTTAAGCTAGAAAAATTCCCGCTAGAGAATCTTAGGTGCTATCGAGAGTGTTACAGAGAAAATAAGGAGTAACCAAATGGGTAATCGCACCCAGCATCTTTTTTAGGGTGACGGGAAGTCGCTCCGTTCTCCCTTTCAAGCATCTCCTACATTGAAAGGTGGCAGACTATGGCCTGCTGACTGAATTAGACCCACCACCTATTTGAGGGAATACATTTACATTTTTAGTAGCAGATAGCCAAGCTCTTTCATTTTCATAATGCCTGTGGCTAGTTTTCGCATTGCTATGGTCAAGGTCACAATATCTGCAAAGCCAGGTTTACTTACTATCATCCCTGTTAAACACACACACACACAGAGAGAGAGAGAGAGAGAGAGAGAGAGAGAGAGAGAGAGAGAGAGACAGAGAGAGAGACAGAGAGAGAGAGAGAGAGAGAGACAGAGAGAGAGAGAGAAGAGGGGGGAGAGTTAGAGTTTATGCAGAGCATTGGAACCCAGTAGCAGGGTGACATCTGTCAAGTCAGCGTCTCCCCCCACAGAGGCCATGCCATGTCCATTCCCAAGTTCACCTAAAGTTAATTTTGAGCATCAGAATCAAACATAGCTTAATCTGACAATAGCCTGAGGCTCTTGTGAAATGCTTTGTCTGACCCAAGATTCACTGTTGGGCTTTCTACCTTTTTTTTTTTTTTAATAGAGAACTAACTCAAGAGTTCCCGTTTAGAAGGAGCACCTCTGTTCTTTGTAAACTGTAATTGAAGACATAATTCACCCAGCTCCTCAGTCTTTATTCAAAGCCTCTGGCACAGACATTCTGCCTGAATTTAATTTTCGGATAAGGTTGATCTCAGCCGATCGGCTTTGTAGGCTTTTCCTGTTGGTGATTGTTATAACCTCATATGCTGCCTCCTTGCTACAAGTGACAGGAGCTGTGAGGCCATTTCAGAGATGAAAGTCCACTGTCCACTGTAGACTCAGTGCAGGAGGCAGGGTAAGACCTGGAGAAAGCCAGGGAGAGGGCTGCACACAAGCCTTAAGGAGGCACCTATTCTCGAGACTATCTAAAGGTAGACTCAGCCTGTAGCAGGCGTGCCTCCTTAAATTTTGTGCTTGAAGTGCATCCTTCTCACTCTCCTCTTGGTGCTGAGGCACCCAGGAATGTTTAGCCCTCCATTGTTACAATGCTGGGGGTCTGAAACGTTTTTGTTTGTTGTTTGATGTGTTTTGTTTTGCCATGTAGATGGATTTAGGTCCTCCCTGCCACAGGCTGAAGTACAGATCTCAGTGCCTTCGGATGGCCATCTGTCACTTAAATGTCCAAATGTTAGTCAGGAGGGGAGCAGCACAGGCCTCAAGTCAGCTTCCCAGTTGGGGCTCCCTACAGGAACTGGATTAGAGGGGATTATTCCGCTTCTCTTCTTGATCTCAAGGTTTTGTCTTGGAAAAGAAGAGAGGGAATTGGTTAAGTCCAGATTCATTTGTCCTCAGTATCACACATATTATACCAGTACAGACATTCCCTCTGCGGCCATTGGCATGGAAATAGGAGAAACTGTAGGGACCTGCAAGTTGCTGGTGGTCATTGCCAGGTGATGAAGGAAGAGTGGGTAAGGAAGATGCTGAATATGATTACCCACCCCTAAATATATGCTTGGTTAATGAAGGTGGTTATTGCTCCTTCTTTGCTCCGGAAGGATGGACAGAGCAAGGAGAAAGAGGGGGCTGGTGGGAGGGGTAAGTGGTGTCACTGGAGATTGGGCAAGTGTTTGTCTCCTGAAGAGTTCAATCAAGAATCAAAAAGAAGGGGGCTGGAGAGATGGCTCAGAGGTTACGAGCATTGCCTGCTCTTCCAAAGGTCCTGAGTTCAGTTCCCAACAACCACATGGGTGGCTCACAGACATCTGTAATGGGGTCTGGTGCCCTCTTCTGGCCTTCAGGCATACATACAGACAGAATATTGTATACATAATAAATAAAAAATAAGAATCAAAAAGAAACATTTTTTTTCACTTGTATCTTGGGGACAAGCAAGAAACACAGGCTCTTGGTCCCTGGTTTTAGTGAAAGGGTAAAGTGGTTGACCCAAAGGCACTGAATTTGACTGGCTTGGAACTCTGATAACAAAAGAACACAGGTAATATGTGTTTGATTATAATTGATTCGGCTTAAACATCTGTGTTCTCTGCTTCAAATAAGAGACATTGGCTGACTGTTTTGTTGACTAACATAGAACATAGAGCTAACACTTGCCAACAGTAGATATGGGTGTCAGTTCACTTGTGGCTTCAGAGTCAGCCTCCCCATCAATCTCACAGCATTCCTCCCTTAGTCACAATCCTCTTCCACTGTGGGATCAATCTACAACGCTCAGAGAGATGTTTGTTTTCATGGAGAACAGCCAATCCAAGACCCAAGGTAAAAAGAGTAAGAACAGGGGCATTGGAG
Source organism: Alexandromys fortis (assembly GCF_014885135.2). Lineage (NCBI taxonomy): Eukaryota > Metazoa > Chordata > Mammalia > Rodentia > Cricetidae > Alexandromys > Alexandromys fortis. The sequence continues at coordinate 644,249 of NW_026068153.1, read as the reverse complement.
AACAGGAGAGACTATGTAGCATGTTCTACACAGTGAGACATTTGCAAAAAAACACATGAAGTCCACTGATTGTCACAGGCTTATCCTTTGAAGGATGATGCTGTCTGTATAAAATGAAAGGCTTGCAGGTGTCATGGAACCAGGCTGCATTCTCATGGGATGAGCAGAGCTGGGATTCAGTATGATTGTCTGACCCCAGACTTTTCCTCCTGAGTAATGCTACCTCTTCGAAAGAGTATCAGGTATCAGTGACCAAGCAATGAAAGAGAGCTAAGGGTCTGGTGGGTACTCCCTTAAAACAAAACCTAAGTGATCATCGTTGTAACAAGATGCCTGGGATCATTGCCCTTTGTGCATGGGGTCATTCTTTCTATTCTAATTTTATAGTGGGGGAGACTGAGCTTCTTTGAGTTGAAGGAACTTGCTATTACTTATTCCAAAATGATGGCTGAGCTGGAGATGGTTTTTTGTTTGTTTGCGTGTCTGTGTGTGTGTGTGTGTGTGTGTGTGTGTGTGTGACAGGAGAGTATCCTACTCATTAGTTGCAGCAAACTAATTAGTCCTAGCCCTCTTTTTATTTTAGTTTTTCATTTTTATACAGGATCCCATTAAGTTGCCAAGATTGACTGCTAGTTTACTGAATATCCATTGCAAGCCTTGAATGTGCAATCCTCCTGTCTCTGACTTTTAAGTAGTTATGATTACGGGCCTATACTACCAGGGTGTAATCAAAGCTGGAATTTAAATCCTTTAACTCAGATAATAAACTCTTCTTCTTCTTTTTTTTTTTTTTTTTTTGTAGTAGGAACTTAGTAAGAATCTGTAGTTGAATGAGTGTACCTTCACTTTTTAGGGTCTGGAGAGATAAGTATGATTTCATTAAGGTAGTTGACCATATCTGAATCCATTGCTCCATCAATATTTTTCAGTGAATGAATGAATGAATATCCTCTTGTTCTTCTGTCATGACCATCTCTCTCTTACAGGTACAAACTTGATGCAAAGGGAAAAGACAGGGGTTTTAACACAAGGTCTATGGATGAAGGTCACCATTGCATTCTGGCAACTCAATGCTTTCAGAAACAATGGCTCCTGGGAGTCCTAGTGCAGAAGGTGCAGAGCAGCACTTGGGGCATGCTTTCAGGAGGAGTGTACATGTGTAGGGCATGCTTTCAGGAGGAGTATACATGTGTAGGGCAGGGTTTGGGTTTGTATTTTGTTTGTTTTTAGACATGGTTTCACCAGGTTTCCCAGGCTGATCATGAACTCGTGATACTGGCCAAGTGGACCTCAAATTCATGATCCTCCTGCCTCAGCCAGAACTGGGATAGCTGGTTTCTCCCCCTGGGTCCTTCCTTTTAAATGTGTGGAGGAACTCAGGTTTATCAAGGAGTTTTCCTCATTTTTTAGAGTCAGCGACTGAAGACTGGTTTTGAATAACTTTTCCAGGCCAACAAGACATAGGGGTGGTGGCTGTATTTCAGTGACAGGGTGCTTGTCTACTCTAAAGCCCTAGGTTTGATTCCGCGCACCTCCAGAGTAAAAAGCATTTAATGTTAGTCACGTGTAGAGGGTGTTATAACCTCGTTTAGAGACAAGGCACAGAGGTCAGGGTTTCCACCGTGTGTTCAGCTATTTCAGTGGAGCCTGAAGGCAAGCCTTTGTTCCTTTGGCTGGGTCAGCTGGCTCTCTGGGCTGCTGAAGTCCCATGCTTCTCCCCTCCCTCACTCAGTGTTTCCACAGAGGGGTCCACATTTGCAGTATCAGGTGACACTTTAGTGTGGTTCCCATGTTGAGCAGCTCTAGTGACAAGGTCACCAGCTCATCGATCTCAGCATTTTAATGAGATACATCATAAGTACAGTGAAGTGCATAGATCTTAATAATACAGCTTAGTGAGTCTTGAAAGGCGTGCACTGCTGTAAACTGGTCTCTCACCGATGTCACGTAAACCTGGGAAGGTTCTGGTGTGAGTTTCCGTTTAACATATGCCACAGTCTTCCCTTGTACTAGCCAGCTGTGTGTCATCACAGTGCAATGCTTGGCACAGGATCTCGGGAGGTGAAAAGAGGTTTATTAAGCTCATAGTTTTGGAGGTTCAACATCCAGGATTGGGAACTCTCACCAGTGTAGCCTTAGATAAGGGTGGCAGAGGAGGGCACACTGTGCTAGGAAAGCAGGTAGGAGCAGAAGGTAGCATCTCCAGCAGGAAGAAGAGAGAGTGGCTGGAGCCAGTCTCTGGTTTTCCTAAAGACTGAAAGAGTCCGACAAGAAATACTTCATGTTTTCAATGATTTAGAGATGTTCTACTATCTCTCCCACATAGAACCACTCTGGGTACTGACACTTTAACCAAACCGGACCCTTAGAGGATAGAAACAATATCCAGCCTCAGTATCCATTAAACATAGTCAACAGTTGTCTTAATTTGTCTCACTATGGGTTATTTTTCCTCTTTTGGATGTCATGTAATCGAAAGCATAAATACATCTTTTACTATGTGGCTTTTGCATGCAGAATAAGAATTCTGAGATTCATATACGCTGCTGTGTCTCGGTAGCCTGTCTGTTTTTATTGGGAATGGGATTTATTTACAGAGATATGTCATTATTTGTTTATCAGTCATCTGCTGATGGGCATTTTGATTATTTTGAATCAACTGTTTGAGCTTTCCTATACACATGGTTTTCTGGGCAAATATTGTTATTCTTCTTGGGCAAATAATAGAAATGGAGTTTCTGGGCCACAGACTGGGCACAGGTTTACTCTGGCAGAAACTTGGGCTTCCGGGGAAGATTCCCACTGCTGCCACTCCATGTCATGACCGTCTTTGATGGACAGCTCTACTTTTCTTTTCTTTCTTCCTTTTGTACTTCCTGTCTTCTTTCTCTGCGTGCTGTATGTGTGTGTATGCGAGGGCATGTGTGTGTAAGTAGAGGCCAGGAGTCGATGTCAGATGCCTTCCTGTATCATTCTACACCTCATTTTTTTTTGAGGTATGGCTCCTCATTATAACTTGAACTTACCAACTGGCTAGATTTGTTGACCCCTGAACTCAAGGAACTCACTTGTGTGCACCTCCCCAGCACTAGGATGGCAGACACACACCATCATGCTCAGCTCTCATTCCTTTGTTCTTTTTATTTATTATTCTCCCATACAGTGCATCCCAACCACAGCCTCCCCTCCCTCCCCTCCTCCTAGTCTTCCCCTATACTTACTCCTCTCCCTCATATCCATTGCTCCTCCATTTCCCTTCAGAAAAGAGCAGGATGTCAACTGAACAGGACATACCTATGAGCATAGGCACACACCCTCATAAAAAGACGGCACAAGGCTGCAACCTAGTAGGAGGAAAAGGGTCTCAAGAGCAGGCAAAAGAATCAGAGATATCTCTACCCTCACTGTTAGCAGCCCCACAAAAACCTCAAGGTAAACAACCACAATGTATTTGCTGAGGATCTAGCACGGACCCAAGCTGACTCGTGATTGCCACTTCTGTTTCTGTGAGCTGCTTAGGAGCCCTGCTTAGCTGAATCTGTGGGTCCTGGTCTCGTGGTGTCCTTAACTAACCCCTCTGGCTCTTACAGTCCTTCCTCACCCTCTTCTGCGGGCTCTCCGCATGCTCAGTATTTGGCATGGGTGCTGGGTCTCTGAACTCAGGTCCTCGTGCCTGCACAGCAAGCAGTTGGTTCAATGAGTCAGCTCCCCAGGCTCCAAGAGATAAATTTCTAATTTTAGCTTTGCTGGTTGTATCTAACTAGTTTTGATTTGTAATTCTATAAACTATTTGATATATCAGTTTATTATAAATATTTTCTCATGGTTTGTATTTGAACGAGTTTTGAATTTTATTAAAAGTGAATTTTATATTTTTCCAATAAATAATGCCTTCATCAGGTGTTAGCATCCTGGTTGTGCTGGCCATGTAAAACAAGTTGTAAACTATTTCATTTTTTCCTCTGTTCTGTAGAAGACTCCACGTAAGACTGGTGTAATACTCTCCATAAATATTGAGAGACCTCTTTTGTAGGAACCAACTCAATCTGAATGTTTCTAAATGAAATTTGAATCTTTTTTTAAAAAAATCAAAAATATGACTGCTTGTGTTTTCTAATTCTTCTTGAACCAGTTCGGGGAAGTTGTTTTTTTTTTAATGGAACATGTTCCTTTTATTTGGCTGTCAAAATTGTATGTATAATACTTTTCCTGTTTTCTTACTACTCCCTGAGTGCCCATTGGAGCTGTCTTTCTATGCATCACTTACAGCAGCTTTGTGTTGCAGAGTTCCCTTCCTGTCATTTGTTTCCATTTTAAGCACATTGAAGTCCTTTGGCTTTTTTTAAAAAGCCAAACAAGTACATTTCTTCCAACTTTAAGCTATGTCTTCTGCTACTGTCTCAACTTTCAGAAATTGCTGTCTTCCACAGTCACTGCCTTTTGTTTGTTTGTTTGGTTTTGGTTTTTGTTGTTTTGTTTTGTTTGTTTTTTGAGACAGTCTTACTGTCCATCTGTGGCTGGCTGGCCTGGAACTTTCTATGAATACCAAGATGGCCTTGAACTCACAGAGTTCTGCCTGCCTCTGCCTCCTAAGTGCTGGGATTGAGTCATGTGGCACCATCCTTGGCCTCACCATCTCTGTTCAACTGCCTCTCTGCTACACAGTCGTTATGATTCAGAAATGTGTAGCCTTTTCTGATAGGGATATCTCAACATGTTCCACACATACACATGTATGTAGCATGCACATACGTGTAAGCACAGATCCACATACACAGAAGGCAGCTTAAGATAGCTGCTTGCACTTTTCCTTTGCAGACTTGGCCCAAATTGTTAAATAACCACACTGCAGGAGAGCCTTTCTATTTCCTTCTCTCCCGTAACTTGACCTCTGCTGGGCTTCTGGGTTCCCGTTAGACTGCAGAATCACTCAATATCCAACATCATGTTCCCAGCGTCACAGATGCTTTACACATAGCAGTGATGTGACAAGCTAACCTGTGTTGAAAATTCTCCTAGAGGTCTGGAAAGAGTTATGGGGCCAATTATGGAAGCTCACAGAATCTAAGTATTTTCTTTAGTGTTTTTCCTCTTTTTCTAACTGCTTTGCTTCTGTTTCCACATCTGCCTGGAGATACAGACTTAGTCTCCTTTGGTTGCCATAGCACCGTGGCCTGGCTGCCTCAAAGAACACAGATTTATTTTCCCATAGTTCTAGAGGCTGGAGTCTGAGATCAGGGCAGCGGGATAAGGGATTCTCACAGGCTGCTCAAATAAGCTCACTGATAACTGTCTTAAAAGCGTCAAGGTGGCTCTGTCTTCATGGACTCACCTGAACCCAGTTCTCCCCTCAAAGCCTCATCTGTAAATGCTGCCGCATGGATTTTAGAGCTTGGACATGCACGTTTGAGGGAGAGAGTCCCAAAACAAGGCTAGAGTTAGTATGGAGACAGAGACTGAGGACAGGGAGTGTTGGGAAAGGGGCAGGAGCATTGAAGGTAGGACCCCAGTCCACCTTCCTCCACAAAGCAGAGTGCCTTCCTGGCCCCCTGCTTCACACTGGGGATTTTCCTAATGAGTTATGTTGGTAGTGGATGGTGTGGCAGAAGATAATGGCGCCTCTCAGTGTTTCTCTCCAACTATATATCACATTTTATAAAGAAGGCCTCCCTACGTACACACCCAATTGTCAATAAGGCCACCATCATAAAAGAAGTGGCTTGGTGGGCCCCAAATTGCAGCCCCTCTCACACCCTGCTCTGTAGCAATTGATTTGAGGGATTATAGCCTTTTCTCTCCCCATCCCCTAAGCCATATCCGAAGGAGCTTACATGGTAATTCCCAGGATGAAGCTGATAGAGCAGCTTGTAGGACATAATGTGACAGAATGTTCCCCCGCCCTTCTCTAGCCTTCCTGATACGGCGGGTGCATCTGAGCCCACTTGCAAGTGGGTCGGTAGGAGAGGGCATCAATGCCATTGAGCCACACTGTGTGTGCAGCACAGGTCAGAGGAGCCTGGACCCCTTCCAAATATCTATTCACGCTAGAGTGTGAATAGATCCAAAGGAGTCTCCAGCTTGGTTCTTCTCTCTGCCTCTGCCATGATCCCCAGTAAAATCCTGGTGTACCATCACCCACCCAGTGCCACCACTACTGAGGTGCGCACTCCCAGCAGACGACGTAGGAAGTCTCTGGGGGATTTGTTCCGCAAAGGCTACAGGGTGAGATCCGGGCCAGCGGCTCCTGAGAAGGAAGAACCAGAGAACCTCTGGCAGTCACTGGTGGCTTGCTACAGGGTTTGTGCTTCTTGGGGTAAGGCTCTTCCTAACTACAGTCATTCTCCCCAGGATTTCCGTATGCTCGAGGCAGTGTCCTTCCGTGCTACAGCATTGAAGGAAGTGTAGTGTTGTCTGTTGTATTGTGTCTGTATGTCTGTCTGTTGGGGGATAATAGGCACCTCCTTTTCTTGTTTTGTTGGAGTAACAAAATGTGCTCTGCATGGTTAAAACCTCTGCCTTCCTTTTTAGGTGGTTTTGACTTGTCCCTAGCTCCCCTGAATGTCATTGTACTTTTAAAGATAACCCCTGGGAAAGTTTAGCAGGTGACCGGAGCGGCCTTCTTTTAGCAAGTGGCAGTATTTTAGTGGAGCGGTGTTTCCTGAAGAGGCATCTAAGCAGTGGGTGAAGGCTTTTTCCAGAGAAGCAATGTGAGCTGCAGTTCACTTTCTTCTGTCCTTTCAAGTGGCTGTGGCCATGTGGTCCTGCCTGCCTTGTGTGATGCTCCATTGTCTGTGCTCGGCAGGAACCATAAGGAAAGTCCTTGAGGCAGATTTTCTTTTTTCAACTACCATCCAATAATAGGGACTTGGTTTTGTCTGACCATCTATAATGCATAACAGTTTCAAATAAATGACTTAAATTTACATTTTAAGACAAAAAATCCCACTCTTAGCTTTATTTCCAGAATATCAGCAGTACCAGAAGCTTCTTTAAAAAGAAATATTGTCCCTTTGGAACTCAGCTCAGAATTCTGATGCGGATAGGCACAGCTCAAATAACCCTGCATAATCTAATTATGCCTAGCAAAATTCCAATTAGTGAGCCGGTGATGGGTGAGTCTAGTCAATCTTTTTCATTAGCAATGACAAAAAGGACGTCTTTCAGATGAGCTGCTTGGAGTCCAAATACTCATGTGACTGCGTCCGCTGGCTTTTTTTATCCCCTCCCCTTTACTGCAAGGAGTCGCCGTGGACTTTTGTAGCAAAGCAGTGTTGGTGAGGACTGGTGTCAAAGCAGCTTGCAAGAGGAGGATGAGCAATGGGATGTTCAAGCGGAAAAAAAGGCTGTTGCCTGAGGACACGTTAGAAATCAATTAGACCTCTGGGTTTAGTTTACTAGCTGGTACCCTTCCGGCTTTTCTCTTGGGAGGATTTCTCATGAATACCTTCATTCATTTTCAGGAGGCCAGGAATGCCACGCAGTACTGTTTCAGAGGATGGTGAGCTGAAGGGTGAATGGGTCCTGTTCCCATGGAGCAGATGTGGTTCTGGAGAACAGGAAGGGAATGGCTCAAGAAGCAAATATGAAAGTAAATTAGATGAACGTAAGCAGTGTGAAGACGAATAAGGGGATAGAATTGGGGGATACACCAGATGGACTGGCCACAGGCTTCTGAGACTGTGTTCTGCAGTGATCTGGGAGAGCACTCCAGAGAGAAGAAACAGAGAAAAGAAGGCTGTGGACTGAATTTCAACTGTGGATGTTCCTGGTGCAGAGACAGAGGGTGAAGGGCAGTGGCAGGAATGTCACCAGCAAAGAGCAGGCTGCCGAAAGCCATGTAGTGCAAAATAAGCCACGGAAGAATGGCCACCAGGGAGATGAAGCCGTGTGAGGGCGCAGAGCCAGGCTCCTGGGCTCTGATCAACGTCAGAAAATCTGTGTCTTCTCTGTAAGGCAGCAGAAGAGCTTGGTGTGTTGGGGTACAACTTTCAGACCCTTGGCAGGTTAGAGGTTACAGTGCTTTGGGTCATAGATCCAGCATTAGAGAGGCGGGAGCTGTTTTGCATGTTTTTAAGTGGTAAAATGAAGACTGATCCCTTTCAAAAATGATTTCCCTACACCTGACCCATCTATTCCCATCGAAAAGTCCAGAAGCAGGAGCAGCATCCTTGAGCCTTTATTGACTAGTGCAGACAGGGCGGTTGGTGAGAACAGGCAATCAGCTTGCTTATGTGGGCGGATGAATGAGTCACTGAATGGGTCAATAGATAGGTGTTGATCTCACTGTGAATATGGCCTCTGTCTAGTATCCGGCAGATGGGTCAGGGCTGAGAACTCTACTCTGGTGAGAAACGGTAAGGAAGAAAGCAGCCTGAACTACATTGCTCTGGGACAAGATTGGTAAAAATGTTAGACAGGCAAGTTCACATTACACACTTGCTGACTGAAGGAACAACCATCTAGGAGTGTTTGGGAACAAGAAACGCAGCCCCACCCCCTACTATGGAAGGAGAAGCATGTGTTTCCTCTACATGGAGACTAAAAAGTAGATGGCTCCAGCAGCACCCAAGCTGAGGATGCACTGGCCAAGGTGCTTGGGACCCTCGTGAAGAAACCTCTCCCTGCAGTGGGCAGTCCTTTTACTCTGGTGCTCTTAGTTTGATTTAACCTCCCCTGGTCTGCAAGGTCAGATCACAGTGACCTTGCCAGACAGCACAAACATAATTACTCTCTGGCATTGCATGGGGCTCTCGGGATTGGAAACGACAGAGGTTTATTAGAAGCTTCCTGCTTTGGATTTAAAGATTAAGGAGTCACAGTGGAGGGGAAAAATAGCACATGGCAAAGCCTGGGCAGGCTTTCTGCCTCCGGCCAGATGCGCTGGTCTGTGTGATTCTGTCCAGCCTTCTCTCAGGACCTCTTGTGATTCCAGGGACCTGAACAATGAATGGCTAATCAATTACCTATTTATCTGTTTATCTCTTCCAATTCCTCATCTATGAAAGGCTACTTAAATCTCCCCATGTGTCCACAGTCACTGCTGAGATGGTACAGCCCCAGCTCTCAGGAGACTCTAACCTGGGGTCATGCCTGGGCCGCCAAGTTTAAACCTTTAAGAGAATAGCACTTTCTGAGGGGCTTCCTTCCCTAGAGCCGGTGGCCTCAGGTGATTACATTTTGAATGTGGGCACAGGACTTAGATCCGAGAAAACCTGGGCTGCAGTCCTGATTCGCATCTGACTTCCTATCACTGCCACAAAGAAATTAGAAACTAAAAACTTAATGTCAATGTTATTTAAAACATTTAAAAAATGCAAAACATCTCAAAAATCTACAAAAAACTTAAAGAAAAAAAACCCACCCCAGTCTTGTATAGACAATACAACCATTATTTTCATTTCATGTAAGTTTTAATTTGTATATATTCCTATTTTATAGTTTTACTTAGGAAATAATATACTTTATGTTTATACTTTTGTCCATTTGAAAAAAAAACATTTCTAAGTTGCTACTTCAAAAATCTTTTTAAAATTAATTGATTAAGGAGCTGGAGAGATGGCTCTGTAGTTAAGAGAATGTACTGCTCTTATGGAAGACCCAAATTCAGTTCCCAGCACCTATCTTTACCTCTGGTTCCAGAGGGCCTAACACCCTCTTCTGACTTTGTTGAGCACCTGTACTCATAGCTATGTGTATGTGTGCAGGTGCACACAACACACACACACCTATACATAACTAAAAAAATAAATCTTGGGGCTGGAGAGATGGCTCAGTGGTTAAGAGCACTGGATGCTCTTCCAGAGGTCCTGAGTTCAATTCCCAGCAACCACATCGTGGCTCACAACCATCTGTAATGAGATTTGGTGCCCTTCTCTGGCATGTGGGCATACATGGAAGGATAATTTTGTATACATAATAAATAAATAAATCTTTAAAAAAATCTTACAAAATCAATTTTAAACATTCGTATGTGTGGTTTATGCATGTGACGTATGCTCATGCATGTGTGTGGTGCTTACAGGGGACCAGAGGGAGATGTGAAGAATCCTACTCTATTTCTTGACAGGGTCTCTCCATAAGCTGTGGCTAGACCGGACACCAGCGAGCCTCCTGTTTCTGCCCGCTACAGCACTGGGGTTCCAAGAGTCTGTGTGGGGCCACACCTGGCTTTTGATGTGGGAACTCATGTTTGCAGAGCAAACATTCTTACCTCTTAGGCCATTTCCCCAGTCCCTTGAATTGTTGTGGTGGTAAAGAAAATAGAACTTAAAACCTGACCATTGTAACTACTTTTAAACATATAGTTACTGCTGTGCATTGTTGTGAACAGATATCTAGAGAGTCTCTAAACCCTAAATTCTTTATATATATATATATATTTGTATTTATTTATTTACATATATTTATATTGTATATTTATTTATATCCTTTTCCCCTTCCCTTCCCTCAATCTAGCCTTTTTTATGTGCCCTCCCCTGCCTCCTTTTACATGTATGCCCTCTTTTTCTTCTATTGTTATTATCACATACGTACACACACATACATGAGTGTGTAAATACAGCCAGATGAATCTGTCCACATAGTGTTACTTGTATGTCTATGATTTCAGGGCTTATCGCTTGGAAGTGGATAACTAATTAGGGGCTTATCCACGGGAAACTAATTCTCCTTTCTCAGAAGTCATTGGTTGCCTGTAGTTCCTTGTCTAGTGCCCTATGAGATTTCCTCCTTCTACGCTGCTGTGTTTGCTCATATTGTTGTGGTTCAGGCCCTGTTTAGGAAGCCATATTGTTGAGACATAATGGAGTAGCTTCCCTGACATTTCTAGGAAACCTGCTATCACAGCTATCACAGCAGACTTCTGGGTCCTCTGGCTCCGCCCCTTTCCTGTGATGTTTCCTGAGCCTTGTGGGCAGGAATTGTGTTGGATCCATTGGGCACAGGAAGCCCAGATCAGTTCCCTTGCAGTTAGACCAGCTGTGGTTTTCTGTAGGAGTTCTAGTCTGCAGCAAAGAGAACTAGAGTGATAAGGGGCGAGAACTACACTCACCGGGGTGAGGGTGTAAGGATCGGTATTTAGAGTGCAGGTAGAATTAAGTAATTCCTGCTTCTGCCCTTCCTAGGTCTTGGTACCTTCCATTCTGATTTCTGCATTTTTCTGTAACATTACAACCGTGTTCCTTGCTACAGTTTTGTGCATGTGCAGTATCCATAAGAAGATACACGTAAGGAGGCCTGCTTGTAGTGCTGAAGCTGCTTTCTGCTTTCCTTAGTGACTAATTTTGCTCCGATAGTATTTGCTGTAACATCTTGGGCTTTATTATCAGAAATTAAATTAGTTTGATTCATAGTATCAGATTACTTCTAAAAAGGTTTTTTTTATCAATTTGTAATTCCACTCTCAAATTTATAAGACCGTGTCATTGCAGAGTTATTTTCCTAAAGCAAACTCAAATATATTGTTGATTGTGATGTGTAATAACTACAGCGCTTGATGCGTTTCATGTAATTCCCATTCCTTTTATTCTTTAACCTTTCAAAAGCATCTGCACAGTACACGTATCGATTGCAGTCAGCACGCTGTATAGTTTGTCTGTTGAGCTGATTCCTCTTGCCGAGCTGAAATTTTACAATGGAGAGCTGCAGCCGTACCCGTTGCCTCTCCGTCAGCTGCTCCAGCCCCTGGGAACCATCCGTCTAGTTTCTGGTTCTTTGAGATTGACTTTTTCAGGTTCAGTGCATCATTGAGAACAGGCAGTATTTGTATTTATCTCCCTCGTCTGACTCTCTTGTAACATCTCAACCTCCCAGTTTGTCCACGTTGTTGCTAACAGGACTTTATTCTTCCTCTTTGCCTACATTGTGTTCCATTGTGCATGTGTCCATTAAAATCCAACTGCATTGGAACATGGTGGTTCTTATCTTGACTCTACATGGAAGTGTATGGTCCGTTTTGAATTGAGTTTTGCATGAGATACAATTTCTTTTGCTTCAACAAACGTAATCAATTCAAATGGCTCTTTCCTAGTTTAATTTCCTGTTCTATGATTTTCTCTTTCCATATTTTGGGTATAGTATGCTTTTGCCATCCAAATAAATTCCCTTTTTTTTTTTTAAAAAAAAAAGCATCTGTTTGGAGTCTAGGGGTTTAGCTGAGAGCCTTGCTCGTATGAAGGGTGTGTTCTACCAGTGAACTGCATCCCTAGTTCAGAAATGAGTCCTGTTGCACCATTTTTAGTATTGTATTATTTTCAGCTGGGAATCTTTGTTTTACAGCCTTCAGAGATTTGATCTTATTTCATAGTTGTGAACCTGATATTTCAGAACTCTTCTGATGCTTTTCACCTCTTGTTTTAGACAGTCTAGTAAGGACACAAGTACATTTCTTTTAGTTTTCTATGTGTTATTATTTCCGTTTGGTTTTTAATTCATCGTTGTTTTAAATTTTGATATGAAATGACTGAATTTCTTTCCTACTGCCAACCAGTTATTCTGAGAATTAGTCTCGTGCTTGATTTGTGATTACTTCTTTATCACCTACTAAATTCTTATAGAATAGTATTGCTCTTCTAGACTCATCTTGTTGTCTCCTTTTCTTTCTCTTATTCTCTCCTTCCTTCCTTCCTTCCTTCCTTCCTTCCTTCCTTCCTTCCTTCCTTCCTTCCTTCCTTCCTTCCTTCTTTTGTCTCTTTTTCTTTCCTTTCCTTGCTTTTTGAGACTAGAAATCACTGTGTAGCCCCATTGGCCTAGAATGCCTATGTAGACAAGACTGTCCTCTTTCTCACAGAGACTTGCCTGCTTCTGCCTCCCAAGTGGTGGGCTTAAAGGTATATGCCACAATTCCCATCTCTGTTTATTCATTTTCTTATTCTTTTCTTATTTTTTTCATTTTTTGTGGTAAATCTAACTTAGATGAATTTAGTGAGATTTCTTTCTATCCAAATAATGTGAACCGTATTAGTAATTGTTAAATGGTTGTTATTAAGAAGAGTTTGTGGAGTATTTAGTGTGAATACATGTGCAGGCAGGCATGTATCCCAGATTATTGAGTAGAGTGTGATTAGTGTACAGGTACACATGTATCTCCGGCTGGAGAGATCTCTCAGTGGTTAAAGCACTGCCTGCTCTTCCAAAGGTCCTGAGTTCAATTCCCAGCAACCACATGGTGGCTCACAATCATCTGTAGTGAGATCTGGTGCTCTCTTGAGGAAGAGACCTGATCAGTCATCCTCATCAGCTTAGACCATGTAACCCAATATGGACAAGTTTAACAGAACTGTTATATACAGGATGCCATGCGTGCTTCAGCATTGCCAGGGCATAACTTTATAAAGTTTTTAAAATTTAGATGTGTATCCCAATTTATTGAATATTGAGTGTGACTGCGTGTGCAGGTAGACACACATCCCAGTTATTGAGTACTTAGTGTGACTATGTGTGCAGGTAGACTTGTATCCCACGGTGCCTTCCTGTGGAGGACACAAATGTTGGCGCCTCTTTCTGTGTTCTTCTGACTCTCCCTTTCTTACATCATTTTCCATTTAGTCCTAAAGATTCTAACTTTAGATTACTGTTATTCATTATTTTTTTAAAGAAAAAAACTCATTCCACAGACAATCAGTTGCTTTTATGTTTTCTCTTACAGCTTCTTATATCCCATTTCTTCCGGAATTATTTTTCTTCCAGTCAGCTCAGTATCTATATTACTTGGTCAAAAGTAATTTCTCCTGAGAACTGTGATGGGATCTGTCCTTTGCTTTCTTGCATCTATTGCAAGAAATGCATTTTTAAATAAAACAAACAAATTAAATGGGCACAGGATTTTTGATTGAGAAGCAGTCATATATATTTTCAATTTACTTCTCAATTATTTGCCTATAATGGTTTCCTTTGTTAATCTAAATTTCCAAAGTTTGTTATGTTTAGAGCAGCCCCACTAGTGAGATTTCCAGTTTCGTGGGTATACATTCTAGGTTTGACTTTGTTTGTTTGCTTTTTTTGCTTTAATTTGCTTTCATAAAGTGACTCAGAGTTTTTTATCACTATTAATCCATATTGCTTTACTGATATTTAACCATAAACATGAAACAATAAATGCTATCCATACTTCTAAGACTATGCCCCACCAAACCTTTGCTGAATGCTGAATGCTCTATGCTATAAGTAATAGTACATTACAGTGTTTATTTCTTCTTAACCGGCAGCTAAATAGCATGTTCCTCAAAATTGAGCTTGCATATACAGGTAATGTGCTGGAAGGCTTTTAAAGTTACCCAGCAAGTCTCGAATATAGGGGAGTTCGATGTGTGTGGGGGGAATGTTAAAATAAAACATGTGTCTTTAGGCAGCATAAATAAATCTATCAACCTGGAATGATAAATTAAGGGTTAAAATAATATGGGGGGATGTCAAAATAAAACATGTGTCTTTAGGCAGCATAAATAAATCTATCAACCTGGAATGATAAATTAAGGGTTAAAATAACAAGAACAATGGCAATGGGTTTTTGATCCTACTGCACCTATTGGTTTTGTGGGAGCCTAGGCAGTTTGGATTGCTCTTTGGGCTGACGAGGGAGGGGGACTTGTTTGGGGGAGGGGGAGGGAAAGGGGAGGCAGCAGTGGGGAAGAGACAGAAATCTTTAATTAATTAATAAAGAAATAAATAAATTAAAAAATAATAAGGTGCCCTAAACCTGACGCTCCCAAACATGGTTGCATGTTAGAATCTGAACTTTAAAACACTCTATGCCCAAACTATCCTTACTAAGTAGGAGTGTCTGGGCTGTGTGGCATGCTTAGCCCTGGCTTTCAGTCTTCACCTTGCAGATGTAGCAGGCTGGTGCAGAAACTGCTGTCCTGCGTGTTTCTGCCTCCATGTGGCCTTCTGAGCCACAGCCCTACCTCAGCTGAGAGCTTGTTCTGTGTGCGCAGTGTCGGTCCCCTTTCAGTTCTGAGTGTGAGCACCTAAAAGTCTGGGGGATCCTTTGCTGCCTGCATTAGACTAGGTTGCCTCCAAAGCAGGTGTAGCCAACTAATCCCTACGGTCTATTTATACTAACAGAGTTTCACACCAATAAAGCCATTCCTGCTTGTTTACATGTTATTCACAGCAACACTGAGTCACTAAATTGAACCAACATGTTGATCCATCTTTGACTTCCGTAGACATGAGCATCCACATACTACCATACACACAGAGAAATCTGAATGACCTTTCTCTACCACACACACCAAGAACCAGACCTCTGAAACTGAGCCAGAATAAGCCAAAATGAGCCCTTCCTGTATAAAATCCACTTTCCTGTATAAAAATTCCATGATGTTTTGGCACAATGGTAGAAAACTGATACCGATTCCTTGAGTCCAGTTGGAACTCGAATGGTCTTTTGAGCAAGGCAGTGGGTACAAGTCTGGGGTTTGGGTGCAGTTTGACATATTTGGGTGTAAAATCTGGCCCTGTTGCTTAAACATATGCAAATAATGTATAACATATATATATATATAATCATTAGCTATTTTCTTCTGTTGTATAAATTTTAAAAGACACAGCTTTTCATATGTAGGACATAATTAAAATAGGTGATCAGCAATATAATTTTGCTTTATTTTCGAAGTGATTATTTTACTGAGTTATAAATGGCAGTGTGTGTGTGTGTGTGTGTTTATCCCACACTGGCCTTTTTCTCTTTTGTTAGTGAGCCTCGATGCTAAGGCAGTGACCTCTAGAGGTCATTAAAGAAACAAGCCCTTTTCTCTTCAGCTCCTATGAATCTTAGGCTCACAGTACTGGACTTCTTCCAGCAGGGAGATGCCCTCCTGTATTCTTCACTCCAAGAAAACTTCCTTGAGAGCTAAGTGTCTGCTTTTTATCCATAGACTCTATTGGCTAGGCACTGTCTTCTGCGTAGCTCCTGTTAGGGAGACACTCAGCTAGCTGAGTGGGCTTCTCACACAAGGTTGGAGGCTGGCCTAGTTTGCTTTCTGTTGTTGTCATAAACACCACAACCAAAAGAAACTTAAAGGAAAGTGTTTACACTTTATAATCCATCATCCAGGGAAGCCATGAACTCAAAGAATCAGTTTACCATAGTAACCATGGAGGAATGCTGCTTTTTTATACAGCCCAGGCCCACCTGCCTAGAAACCATACTGGCCGCAGTGGGCTGGTCTTTCCTACATCAATCCACAGTTAAAAGAATGCCTTATAGACATGGCTACTGGCCAGTCCGATCTGAGCATTTCTTCAGCTGAGTTCTCTTCCCAAATGACTCTACATTTGTGTCAGGTTGACAGCTAAAGCTAGCCGTGATCTGTGTGGGCTTTATGCCCCTTGATTCCTCTTATTCCTAGCTCCAAATTCAACCACCTCCACTGAAGAAAATCCTCTGTTGTATTATATGTTTGTAAGTCATTAGAGTGTGTCAGTCTGCAGACCCCAAACATTTAAAAATAAAAAAAATAAATTCAGTTCAAACTTTCGGGAAGTGGTATTCTATTTTTGGTTCCATAAATCATACATATGTACCTACATACACACACCAGTCTGTGCACACAAACACAAAGACAAGAGCTTGTGTGTAGCTAACCCAGGAATAGCTGCCACATTGCTAGTGAGTCTACCCTAGCTGGCTACTTCAAGCTTTCTGCCTGTCACTTTATGACATGTCACCATAAGGTCTCTTGATAGTCTGAAGTCTGACTTGATTTAATGACTTTGGTTGGTTGATTGAGTGAGTGAGTGACTGACTGATTGACTGATGGACTGATTTGTACAGCTGAAAACAACAGCAAAGATAAGGTATTTGTTGCTCTGGATTTTAGTCTTTCTGAGCTCCTTGAGTCATTATCAAAACCTTAGGTCAGACAGTGTCAAAAAAAATTCTGAGTGTTGCCCAAGTGTCACTTGTGTTAGCTTTTCGTCTGTGTCAGAACAGCTGAGACAAACAACTGAGCCGTAGGAAAGGTGGATTTGGGCTGGCAATCTTGGAGCTCTTAGGAAACGGTGGTTTGGTCCTGTTGCTTCAGACTCCGTGCCATGGGGAATGGTGTGTGGTAGAATGGAGCTTCTCGCTTCAGGGAAGCTGGGAATGGAAAAGACAGGAAAGGAGTGGGGGTCCCAACATCTCCTTCTAGAACATTCTACCAGTGGCCTGGCTTATATCCATTGGACCCTATCTGTTACGGGTTCCATCAGTTTCTACTGCTGCCCCAGCCAAGGACCAAGCCAACTTTAGAGGAATACTTACCATTCAAATATTAGCATTTAACACTTCCTGCTTTAATACCTACCATAACACTGATGCTTTAGATTCAGTGTTTAAGTCATTATTATACTTAAAACTTGAAAACAAAGAAAAGGCAGATACATCTTAATTCTTTTAATCTGAAATCATTTTTTTTTAAATTTCTAGATAGTTCTTTTCTGCTCATTTCTGTTCCTGCTTCTGACCATGGGGTTTTCTGTGTTTTCTTTTTATTCCTCCATCAGGTCTCTGCGATCTCCCCTCCGTCGCCTTGTATTTTATTCCTCCCTTGCATCTCTGCGACCTCCTCTCCATTGCTCTTTGCTTGCGTTGTGTTTCTCTTTCTCTTGTTTTTCCCGCATTTGAGGCAGCACCTTTTTAGATTGGGCTCAGCAGTGCTAGCCAGCTTTCCATCCGTTTGGTAAGACTGGATTCTCAGTAGTCTAGGTTTCTTTCATATCCCCTACCTCCATTCGCAGGTCTGCCTCTCTGGTTAGAATAATAACTACATTAATACTCTTTAGCGACGCAGGAACATACTCTGAACATCATCTCTTGCTTGCAAAGTGGGATTCTTCTCAGGTGAGAACGCTCCCTTTGAGCCATCAGTACTACCTCCTACTTCCTTTGTGAGTTGGGCACGCCCACCTCTGGGCCATAGGTTGATTTTTACATATTATTGAGACAGTTCTGCAGTGTTCCAGGTAGGCACCCTTTCTTCAAGGAGAAGGTACTCTGGCTTCACCCTGGGGCAGAGGTCTCTTGTGGATCTCATGGCTGCTGTCATCTCACCATGCAAATTAGACTTCCTTCCCTGCCCGCCTTGTGGGGAGCAGAATAACTTCTCACCCTAATCATGCTGTGTCACACTGCTGCTGAGGGAAGAGGAAATCCCTGGGGAGCGAGCACCCCAATGCTTGCTCATGGCATTTGGCAATAGTTCTCCATAAGATCTCTGGTTGATTTGGAATATTTTTTTTGTTTTTGTCTTTTGAGACAGGGTTTCTTTGTGTAGCCCTGATCATCAGGGAACTTTCTCTGTAGACAAGACTGGCCTCAAACTCACAGGGATCTGCCTGTCTCTGCCTCCTGAGTGCTGGGATTAAAGGTATGCACTACCCCTTCCCTGGTGATTCAGAATATTTTTTATAGCATGGCTTTGAATTAGACAGAGTGATCCTTGAAGGGAGATGCGACTAAAGAAAACACTGGGTGTGGTGGAGCATCTCTGCAATCCCAGCACTTGGGAGGTAAAGGCTGGAGGATCAGGAGTGCAAGGCTGGTCTTTACTATAGAGTGATTTTGTGGCCAGCCTGACTACATGACACCCTGTTTCTGAAAAACAAAACCTAAAATAACTCATTGATTATTGTCCCTCCCCACTTAGAAGCTGTAACTCTTCCATTAAAGAGAGACTAAAGATATAAAAATCGCTGACATCAGTGAAAATAGAACTGTTAGTTTTGAATCCTGAAGTTGTGAAGTGTGGTAGCTCACTCATCTGTGTTTGTTTTTCTCTTTTATTTTGTTTCTAATTGAGAGAAAATAAAAAAAATATATAGAACATTTGTAGTTCTCTGGGCCAGAGTCTTTCTTTTATCTAGGTTGAAAATAAAGATTAGAAAAAAGTCATCAAAGACATAAGATGATCCGATTTATTCTTAATCTGCTCTTAAGCACAAGGTTATCCTGAATGAGCACAGTTCTAAGTATTTTTCAGAAACCCAAATTCTGCCAGATCACTGGGTAGCTCAGAAATGGGACTTTACAATGGAACTCACCAGGGGAGACAATCCCTCTTAACATGGGCCCGAGCTTCTAGCTTCTCCCTTAAGCGTGCTTTCAAATAGCTCACCTTTAACAAGAAAGCCCATTTACCAGCTAAGACTAAGCCAGTGGAGAATCAAAATGAAGCAGCGGTCCCAATGTTCTGGAGCATTCATCTTCTCAAGGCCTCCTCGGCCCTTTCAGCAGACATGAGTGACAGTCACTCAGACAACAGGCTGGGAGCATGACAGCCAAGCACTGAGAATAACACCTCTGTCTTGTTTCTCTTTCCAGGCTTGAGATTTTTAAGAGCTCTCAGACTGATACAGTTTTCAGAAATTTTGCAGTTTCTGAATATCCTTAAGACAAGGTAAGATGGTTTCCCCCCCCTGTCTGGTTCCCGAGGGCCAGGTTGTAAATATCAAGTATATTTGCTATGATCTTGTTAAAAGGATAGAGTTGTGTTAGTCACAGGAAGAACTAGCTGGAGAGTTAGCCTACTAAGGTAGGGCTTGCCCTTTTCTCTTCTGCAAACCCCTGGAGAAATAAGAGAGAAGGGGAGGTGTGGTTATGTCCCTTGGAGGAAGATTCAGTTTGGCAAGGTCACATGACTGGTATCTGGGCACCAAGTGAGGTTGCAACAGAAGCTCATGGGAGAGGTGCATGGAGGATGAGGGATGGATTTGCTCATTGATTGGGAAGTCCATGCTGCCAGATCCTAAATGCCTTTTTAGTTACTACTAAACAAGAAACGGAACTTGGCCATAAAGGGAAGAGAAGCAATGCTCTTTGACAGACAATCACAAGCCTCATAGGGCAAACAGAAAATCATTTCATTCCTAAGTTTATTTGAGCTGTTTCACTTTATATCTATGGAACCCTTGGGATGTGCTCCGCAGACTGCCTTGTGGGGGAACCCTAAACACCTCCAGGCAAATGCACCATGGTTGCATCTGCTGACCACATAATGGTCTGAAAAACATGGCTAGGACAGGAGCAGAAATCGCCTAGGGAACACCCTGCCTGGTACCTTGTCATTACCCAGAACTGGACTGAACCCCGGGCTGCACTGGTGAACACACTAAGAGGGTTAGGGGCACTCTAGTGGGGACTGAGTGCTGCTCACAGATTTCTCTACTAGGACGTTACATTTTAAGAAGACCCCTTCTGATGTCCCATTTCCTCTTTGGCTGTCTCTAATGCGTCTGATGAGTGACAGGAAGCAGGACACTTCTGTATTTTGTCATGTATAATTAATGGACATGCCATTTGAGGCCTGGGACTCTGTGTTGATTTTTTTTTGTCATGAAATGTGGAGCCTGGCTTCTAGAATCTGATATGTTCAACAGGTGTGCCTTTGTTTTGTTATTGTTCCTTATTTTAATTCCAGATTACCCCTTCCAACTATTCATCTGTATGAATAAGAGATAAAGATTCACTCTTTATAGATTGATCAAAATGTAAAAGAGCCACGGAGCTCTCTTAAGGTGTGCCCTATCCCTTTATGTTTTATCTTCTGAGGTAAAGATTTATGACTTCTCTGTTTTTTTGCTTTATAATATCGTTCATAGATAGTAATTTTTTACATTTCCTTTGAGCAATAGTAGCCTTAAATTTTTACCTTGAAGTTTTATCGTTTATGCAATAGACTTATATTGCTTTTGAAATAGAAACAGTTAACAAAGGTAGCATATCTATCTAGGCCCCTTAATTCTGGCCCCTGAGGAGTCAGAAACAGGTAGAGCTCTGTGAATTTGAGGCCACCTATATCTATATAGTGAGTTCCAGGCCAGTCAGGGCCACACAGTGAGACTTTGTCTCAAAAAAAAAAACAAAAACAAACAACAACAAAAACAAATCTAGTGTGCCTTGTATTAACATATACTATAACATATAACATCACGAATTTAGCGTGCCTTGTATTAACATATACTATAACATATAACATAACGAATTTAGCGTGCCTTGAATTAACATATACTATAACATATAACATCACAAATTTAGCGTGACTTGTATTAACATGTACTGAACTTGTGTCACAAGGCTGATTTTTTGTTTAACCCCGGGGAGAGTTGGTGAGTGTGCAATGCCAAGTCTGGGGCCTTGTCCTCAAAATTTATGGAGCAGGTGTAGACGTGGGGTTTGTTATAATGGAGCCATTCACAGGCTCTCACAGGCTCTCAGCTCTCCTATTTGTCTTTTACCTCATCAGTTAATGAGACTTTTCCCCATGATATTGGGTTTCTAGGAAGATTCCAGTCTCCTGAGCGATAATGAAACTAGAATGGCGTTCTCGCCCTCCTCATGTGTGTGCACAGCCTTTCGGCCTCATCATGATGTGCCTGTTCTCTGGGCATCTTTGACCAACCTTGTGCTAGGGCACTCACCCATTCCTGCTTCTCAGTGAAGCAGCCTTTGTTTAGATTCAGAAGTCAGATCTGGCTGCCCCCGGAGAAGAGCCTCTTCCTAGCTCTGCAGTCATGGTGGTGCTTCATTTTCTAAGTGGAGGAGGGAGAGGGGGAAAGCTGCTGGCTGGAGGAAGAGGGGAGTGTGCTTCTCAGAGGCAATGGTTTTCCAGCTGACTAGCAGCAACTGGGTGCTTGAAATCCTCACCCTCAAATGGCATTCTCTCAGGACCTCCCCCACTTCTTATATTTTTCTAATAGTCTTCTTGCAGTTTCTTATAACGGTAACGTTAGATTAAGACTGATGCTAACTGTAAATCAAGCTGGTCTCTGCTGGATTCCCGTGCTTTAATTCTCTTTTAAGGCCAAGTGCAGGTGTCATCCGTAACCTTTTTTAAGAATGTGAAACTTGTGTTTCCCCTCGTTGCTGAAGACATTGTACACTGCGCCCACCCCCCCCCCCCCCCCCCCCCCCCCGCAAGTCCGTGTTGTAAAATCAAAGCTACTGTGTGGTACCTTCTCAAGCTTTTGCAGATGCTAATAAATCCTGTCTGGCTTCCACGCAAAAAAAAAAAAAAAAAAAAAAGAAAGAAATTCTTACTCCCAGGCACCCTTTCTTTAGAACCGCACAGCTTGGATGTCCTGGGTTCCTTTTGTTTGCAGTTACAACCAGGCTGTGTGAGGTCCGGGTTTAAAGCAAGTGTCTATGTATGTAAAAGTGAGTGTGTGACCCAGTGAGAGGCCTCATGGGTGGGGAAACTCAGAATCAG
Organism: Alexandromys fortis; assembly: GCF_014885135.2. Lineage (NCBI taxonomy): Eukaryota > Metazoa > Chordata > Mammalia > Rodentia > Cricetidae > Alexandromys > Alexandromys fortis. The sequence goes on along the minus strand of NW_026068153.1, from coordinate 622,059 downwards.
ATTTCCTGTCAGAGTGGTCAGGGTTAAAACAGGAGCGGCCCAGATTTGGGAGGCACAGAGAGTATCTGCACTGGGCCTGGGGGGACTTATGCAGCAGGCAGGGTCTGTTCAAGTGAAGATGGAAATCATAAAAAAAAAAAAAGGTCTCTGTCATTCTACTGGGGCTGGAGGATGGTCACAGAAAGGTAGGGAAGATGGCCTGAGTTCAATCAAGATACTCGTAGAAAGTACACACTGAGAGAACAGGAGCCCTGTGGGACCTTCGAACCAGTCCAAGATCCCGAACATTCTGTGGTTGAGAGGAAGGTGAGCTCAGGTAGAGAAGCCAAGGCCTAGTCCCCAGGCCCAGAAAAACACTTCCTTTAGCTACAGAAAGTTTAGACAGGTCGTGGCACCGTCTTTTCGAGTGCTCAGCTGTGCCCTGCTTCCCCCTACAGTCACTCCAAGTCTGTTTCTCAAGGCTCTGGGCAAGAAATGAAGCCCTGACTAGGGTCCTGGACTTGGGCAGGTTTCTTGTGGGTTCTATACACCCTGGCGCTTTCACAATGACCTTCTGGCAGGGGATTGGGTGGGGAAGCTTCTCTAGTGGTGACCCCTGCTGACCCGTGGTGGTGTTAGGTCAGGAGGGAGTCTTTACAAAGGTGACGAAATAGCACTTTGAAGAAAGCTTTGTTTTAGGCAGACAAGAGATGCTGGGCCATTTGTGTGAGCTTTGGGATATTCCTCAGTTGTCCTGCAAGCTGATGGCATTCATGGGCCACTTTCAGTGCTGGGTCATTTGCTCTTCCATGAGCGCCAAGTACAACCTGCTTAAGGGCTAAAATCCCACATATCACTGAACATGGTCAACAATGTTTGTTAAAACACGGCTTACCTAGTATGGGCTTTTTTTTTTTTCCAAATTGCTTTATTGCTTCCTCTAATTGTTTAAGTAACATGTGCTCCCTGTGAATATTTGTGCCATTTTATGGAAGAGTGTACAGGGTGAAGTAAAACACTCTACACCCTGTGCTGTGCAGTGTCGGCCATTGCTCTCTGCCAAGTCTATATTCTGTGTAGCCTGTGTGCACAGCCACCACCAGATACCTAAAAAAAAAACACCTGCGGAGCAATAGTAGAATTAATTGTCTTACATGTATGACCTCAGAAACGACTCCAAGGCTGTCTATGAAGCAGGATATTTGTGATGGTGATTCCAAAGGGTATGAGGTAGAAGTCATACCCTGAAGTCACTTAGGCCGAGGGATTGTTTGGAGAGCAAGACAGAGATGTTGAAGGTTTTTAATTGGGAGAGAAAATATGGACACTTACCATTCTAAAAACCCGTGCTTCCACTCACTGTATAGAGTTGGTATGAGGTGTCTAAGACTTCAAAAATCTGAAGATCAAAAAAAAAAAAAAACCACAATAGCCCAGGGAAGGGCTGTTAGGCGTCACCTCCAGCAGGTCAGGTGGACAAGAAGAGACTAGTGTAGAAACAACTAAGGACAGACTAACCTGGTTGATTTGGTTGATTTTGCTCTATTTTGTGTCTCCAAGTTGATTCATCTCAGTGCAGTATCATCCAGTCAGCACTCCCGTTTGGGGCACATTGTGGTGAAAAGAAACAAGGCTGTTGGCTCCTGGCTGCTCTTCCAAGTAAAAGCACAGTGGAAGACAGGGACAGGGCAGATTCATGCTTGCTGGTGCAAAGTGCCTGGCATTTTCAGGGTTAACCAGATATGTGTTGTGTTCTGTAAGGGCAGGGGTGAGGGTACCTTTGACCTTACTGCTCTGATCTTAGGAGTTAGGCTTTCTTGCCAAGCACGCACGAGTCCTGGGAAAAGTCACTGAGCTACCAGACTTCTGTTTGCACCCTGGTTCACCTTCACACATTCGTGCGGATGACTAGTGTCTGGTGGCAATCAGACTTTTGTCACCATGCCAAAGTTCCCAAGAGAACAACTTCAAGGAGCAAAGAATGGTTTGGGCTCAGAGTTTCAGAGGTTTTAGGTCTATGGTCAGCTGGCTTTGTTGCTCCAACATGGTGGCGAGGTAGAGCGTCCTGAGAAAGCAAAGGTGGTCACCTCATTGCTACCCGGAGGGAGAGGATAAAGGAGTAGAAAATGGGAGATGCATTAGAGACAAGATATAGCCACCAGGAATACATTCCTTCTAACCTACTTTCTCCATCTAAGCCCCATCTCCTAAAGCTTTAGTCCCTCCCAAAATAGTACCACCTGTGGGAGACCAAATCCTCGTAACAGGGAAGCCCTTGGGAGACATTTCCTACTAGCTCCTAGAGGCTCATATGTTAGTATGCTTGGTCCCAATTTGGTGAAAGTACTTGGGAAGAATTAGGAGGTGTGGCCATTTTGAAAGAGGTGTACCTCTGGTGGTGGGCTTTTGAAACTCCCTTCCCTGTGAGCTCTCTCTGCCTCCAGTATGCAGGTAAGGATGTAAGCCCCTCTCTTCTGCTCCAGGACCATGTCTGCTCGTCTGCTGCCTTGCTCCCAGTCATGATGACTATGGACTTGCCCCGATAAACGTTTTGTTTTTTCCCCTATGAGTTGCCTTAGTCATGGTGCCTTATCACAGCAACAGGAAAGTAACTAAGGGATACACCAAATCAGAACAGTCACGGAGAATTGATGGATAGGAATTCAGAAGTTTCTGTGCAAACACAGATTTTTAAAAGAGGGGCCAGGTTTTCACGATAGGATCACAGTTTCTCCTTACAGGCAAGAAGCTGGATTTTGCCTGGTCAGAGGCGCTCCAATGATTGCTGCTTTCGTGTTTTATCCAGGCCTCTGAGCGTGGCCATGAAGGCCACACTTAGCCATCTCCAATAGCTCCTTTGCCGCAAATGCACAGCATTCTTCTCCCAGAAGCCCCTGCCTCCTAAACGGTCCTCTTTCAGATGGCAAAGCCCACATCAAAGAGGACAGAGGAAACCCACTGAGGGTTCATTTTACATGTTTTTGCACGTAGCATTCAGATACTAACTTACTCAAAGCTGGGTTTGCAAGTCCATTTCCTCACGGAAGCAATCCGTGATGATGCTGAAGTCATACAAATAATCAGACTTCAGCCATGAACCTGGTCTGTCTCAGCAGCAGTGATTAAATGCTCTGCAGAGAGTGAGAGCTCCCTTAAGCACCATTAATATCCCTGGGACAATCATTTAGAGATTAATAATCGCCATATTTAGGCCATTTCCCCAAAGCACCAAGAGACTCAGAGACATCAATAGATTTAATATCTTGAAAGGACCTCACACGGTTGTTGATGATGGTACAGTACTTTTTAGGCCCCGAGGAACTGGAAGTGTGTGAGTGACTCAATTAGGCGTTGAATTCTCCTTGGGGAAAGTGAGAGCAGCACATAGCTCCCCTCCCTTTGCTACCTGTTCTCCCTACCTCTTCCTCTTTGATATCTGGTACCATCATAGGGGCCTTGCAAAGTAGAGACAAGGAGATGGGTTGCCCTGCCTTGGTTCTCCATTGAGGAGCTTGCAGAGAACAGCACATAGCGATAACCTGGCTAATGAAACAGAGTGAGCTGCAGGCTTGCCTGCGTTGCTCCGGATGGCGCTCAGCTGGCAAACCCCTGACTTGGTTTGTTTTATTTCCACCTTGCTGATCTCTGACTTTTGGAACTATTCCTCTGATAAAGAACCTGGGAGACAGTGAAGAGGACCTCCAGCCTAGTCAGCTGCTCCATGGAGCAAAGAGGCAGGGATCCCAGTATGTCCCAGCTGCAGAGAAAGGCTTGGATGGAAATTGGTAAACACATTCTTTTGTTAGTTGGTGATTCTGTTCTCAGCCGCAACACTGACTTTGAGAGAGGCAAAGGATGGCGTGGCCCACTGAGGTGACTGGAAAAGGTTTGAAGGTCAGAATTTAGCACAGGCATGTTTGCCCTCGAGAGTGCCGACCAAACCACAGCGTCTAGAGCCACAGAGCTAACTACCTCAGGCCACATAGTAGACAGGCCTGGCCAATTATGACGCTCCCAGAGAATATTCTGGATGTAAGCCATTTCTGTTGTGTATAGGCAAGTATCAGAATCCACCTTCAGAATGATTAGGTCCGAGAGGGAATGGCTGACTTCAGACAAAGCTGCACGCAGGCCTTTAGCTCCCTCCGGGGCTTCTGCCTCTCTCTCCATCTTTTCTGGGCTTGTTTTTAGGAGGACTCCTCTAGAGTAGGTTGTTAAAAGCTTGTATCTGAGAAGAACTAGAACATGTAGTTCCTGAAAAATATGTCTGATAGGTCTATCTGCTGGCTGAGGCTTTTATTGGCAGCATTTCTTTGGACTACCTAGTAACAGGAGAAGCCCTTGATACTCTGGTCTCCCAGGTCAGGGGCTGTGCGGAGATATATGTGCTTAGGAAGGGGTGACTAGCAAACCACAGGGTAACTGAAAAGAAGGTCCCATGCCTTCCCATGCTAATTTCCCAAGTTACTTACCACTTACTAATTATGATTCCCAAGCGACCTAAATAAGCTCCCTAAACCTAATTCCTAGGTAGTGAATGACAACAGTATCATCACCTACCCCCTGCGTTAAAGGGTGACATTCAGAAGACCCAAAGGACTCAGTGAAGTTCTTTTGGGGGGGTGGGGGGAGGAGGTGTCCCACTTACTTTTTCTTTTTATTCTTCCTTTTTTTTCCTTTCCTTTCCTTTCCTTTCCTTTCCTTTCCTTTCCTTTCCTTTCCTTTCCTTTCCTTTCCTCCCTCCCTCCCTCCCTCTCTCCCTCCCTCCCATCCTTCCTTTTTAGAACTATCTTTTCACATTTTACATATCAATCCCATTCCCTCTCCTCCTCCTGCTTCCCCCACCTTTCCCCCCATCTACTCCTCAGAGAGAGAGAGAAAGGCAAGACCAAGGCCCTGCCTCCTGTATCTAGGCTGAGAAAGGTATCCCTCCATAGGAAATGGGCTCCAAAAAGCCAGTTCATGCACTAGGAATAAATCCTGGTCCACTGTCTGTGGTCCCACAGACTGCCCAAGCCACATAGCTGTCACCTACTGTCAGTCCCTGAGTCAGTGAACTTCTGCTAGCTTGGGTCAGCTGTTCCTGTGAGTATCCGCATCATAGTCTCGCCCTTTGCTCATATTATCCCTCCTCCCTCTCTTCAACTGAACTCAGAGCTTGGTCCAGTGCTCAGCGAAATTCTTAGCACGTAACAATGCTTCAGCAACCTGCAGGAACTTCAAATGGTGATTCTGGAGATAGCCAGATGTGTAGAGTGGGCAGTGTGTTGTTTTCTTGTCATATGGTTTTAAACTGGGAGGATGGTGTCCCACACATCTCGAAAGGCCAGTCTCGCCCACAGCTTTGGAAGCACTTGCTCATTCTTGTCCAGGCAAACAGAGACCACGAATGCCTTTCTTCAGTTACATAAGTGGAAGTGAAGGAAAGCGCCATGGCTGATCCAGGACTAGTGATTACAGCCTCTGTTGGGGCCCCTTGCAAAGCTCTGGACTGCCCAATAGACCATAGCCTCCATCCTTGCCTTTTTGCTGTACATTCAAGATTCAAACTCTTAGAATGTAGATAATATGTTATCGATGTGAAAGACATGGACAGAAAGAGGGCACTGGTATCATAGATGAATTGCCCAGTGTGAAGGACCAGCATCTCCAGAGGCTGTGTTGGGCCAGTAATGGGAGAACAAGAGGTTGGGGACAATTTTTTTTTTCTGCAAGATGAAAATGATGGAAACTTCACTAAGCAAACTCTCAGGACAACTGGAGGCATTCAAATAAGGATTGTATGTTACATCCCGTTGCTGAGTTAAATTCCTTTTCTGAGATACAGGAGGGTCATGGTTCTACTGCAGGGTGTCCTCTCTGAGGAGTTGGATGCTACAATGATTAGAGGTTCTACTGTGAATTCCACAACAGTGGCTCAAATACAACATAAAAATGTAAGCAGAAAGAGGAAACACACTGAAGTGAATGAAACAGAATACAGAGATACTGAAGATGTGGGGAAATGTCAATAAAAGTGAAGGCTCGCAAATTCTATTTACTCTTCTTGCTTTTTTTGTATATTTGAAGAAGTTTGTCTTACCGACAAGTTAAGTTTTAATGAAGTTTGAGGGGGCTGATGCTGGGTCCACCTGTGATTTTCCTCTGTTGGAACCCTCATTCCTGATCAAGGTGTCTCACCCTTTTGATGAGAGTGGCCTGCCTGTCCCCGAAAGGGGACGCTGTGACACCATCAGGCACTTCCCACCAGTCTTCTCTCTGTAACTTAGACTCTCCTCTTTGTTCCCTTGTACAGTAATTCCATCAAGCTGGTGAATCTGCTCTCCATATTTATCAGCACGTGGCTGACTGCAGCTGGATTCATCCACTTGGTAAGTAGCCTTGAAGACCCTGCCTTCCTGGCTGGCCGGGAGCAAGCCCTTGACAAGTCTGTCATTTTATTACTTAGTAATCGTTTCTTTGAGGAAGACAAGTTTAGCTGTAGACACACGAAAGAGGAACAAACCACGCAATTTTTCAGAATTCCCTACCCTTTACTTCTCTCCACAAACTAGTTCCAAAAGGTGCGTAATACTCGCACCATGGACCTGTATTTTCCAGCTTTACCTGCATTGTTTCAGGGAGACTTGCAGTTTTCATTTTGTATGCAATAACCTAGGAAAACCACCAGATGGCAGTGCTTCCACACCAAACGCCAAGAAAAAAGTCTAGCACCAAAGCTCAAAGTATGACCTACACAGCTCTTTGTAAACAACAAATTCAGATCCCTGGATGTGTCTCTACTTCTCTCTCACAGACTTTTGCATTTGCTTGATGACTTGTCAAGTTGTTTCAACCTGCCTATGGTTTTTATTTTATTTGTTTATTTATTTTATTATTATTATTTTTTTTTTTATGAATCTTTGAATGCTATTACTAAGTCCAACCCTGACACTCCACTCCCTCCCCGGGATGATTTCTTTTGCCTGCTTTCAGAGAGCATAGTTACTATTAGATACATATTTCACATGCACTTAAACTCTTACACCTGGAAGGAGCCCCATCAGACTACAAAACTTGAAATGAACGACTTTGTTTCCATCAGCTGCTAAACCAGATAACTGGGGATTTTACACAACGTTTTAAAAACACATAGATTTATTTTTAATTATGTGCATGCCTGTGTGTCTGCGTAGAGACATGTGCAGATGTGTGGGTGTACCCATGGAGGCAAGAAGAGGACTTTAAATCTTTAAATCTAGGAAGAACTGTAGTTACAGGTGATTGCAAGCTGCTAGAAGTGAACGCTGGGCACTGAACTCCAGTCCTCTGTAAGAACAATATGTGTTCTTAACCATTGAACTGCCTTTCCAGTCCCTACCCAACTATTTATACTGGTGACACCCTAATTCTCTCTGAAGCCCATGACTGAGAGCAGTCTACACTCCCCCAGATCCTGCTAACACCCACTTTCTGCTCCCTGCTGGGTCCTTGCTACTCTCACAGGGCCCGGCCCAGTAGCTTTGAAGACCTCAGGAACTCTGCAGCCCAAGCTGACACGATTGTTGACCCTTTCCTGAGACCGTCTGTAGGGAGGTTAGTCTAGAGATTCTGTGGGTGCGGTTCCTCTTATTCCAGAGGAAGGTTGACGAGCTGGAAGTGCAGAATTGCGAGTGGGGCTTCTGCAGAGAAAGTGACTGCAGCCTCAAAAGTGGAGATGATGTTTAGGGATCAGGCAGAACCTGAGTCAGGTCTGATTTCCTTAGCTAAAATGATGAAAAGAAGTGTAGAGCCCTTTGTGGAAGGTCTAGGACATCGGGAATTCCCAGGGGAGATGCCAAAAGAGCTGTCTCACATCTGCCTTAAAGGGGATGCTGTAAAGGGGGCAGAGCATCAGAATTTCAGGATGTGATGTTCCTCCCCATCCCCTCTCCTTGATGCCCCATTCAGAGGACATTGCTTGTTGCTACTTCCTCTTCTGTGATAGCTGGGACATCATGCCTCAGTGACTAGCACAGGGTGGCACTGTTTCACCTGTACTGAGAAGAGGACACTTATACAAAAAGAGCCCTCTGGAGTTCCCGGGCTTCCTGGTTCCCATATACAGTACATATGGACTTCTGATGGGTTTCTTTTCTGTTCCCAACCTCCTCTTGCTGCAGGTGGAGAATTCAGGGGACCCATGGGAAAATTTCCAAAACAACCAGGCACTGACATACTGGGAATGTGTCTACTTACTCATGGTCACAATGTCTACAGTGGGCTATGGGGATGTTTATGCCAAAACTACGCTTGGACGTCTCTTCATGGTCTTCTTCATCCTCGGGGGACTGGTAAAACAACCCTCTTTCTTATTATGTCCATTTTAATGGCGATTCATATTTGCTACTACCCACTTCTTTAGGCTTTGTGTTCTGCACTGGAAGCAAGTAACTGCCTTTATGCAGCCAGGCAAGCTAAATCCAAGCCCCATGGTGACTTCATTGTGTATTTCTGTAGTGTTATGTTTGTCCCTTAGACCCAGGCATATTGTCCTCATTGGGGACAGCCACATAGATAGGAACAAACCTAATTGTCTTAAGAGATAGATGCCATTAATAAATGAGAGTGTCCTTTAGTAGTGGGATTCAGATACGGTTGCTGCTGCTGACTCTGGGAGTTGCTGCCCAGGCTCTGCAGACAGATGGCAGTTTCAAGAGTTCCCTTCCCAGACTTTCAGCAAGCACTGTGGCTGGCACCTGCCCTAAAGAGCAGGGTCCCCTCATTTAAAAAAATGCCACTATAGTAATAACCTGAGTATGTCCAAAGCCTACTCCATTTATCGCCTCAAAACTGACTTCCCTGGTCCCTATGTATTAAGAGGTCACCGCATACAGTGGAATTCCAGGGAGTTTCCAGGCAGCATATTGGCGGTTGCTGCATTTTGTCTTTCAGAGTAGCTCATAATAAAGTATGATTGCTTTTCTGCAGATGAGGCAAGCGATTAAGATTATAGTCCACAAGCAGTTGTCGCATATGTGCACCGCACACACATTTATATGAAGTGATGCATACATTTCTCTCTGTTCTGTATGCATAGGACATATACATTTTGAAAATGTATATAAACGTGTGTGGTGGTGGACATTAACACCATTTCTGCAGGGCCCGTAGAGTAGGAAACCCCATTATCCAGCCACAGGACCGTCTTGGTTGGGCAAAACATGGCAGTTTCGTGTCTCCTTGCTATCCTCCCCTCTTGTATGATTTCCAGAATTGACCTCTTATGCTTTTTAGTCATTTTCAATGAATATGTTTATTTTTAATCCTCTTTTAGTGCTTAGTGTCTTTAGCAACCCATAAAAATATTCCCCTTTGTGTGTTATTTGGAAGGGCTTTTCTTACATTCTTATATGCATGCATGTGCATGGGTGCCTATGTTTGTTTGCCCATGAGCGTGCGTGTGTGTATGCACCTGTGTGTGTGTGCGTGCATGTATGCCTGAGTGCTTGTGCATATGTACTTATGTCTGTCCATCCATGCATGTCAGTGTTTGTGTGTGTGTGTGCAGGCGTGTGCTTTCACAAGTCTGCAAGACTCTTAGCTACTTTCCTTCGGAAAGAAGACATCAACTCATTTACTCTTGTCTCCTTTATTTTTTTTTTTGACTGTGGTTTGTTGTTTTCTAGTCCTCTAGGCTGACTTCTGTTTGTTCCATCCTGTGCATTTCCAGGAACATTCCCCTTTGTCCTGTTACTTTTGTATAGTCCGACACATGAATATGCGCCTTTACAGGTCTAATCCTTTTGTGTTTTCAGATCTTAGTATTCCCCCTTCTGAAAATGTCACCCTTTCTTTGGCCTGTCTTTTTAGTCTCTCTTCTGTCTCCCCTCTTCTCCTTAGGCCATGTTTGCCAGCTACGTCCCTGAAATCATAGAGTTAATAGGAAACCGCAAGAAATACGGGGGCTCGTATAGCGCGGTTAGTGGAAGAAAGTAAGTATGCCAAGAGGTTTCGCGGCCTCCGCGGCGTAGGAGCCTGTCTGCATGCCTTTTCTGTTTGGCTCTTGTTTCTTTGTCTCATGCATGTAGGCAATGTTTGCCCGCTACGTGCCCGAAATTGCTGCTCTCATCCTGAATCGGAATAAATTCGGCGGAACTTTTAACAAACATGGAGGCAGAAAGTAAGTCAGTTGCATCATAGGAGATGTGCTTGATTGACCTGAAGAGCCCTGTGCCTGCAGCATGGGATCATGCCCCTTCCCTGCCCTGCTCACTTCTTCAATGAGGGAGCGTGCACATTCTGCACCACCAGGGTTTCAGAGCACAGAAGATGGTTGGACCCTCTTGACATCTAGTGGCCATTTACAATCTCCAAGAGACAATGGTGAATTTATTTAAAGGGGTCCATGTGCAGCCTGGACTGTATTTTCTACCCTCATCGTCCTTAATATATACACTAAGCTCTTCTCATGAGCTGGTGATATGATCAAACTCTGGTCCCTCCGACTGAGGTGGCATCACTCCCTGGTTGATTTGGCATGTGCACTAATGTACAGCATAGGGAAGGCATGGCCCGTCTGCCCTATGGAACGCCCATGACCACCAGGAAACGTATTCTCTGAAATAGTGATTTCCCCACTTGTGTGTTAAAAGGTCTCACTGCACAGGAGAAATGCCTCCAGGGCAGGGAGTGTTACACTTATGGTGTCCAGGTGCCACAGGCATGCTGGATTTCCCAGAGAGGAAGCTTTCCTTCTTTGGGAATTATTTCAGTTTGTGCCCAGGTCACTATGTCAGCATCAATATCAGGGCATGCATCCAGTATGGACTAAAAGTTTTATTCTAATGCCGATGCCAGGACCTTATTCTCTTGATCCTCTGCCACAGGACCATCTCAACAGAGGAGTGTTGGTGGGAGGGTGGGCTGGCTGCAACCGTCTCCAAAAGTACTTGCGTTGAAAGCTTTCAGAGAGCCATTCGGCTTTGCTTTTATTTCAGGATATGACACGCATAGAATGGAATGGCACACATCCTGTGCACACCTAGAGGAATGTGCACTGGCCTACATGCCAGACCCTGCCATCCACATCTGTATTAAAGTGTGGAAAACTGCCCCACTCGCGCCCATGCCCTGTCCCCCATCATGGAGCTCTTTTATCTTGTTAATAATTCTTACTTATTGCCGCATGATTAGCTTAGTTTGGTGTTTAAGAGAACTACAATGGCCTATAGGAAATACCCCCCCACACACACACACATGGCTGCCCCTTCCATCTTGACAGTTGGCCCTTCTGGATGGAGCTCAGGGAGCTTCTCTATGATTGCTGTCCAACGCATCCTGAGCTCAGGTGTCCAGTCCTCTCTTCAGAAAATGAGGAGGTGGAGAAAGGGCTCATTTCCTTGAACTACCAACAGGACAGCAGTTTCCTCTCAGACGCAAAGGACATTGGGGAAAGAGGCCAGTTGGCATCTTCTCAGGAAGGCGGTGTGTCTCCCCATCTCCCTCCATAGGTTTCTGCCCTTCCTATTATCTTAACAGTCTTGGATGAGGTTAGAATCAAGCTGTCTGGATGTCTGGGCCATTGGTTAGTTCAAAAAGGCCAAATAAGCCCAAAGATTCTCGCTCTGTCATTTATCTTAAACCAAGAGGAAAACAGTTTCCTAATCCGGTGTGCCTTTGAGATATGGACAGGTCTTTGTAATGTGGAAGGCATTCTGAGAGTTCCAGGCACTCATTATAGCTGTCCCAGCGCACTGGTCTCAGCCAGCATCTCTTTATCCCTGTTCCCAACGAAGTCAAGAAAATCAGTGGCTTTTAAACCTAAGTTGAAAGTATTTCTTGACTCTCATTGGTGGGGATATTTTTTTTTTCGCTTTCCTCTTTCTTCTTCCTCTTCTTCCTCTTCCTCTTCTTCTCCTTTCTCCTTTCTCTTTCTTTCTTCTAGGGCTGTTGCCTAACAAATTTTGTGGATGGGTGGTCCAAATGAGGTCCCAAGACCAGTACTCAGTGGCCTGCCCTGGTCTGATCTGGTGAGGTTTAAAGTCTGGCGTGTTCACACACAACCCCACCTGCTGGGGGCTGCAGATCACAGCGCTCCTGCAGTCGCATTCTAGCTCTGTAATCGTTTATCACTGTTTTAGCCTGGTTCCCTCCTCCCTTTTTTCTTGCCCCTTTATGAAAATGCATTGTGCTTTTAATGTTCTCCTTGGGTCTCCAATGTCCCTGGACCCTGCAGGATATAGGGTATGTCCTGTCATCGACACCGGGTCTGGTCCCATTACTTTATGCATTGTTTCCTGGTTCAAAAGCTAATTACCAAGTAGTTTAAAGAAGCCCTTGGTCACTTAGATCTTTCATCAGAAAATATAAGCTTGGGAAAGGAACGGTAATAAAGGGCCATTAGCACCCCTTTGTTTGATGTTGTTTTTCCAGTCAGTAGAACAAGATTGATGAAATGTTATGTTTGGCCAAAATTTGAGTTTTCATTTGGAATTCAGTGTTGAGAGAATGGGCTGTCAGAATCAATAAGTTTCCTTTCGCTTGGGATATGGGCATGTGGTAGTAATTAGCAATATAAGCTCTTTACTTGAGCAACGAAGCATGGATTCTGGCAGCAAACATAATGAGAAACTACAGTTGTTCTATTTCGAATGTCAAAAAGTTTCCAGATAAAATTAAATGCATTTGCAAAAGGAAAGGGCTTAACTTTGTTGAGAGCCGGAGTTTAGACTCTTAAAATAGCAGGCAGCCCTTTGAGTCTTGGTGCACGCAGAAATGCATGTGCTGTCCCCATCCACGCATGTACACATGCCACTCCCAGAACTGAGTCCAGCCATGCCCAGAAAACAGCTTCCATGTATACAGAGTCAAGAGCTCTTTCGGTGTGTGCATATTTTATCCAGAAGTAACCACTCAGAACAACACATTAACTTGTCAGACAACTGAAGGTAATGTATGACTCTAAACTGCAGAGACACAAAAGTCTGAAATTCAAAGATTGTTCAGAATAAAATTGTGTCTTGATTTGAGTAATTCTATTAAGTAAGAACATTATTTATTTAAGTAATAAATAGGTAAGATGGAGAAACTTAGGGCTTGGAGGGTAAAATAGCTACATGTGGGATAGTGTAGAATATGGAGGGTTATTGGTGCTTCCTTGTGAGTTTTAATCAATGTGTCTGGGAAAACTTCCTCCCCATCCACATGGAATCAAGGGCCTGGCAAAACCTTTTCCTGAGCCACCTCAGTCACCCATCCCAGCACGAGGTCTGGATACCTATAACTGTGCCAGCTGCCATATAGCTTACTCAGGAGTCTTAAGAGTAGAGACTTGAGTGTTAACCACTGAAGGGTTCAAACAGTGACCAAGAAAGTTGGAAATATTAGAGACAATTAGCTTCTTGGATGGAGATTCTAAATCTTACTTAGTATAGTGGCCCTCCTACAGCCTAGCCTGCCTCCACAGGGCCTTTGCCTCATCCGTCTTCCCTTCATGTACAATGAGAGGAGCTCAGAGGCGATGGAGGCCTGGGGGATGCTGAGACTCCCATGGCCTTGGGGGCCTTGGTTTACTGTCTGTTTTCTCCCACAGCCTCTTGCAGTTTTCCCCCAGAGGTTTCCTCTCTGAGTGTAATTCATTCTACTCCTGGTTAGGTTATGAGAACTGACAAGATCATGGTCCAAGGTCATATGGCCAAGGGCCATGGAAAATAATTGGCCACAGAGAGGAATCCATCAGCCGTAACCCCTGGATAGAGACAGCACAGCTGGGGAGCCATCCTAGCCTCGCATTTCCCATGATGTGGCTTTAGTGGCCTCAAATCGAGGCAGTCCTGGCCCAAGTGTTTGGGAGAGAGAGGACAGGACAGGTTTAGAAGGCTCCACAGATTTTTGGTAGCCAAACGTAGAGAGAACACGTAGAGAGAAAAAGCTAAGGGTAAACAAAAGGAGCGCAGGAAAGCAAAGGTTAGCAATGGAAGAAAAACCTAAATGGTGACATCTCCATTCTAGAGTGGGGCATGGTTATTACAGTCAAACCCATACCTTGCTCCATTGCAAGAAGGCCATGTATAGAGTGTCAGTGCTACGTGTTTCATTGGGCAAATTTTGGCATCAGTAAGTTGGACCATCTTGAGGTCTTGTGACCTCATTCATGGTTTCCAGGAGAGAACAGTGAATTTATTTAAAAAGACGAAGTGCACCTGGGACTGTATTTTCTACCCTCATCTGGACCCAGTGCTCCAAGGATGCACAGAATAACTGTATCTCCTTCTCAGTCTTCAACTCGCCTGTCACTGCTGTCTGCCCAGGAGGCTCAGGGCTGCACGCATCTTCTGGTTTCTTATGATCGGGTCCTAGTTTAGCTATGTCCAGGCTCTTCTCTGTCAGGTGCTTTCCCCTTCCTGAGACCCTGCTCTGTGTTTCTGTCTGCCTCTGCACTATTTGGATCAACACAGGCTCCCTTTCTACATTCTCCCTACCTCCAGGTTTTACCCACAGTGGTTCCAGGTCATACTTTAACAAATCAAACACTCAAAGGTCCAGAATGTGGTTCTTTATTTAGAAAAATTCATTTAGTTTACCCCCTCTGTGGTCTATCCTTGCCCGAAAGAGAGTCACCACGTGTCATACCTTTGCGATTTTTGTTTCAGATGTGTTTATTGAGTGCCTGCTCTCTGAGCCTGGCATCCTGGACAGACACCCATTAAACCCTCCAGCGGCACCACAGCTCTGCCGCTCTCTCTCGAGCTCCATGCTATCTTGCCACCTTAATGGTTGGATAGTTCAGCCTGAAAACTTTTTAAAACCTGCCTCAGTTCCGGAGAATCTTCCAACAATGCTATGGCTGCTCTCAGGCCTGGCCTCCGGTGTGCAGGAGTGGGATTTGGATTGATTTATGTGGTGTTAAGATGGCCTGATGCTGCAGGCCTGCTTTCCTTTCCTGTTTACTTGGATCTCGGGTGAAGCTCACTCTAGCTTCTCCCAGGGCTGTGAGGGGCGGGCTGCTCTCAGGAGGGATGTTTCTTATAAGATGTCATTTACTATTTCTCTATCTCAGACATCGCTCAGCTTGAAATGGGACTGAAGTCTTGTATTTTACACAATCTTTGATCCCTTGTCAAGAAAGCCATTGAGCACTCTCCTCTCGTAGCCCACGTGACTCCCCAGCAATATCTTAGGATTCCTGGATTTTAAAAACCATAAATTAGCAAATCATCAACATATCACCGGGAAGGTTCATCTGGTAGCGATTCTAGTCAGAAGGAAACATGGGCCCTAATAACTGATTTTCACGAAGATACAAAGAATTGCAGACAGACAGATACAGTAAATAGGAAGACAAATAGATAATTCAAGTTGACAGCCCATCTTGAACTGATTAAGCATTCTGCTTTGATTAGCATTAAACTTTTTGGGGAACAGGGGGAAAAAGAAAAAGAAATGAGATTGCCCTCATACTTGGGGAAAATGACCCCTGGTGACTTCTGAAACTGGGTACTGAGAGGCAGATCCAATGCATTTGTCGTTAGATGGCTCACATGGTGTAGTGTGCCAGGAAGTCCTTCCAAGGGCAGGGGTCTTGGTGGGTGTGGATGCGACGCTTCTTCCTTGGCATCTGCTTTGGATTCCTCTAAGCCACATCTTTGGTCCCTTTCAAACTCGCATGTCTCCCGAGAAGAGACTTGACTGCATAGTCAGTCAATTCCTGGTAATGCTGATGGGGTGAAGGCTTCCCCTGCCCCCTCCCTGCTGTCTTTCTTCCCTTCCACACCCTTAGCAGAATGTTCCACCTATTGTTCTCCAAACAAGAATAGAAATGTAGGTGGGAGATGAACTGAGTACCGGGGGGGGGGGGGGGAAGAAGAAAGAAAGGGAAAAAAAAAGCCGTATTCAAGCCTAGACTTTTGCTTTCAAATATTCTTGCTTCCATTTACAAAGGAGTCCTGATTATGACTTTTCTAATTATAATCCCCAAAGATTCTTTCTGCTCAGCATCATGTTTGATGGAATGAGTCCTTGCTGGGTAGATTGAGAACCCCAGAAGCGAATGTAAGCATCCGAGACTAAGCTGCACCCTATTTTCTGTCTTCCTGCCATGCCAGTCATTCTGGTAGAAGTCTTTCCAGAGCTGTGGCAGGCAGTTCCTCATAGATTTGGGGTTCATTCCACCACTGCTGTCACTATGCCCTGAAAGTAAAACAACAAACTTTCTAACCGGCCAAGTCCAGTGTCTCTTTGTATTAAAATATTATAGAACCCAATGCAGCGTGAAAGTTGTGGAAATCTGATTCGGTTGCTGTCAGGATTGAGACAGTACTGATATTGCATGGCAATGGCTTGCTCCCACCCCCACAACTGTGGAGACTTGCTCTGAATGTGGGTACCAGTTCTCAGTAAAAGTCATCCTCTCTCCCTCCTCTGTGCCATTTCAGTGAGGAGAAGTGGAGGCAGATCAGAGACACATGTATACCATTCTAAGGGCTAGGATGCTTGTCACTGATGCCAAGGGGTCATGCCAGCTTGCATATCAAACAGATTTAGGAAAACACCCATCCCAACACACTGGCTCAACAATTATTAAAATGCTGCTCGAGCCAGGAACTGTGCTGGGCTCTGTGGTGAGTAGAATGAGGGGGAGAATGTGCTTGCTAGTCTCCTGGACAGTGTGTGAGACTTTGTACAGTCCGAACTACCCAAGCAACCAGTGGCAGCTGAATGGGAGCTTGATTGCGCAGGGACATCATCCCTCTGAGATGCTCTTTTGGCAGGAATTTTGTACAATAAAATCATGAAGGTGTGAACTAATCACGAAGGCACGAGCCCCGTTACAGAGAGTTTTCCTAAAGCATGTGATAACTCAGATTGTTGAATGTACTCACTGGGGCTGTTGAGGGCAGAGGTAACAGCAGAAAACCAGTGTTCCTAAAATCTTACAGATCTGAAAGGGACCCTGGAAAAGGGGGTTGCCGAGAGATTCAGGGCAGGGGACTTGGAACCTGGAAATCTGCTTCTTCCGAGGAAGTACAAGTATTCTGCTCAGACGTATCATGCCTCAGCAGTCTTTAGAGTCTGTGGCTCCTCCCAAGTCCTCCAGGAGTTGTAGATACTATCATTCAATGAGGCGGATGCCAGCACAGATGCTTGCCAACTTCACATGGTGTTGCATCTTGATAAACCCATGATAAGTGGAAAACAGCCTGGATAGAAATGCATTCAGTATGTGTACCTACTGAGCATACTAACTTGGACCTGCCTACCTCAAGGCACCTCATCAGCCTGCAGTTGGGCAAGACCACCTAACACAGCTCCTTTGTTTAAGTGTAAGAAAACTCATGTGACTTGTTTCCTGCCCAACTGAAATTGAGCAGACTGGTTGTCCAAGGTAGCCATTGGACCCAGTCACGTAGAAAAATTCCAAGTGGAACCAGCTCATTTTGGAGACCGTTAGTATGTGTGTTGAGAATGGCTGGTTGAGGCTGCGCTTTTGGGTGTACTGGGAGATAAGGGGAGGATGTATCAGGTTAATATCATGGTGACAAAGTCAATCCTGGCCTGCAGCATGTGATGACGGAATAGGATGCATGATTTCCCAAGAGTGTTAGGGAGAGAGGTGGGGGCACACCTTGCATATCAAAACCCTTTGCAAAGAAAAACATATACACTGTTTATGTGTTTGGATCCATTCTCTCTCTCCATTCCCAAAGGGTAAGGCTAGCCTCTCTCTGGATCAGTCTTCTCGCCTCTTGCCCTGTGTTTGTCCAGGTGCAGCAGCAGGTAGAGGCAGGTAAATCTTCTTTGAGGTAAAGGGGGAAATGGCATTCAGGACAGGAAGCCATCTGAGATGGAGGAAGGCAGGTCAAAGGCAACCTGCGTTATTTAAAATGGCAAAGGGTCGCTGAGTCCAAGGTGAATGAGTGCAGAGAGCTGATAAGGTGTAATTTGTGAGAGCCTCACACTTGTGCAGTTACTTAATAAAGCTGCCTGGGGCTGGAGACGATGGCTCAGTTGGTAGCATGTTGGCTATGCAAGCTTTATGTCCTGAGTTGGATCCCTAGAACCTATATTTTAAAATTCACACAGAGGACTCCCAGACCTGGGGAGTCCGAGATGGGTGGATCCTAGGAATTCCCTAGCCATCTGGCCTAACCAAACCTCTGAACTCCAAGTTCAGTGAAAAGAGACCTTGCCTCATATAAGAGGGAGTGGTTGAGGAAGACACTTGATGCTACTCTCTGACTGGAATTCCACGTGCATGGACACCCACATGAACATATGCACACAAACTCTCCTCTCAGAAAGGAATTAAAGGAGAAAAGAAACAGCAAAGTGGTGGTGATGTGATAATACTCGAACAGTGGATACTTGTGAAAATTAAACGAGAGTTTCAACACGGGTCAAAGCATCTGTCCCTTGGGGTTCTCTGACTGTAAGCAGCAGAAATGAAGTTTTGCTGACTAGGTAATTTTTTAACCATTGGAGTACCCGAGTACCTTATAAAATCCAGGGAAAACTGAAGGGCAACCTCCCAGGAAGGACAGAAAGCAGTTAGAGACGGGGCTGTGTCCCCCAGAAAGCAGAAATGCATCGTTATTTATCACTGGATTTTGCCATCAGCATGGTTCATTCAACTCTTAAGGTTAACTTGAGAAGCAATTAGACTCCCTTGGTTGTGGAAACTTGATTAGAGATAAAAAAAAAAAAGCAGCTGTAATTAAAAGTGAGCTGTTGCTGACGGAAGGAATGGTATATGTTTGCTAGGTAGAAGCAGCCTATGCTGAGGTTCTCCGGATCTATCAAGTCTTGTGCTGATACTCCATGCAGGCTATAAGCTGCGGCAGAGGTGTCGTCACTCTGCCTATCACCTGACTCTGGTCTGGTTACTGTCTGATTATGCAGATCTCATTATGGTTTGGAATGGTGGCTCCTCTAGGCTGGCTTAGTTCTCAGCTATAAACAACAAAATGCATCAGTTTTGTGTGGAACATCCTGGGAAGCGGTTCCCAGTCTCCTCTGCTGGGTCATCCAATGCTCTGCTCCCTGACCTTGGGGCTCTGCTTCAGCACAGTGCCTTTGCTGAGCTGTTCAGATCTGTTTGCTCCACTGTCTGCTCCATTTAGGGAAACAGCAAAGCAGACTGCCTTTTCTGTAATACTCCTGTTGACAGCTGCATAAGACAGTTGCTCTCTTTTCTTTCTCACCAGGAGGCAGATCACATTTCCTTCCTTTCTCATTAGCAAAGTAGTAGATGTGGCCAAGAGTAGAACATTTTAGCTTAAGTCTCCTTGGGATATTCATCCCCTTTCCTCTTTTTTTTCTTCCTTTTCTCCCCGCTTTCTTTCAACAGGAAATGGTTATGGTCAGGCTTTGGGATTGTTGGCTTGATAAATACTGTGTTGTTTTCTTTCCAACTTTTGCCCTCTTACCCACCTGGAAGAAGATTCCAGCCTTCTGGAATGTCTGAATTGGACAGCCATTTTTACATTTTGCTGTTTAATGTTGACTGTGTTTGCTTTGGCCTAATGTCTGAGTCAAGCATACTTTTTCCAACAGATAGATCTTGAAAACAAATGCATGCTAAACTAGATCGTGGGGTAGGATGGGAAGATAAAGACCACAGACTAGAGTCAGTTTGCTTTGATGGTTGGTGACAATCTTTCCCCATAGTGAAGACAGTCACTTGGGAACAGTTTATCAGTAAAGGAAAAAGAAAAAAAAAAGGTGGTGATGGATTTACTTCATGTTTAAAATGGGGTCATGCGGAGAAAGAAAGAGTTAAAGTGAAGGCACCACTCAAATCAGGGCCAGTTGCCTAAGCAACCAAAAGACGTGGCTGGATGATGTAGCAGATGAAGTCCAGCTTGCATGAGAGCCATGAAGATACACACCCTGAAAAGTTCAAGTTCAACCCAGAAGGACAAATAGAATCCTTGGGTACTGACCACTGTGTGGCTGCTTGCTGGGTCTCCAACTGCCCTGCTTCTTGTGGGATAAAATGCTACCCATTCTCCTTGCCAAGCTCTACTTAAAATCCAGTCACCTCACGTCAGGGGCTACTAATGGTGGGAGGTGCTGGGGAGAGGTGGGACGAGCGAGGCATGATTAGAAGGCTCAGCAAAAAGACAGAGGAGAGTCTAGCATATGTATTTGATATAAATATTATAGTTTCACAGAGACATCTAGATCAATACATGCCACCTTTCATCTGCCTCTTTGACAAAGTGAGTGCAATGTATTCAGAAAAAGCTGTATAGGATTTTCAATTTACTCTGTATGATTTATTGTGACAGGATAGCTATGGGTTTTTTAAGTTCTTTATACTTGTTCCAGTAAAAATGGATATAGTATCTTTAAAAATAAACAGCCCAGAGCCATGTATTTTACACTATCTTCCTGGTGCGAGGCCCTGCTAAGGGGAGCTCTAAGACCTCCCCGACCTTGGAAGACCTGATTGTGGTCAGATTTGCATCAGTCTTTGCTCTTTAGCTTTTGGGAGGCTGGGGGAGGTGGAGAGAGTAAACAGGGAAATCAACCAGGAAGCAATTGCAGCCGTCTAGACAAGATAAAATGACAAGAACGAGAGAATAGGCAGGGAGCTAGTACCCTCCCTTCCCATAGGGACTCATGAGGGTCTGGTGGGGGAGACCGAGGCAGCCTCCTCTTTTATAGTGACTGGCTCCAGGTCACACAGGCCTGCTCCCCAGTCTCTTGGTCCCCAGCCAAGGACCTCTCCACAACATTTGAGGCTGCTGCTTCCTAGAAGGCATCAAATAGAGGAGGGTATTCTGCCTTTGGTGGATACTCACCTTGCACAAATGACTGAACCTGATTCCTTATCAAATGATCGTGGGCAGTAGACTAAGCATGCACTATAGGCCTAAGCTATACCTGGAAATGTGAATGGCGGTCTATTGCCAACATCCTGTCATAGCGAGATATAGAATGTTTCAAAGGTTGTTGACTCTCAGAAATACTACTTGGTATATGTGGAAAGTATGCAGATTTTTGTTCCCGTGGAATTGAACTTACTCAGTTACTCTCTGGTGCCTCATAATGCAAACCTTGAAAAACTCTGTGCTCCTCTTAAGCCTCCTTCCATAAGACCACTCTAAAAAAGGCATGGAATTGACTTCTGAAACAGCTTGGCATTCACTCAGAAACAGTTGCCTTCCTGTCCCACCATAACGACAGAAGTAGAGTGACTGGGAAGAACGTCTGTAACCATATTTTTGAGGTGGAGGTGCCTGGTGGTAGGAGGAGTACAGTCATAAATATTTAGAGATGATGAGCCTATAGCATAAATGAATGGTAATATCCCAGTTACCCTTGAGAGAGTTCAGTGTAGTCATACAGTGGTCTTTTATTATAAAATCATGCTCAACCTCCAGATGCTTTAGCTGTTCCACATCCTACCTATGCTACCCATCCCTAATTAACCCGCTGCTTGGAGCCCTTACTCGGCATCACTACTGGATAAATTACTTCCTTCCACCAAGTTCCATTTGGCACCAGTGTGTTAATAGTTAAGATATTTCCTTGTCCATCTGAGATGGGTCTTCCGTCTAAGCTTATGCTAACTTCTGTTTATGTTCCCTTTGTCTCAGAAGTTAGCTGTTTATCAAACTCCATCAACCTTTGTCCCACCCCCAATCTCATCAGATTGGAATAGAAGTGGTCACTGATTTAGGTCTGTTGTCTGTCTTTCACAGCCTAAGTGACCAGGCCACATAGAATCCAGGCGTGAAGATTGGCATTGGGCTCAAAGAGTCTATATCGGGAGCCACAGATAAGAATGGCTTTAGATACCTTCCAGTGTGGCCTACTTAAATAGCTCTGCTGTAAATGGGCCATGTCTTTGTTATCCTTCAGGTTCCTGGGTTGGTGAGAGAGTCCTCAGCTTCACAGGAGAGCAAGCTCTGGTACAGATACTTAAATTACTTCTGCAGCCCCTTGGCTAGTCAGACTGTATGAGTAAAGTTGAAGCTTGGTTTAGAGCCTATGAACAATGCTATTGGTGATTTCTGTGTTATTTAGTTTTTGTTTCTTTGACCCCTCTGGGTCAACTGATCAGGTGTAGCCTAGTCTAGAGATGCTGAGAAACTGAGATATGTTAAGTTCATCTCTGTCCACCCTGTTACCATATCATAACTCTCTGAACCTCTGAGAACTCCTAAAATATCTTCTCTACCGTGAAATAACCAATCCTGCCTGTCTTGAGGGAGCAGAAGCTGAGAGGTACAAATCCTCCCCCATCAGCTTCATCTCTGTGAGCCCTGGAGTCTCCTACCTGGACTGCATCCTGGGTCAGTTCCTTTTACTTCCCGTGGACATCAGAGATGCATCTCAAAGGAACAGCTTTAGAGGGGCTGTCTTAAAGAGATACTGGTGGTAAGAACATGAAGCTGAGGATTAGATGGAATTATATGGACCACACACTACTATGTACTGATGTAAAGGTATCTCCCAGTTCCTACCATTTTAAATTCTGACACTGCTCCTTGAAGGGGCACATCCTTGTATTATCTCTCTCAGTAAATCTTGGAGACAACCTTATGAATCAAGCGCTCTTTACGGTGCCTGTAACACTCTGAATGGTTGCTCCTCAAATGAAACATGGTGAGAGCCATCTGAGGCTATTTAATTAACTTGTGTCTGACATCACAGTATGCATCTCACCCAACAGGTCTGTAGGTGTTGTGGAAGCCAGCAGAGATCATTTTGGACAGGGATCTTTTGACCTTTGTCAGACATGCCCCATGAATATTCACTGCCTCCAAGGACCCAGTACTCTGCTCTCAATTATAAAATATTTCCAATCATATTTTGAATAGATAGGAGAAGAAATATTGTGGGTTTTTTTTCTTTCTGAAACAATATCCTCCCAAAAAACTAGTGCTGGAGGGATTTTCAAGTGCTTTCCCCTTTGCCTTCCTTTTCTCGTGCTCCTGTAGGGCACCAGAGGCTTCCTCAAACATGGGACACCAAAGCTCATCTTCCAGTGCTGACACAGGGCTGGAGAGGCAACATCTCGCCATCCATCAATTCTGACGACATTCAAACATTTTCAATATGTGGGCTCCCTGATAACTTCCATTGTATGGAAAACAAAATGGAGGGAAATGATTATTGGCACAAAAGGGGGAGGCTGTAAATCTTCAAATCAGATACAGGGCAGATTGGAACAATATGGCTTCTTCAAGGTTGCCATGATAATGTACCTAATAACTCTCCCTGGGCAAAAAGGCAATCTGCTTTCAATCAATCTCCTTCCCCCTGACAACCCTCCCCCTTTTTTTCTGAGCAAAAATACCAATTACGTTGAAGGAAGATTTTTTTTCTTCCTTTTTTGATAAGGACTGTTCTCCACCCCAGAAATCATGCTGTAGCTAAAAGATATATATTTTCAATTGTCTAGCATGATATTGGACAGCAGCACCAAATGAAAAAAAAAAAGTCGATCTTTTTACCCCCTTCCTCTCTCCTGCCAGCATTTGTCTACTTCTTAAGAGAAGTGAAAGCTAATTAAAGGCTTAAGGGATAATATTGATTGCATTGGAATATATTTTATATGCACCCGCCACACTTTCAAATAATAGAACCCTGACTTTTTCTAAGGCTGAATAAATCAGCTGGCTGAACCTTTCATTTGAGCGTGATGTGTTGGGGTGGGGAAGTCCTCGTCTCCCCACTTCCACTGGCACATATCTCTCGTAGCATGAGTGATTTCAGAGCAGCAATGGTGGGGCTGTCAGATGTTCACTCCATTCTTTGTGTACAGAACAGGAAGGCTGAATGTTCAGCTGTCTCAAGCCACCATTCATTTGAGTCTGGCTGTGAATCATAACCAGGGATATGCCAGTGTAGAACTCTGAAATTTGCAATATCTGATGCAGAGGCTGGCGGGGTGGGACTTACTTCTCAGCTTCTCGTATGGACTGGAATAAGTAGCTTGTCGGAGATATCCTCTCCTTGGCATCAAAACAGGTTACTGGGGTTCTTTTTACATTTTATTTATTTATTTATTTATTATGCATATAGTGTTCTGTCTGCATGTACACCTGCAGGCCAGAAGAAGGTGCCAGATCTCATGACAGATGGTTGTGAGCCACCATGTGGTTGCTGGGAATTGAACTCAGGACGTCTGGAAGAGCAGCCAGTGCTCCAGCTGCTGAGCCATCTCTCCAGCCCCTGTTTCTGGGGTTCTTGCTTACTGGCTTGCTCTTTCATCCAAGACATAGCTTCAACTATAGAGATACCTACTAGTTGGATTTCTGTTGGTGCTTTCTTCATCCTAATGTCTTTTTATTAGGATGCAGGATATTAGAGTGCACAGAACACACCAGGTAACACCCCTGTCATTTGTGTGCAGTTCAAGTCAGGAGGGAATTTCTCTTTCTTGGTCACATTCTAGACATGCTTGCCAATTCAGAATCATAAAACTCATTCAGAATATGCATACCTACTTATGCTTTGTCCATAAATACGCTTATATCACAAGAAACATTTTAAAATAAGAAAAAAATTGTAAAATTCCAAATAGTCGGTTAATTTCGTGAATTCAGATATACCGTGTGTTTTACAGTCTTATAGTCAGAAGGGGTCAGTGATTCAGGGCTTTGGGCATAAAATATGGGTGAGTAGCTAAGTGACACCCACAACCTAGTAGATGCTGTTGAGAGGGCCATATGTTACAATGTCTCTTCTGATGTTATACCCCCTCACCCCAGTCACTTTTCTTTTGCCTTGATGACCATGGCTTGCCTGATCAGGCTAAGTGCACCACCGTAACAATAACAGTCCATAATGGAAATATTATTAACTGCATCGTGCATATTATTGATTTACTCTTTGTTCTGCACCATTATCATTTCCCCAGTGAGTTTACTGCATTATTCTCACATACTTAGTCGAGCACCAAATTGTCACGAAAGGGCAGACTCTTGTAATGACGTCTAATGGGACATTGCATAAACCATCATCACCGCCTCCTATTATAAGTTGCCTCCAGCCAATGAGTTTTCTGCCATGTTACAATGTGAACAGAGCAATTATAAAGGATAAAGGACTCGGGCATTCTGAAGTTTCCTGGGGAAATCGCCATATTGCATGTTCACCACCTGGCCCAGTCTTAAAGCACATTAGAGATCTCCCTCTACTGTTGTCGGCCTGAAGGGTAGAGTGGTGTGAGCTGAGTTACTTACTACAGTGTGTTTGCTAGAAGCTGGTGCTTGTAGCTTCACAGCCGAGCCACTTTTGGTCTTGGGGCAAATTCTCAGATCATGGTCTTGTGACTGAGCACTGTGAAGCCAATGTAAGTGAGCCCAGGATAGTCTGACATTAAGGCTGCATTGCTTCAGGAAGGAAAGCTGTTGGACAGGCCGCAGGTCTTCGTGTTCTGGAAAAGGCTCTCATACCCTGGGGATGAGCTGCTGTTTCAAGAAACAGAGGTCAGAGCTGCCCTAGAACAAAGCCAGCATTTCCACACTCATGTCTCCCTGGCTTCTGCCCGGTGCAGGGGTCTCCAGGTGAATTAGTTTGGCTCTGGGGAAGTCTTCAGCACCCTGAGGTAGCGGCCTTCTGGGGACGTAGCCACAGCAGGCAGCTTGATCGCCCATTCCAGGGGCGTCTCATCTCCATTTAGCCCTGAGTAATGCTCACTTACTGTAAAGTGTTACATGCCTCCATTGTTGGAGAAGTTATGGTAGAAAAATGCAAAATTTCCTTTTTACTGCTTATGGCCAGCCGAGCCTATAACGTGTCAAGCCGCACATTAGCCACCCTGATAAAAGTCCGCTTTCTTACACACAAAATCATCGTTTCAGCAAGATTTGTTATCTCATTACCTGATAAGCTGTATGTCATAAACCAGGACTGCTGCGGTAAATCTCCCAGGAGGACGCTTTGTGGGCAGAAAGGGAGCGATAGGAATCTGCAAGGGACTTGATAATGTAGCATTTAAGCACAAGCATAATGTCACTTATTGTTAAATGCATAAAACCACTTGGCCAAGTCGCTGGGCTTTTAATAGGATTTTGTGCAGCCTCAGGTGAGCAGCCATATGCTTTTCCTGTCCAGGAGCCTCTGAGCAACTGCTAGCACCATCGCTTTGCCTCATGCCCCTCTGGTGTGGGCACTGGGTTTACAGGGGCTGAGGGTGGAGATATCCTCTTGCAGCTGCCTCACCCTATCTGCCTTGTCAGGGATCAGGAAGTGGGGCCGTGTCCCTGGGTCTGGCTGGAACTAACTGGCCTCTCCTATGCAGGCACATTGTAGTCTGTGGCCACATCACTCTGGAGAGTGTCTCTAACTTCCTGAAGGACTTTCTGCACAAGGACCGGGACGATGTCAACGTGGAGATTGTCTTTCTTCACAAGTAAGAACCCACTGCTGTCCATAGAGCCTCTGCCCAGCCAAGTGCTTCCCTCTGAGGACCCACAGGTGTGGTAGAGATGGAGGTGGTTGAGAATTGAGATGAGGTTGAATAAGCCATGACCCCTGCTGGCTCCTTAGGTAAGAGGTAGTTTTCCATAAGAATGTGGACTTTGATTAGAACCCTTGGAGGTGAAGCAACACCCTAGGCCAGGGTTGAAAGCGGACTCCAGTGAAGTGGTCTGGGACCATATCTGAGTTTCTCTCTGAAAGGCTGAACAGGGAAGTTCACTAGGATCCAAGTCACCATTCTCGTCCCTTCATCAGTGTGGCCGTGTGCAGTCAGGGGCATCTGCAGTGCAGGAGTGGGATAACTGATGTGATTGTGTGGATACTTTACCGCTGCAGCAGAGGGACCAAGCGAGACAAGAGAAGAAGCAGGGTGACAGAGTTACTTTTCACTGGGACAAAATGCCTGACAAAATAACTCAAAGAAAGCAAGGTTTCCATGGGAAACATGGCAGTGAGAGCGTGAGGCAGCCGGGCACACTGCATCCGCATGCAGATGAGCCATGGATGCGGGGGCTTGGTCTGTTTTCTCCTTTCGTGTTTAGTACCAGCCTAAAAGCTGGTGCTGCCATGTTCAGAATGAATCTTTCCACCTCATTTAACTCAATCCAGATAATCCTCCACATAAATGCTCTGAGGTTGGTCTCCTAGGTGACTCTCGATCCCATCCAGTTGATAGTTATTAACTATATCACACAGTGTATGAGGCATATTAACACTGTTATTTCACCTGATACCCGAGGCTGTGTAAATGGATTTTTGTTTAATCCATAGACATAGTGCCAAGTACATCTCTAATCTGAATCCTGACTTAACGAAGGACTGACTGGCTGAGCATGTTACTTCCCCGTGCCTCAGCTTCCAGGTCTATGGACAAGCGAGGAGATACTCTTGTCTCCTTGGACTGTTGTAAGAATCAAATGAATCAATCCATGTGAAGTGCGCAGAGCCCAGTTAGGCATGCAGGAAGTATTCAATAAATGTCAGCTTTTATTGTGAAAGGAAACTTGATTGGGTTACACAGTTGACTTACAGATATACACATCCTATATAGAGAAAGACTCTTGCTAAGACATTAGCTCACTCAATTCTGGAGGCTGGGAAGTCCCATACTCTACCTTTTCCAAATTGAAAACCCCACTAGTGTTATGACTCAGTCTAAAGCTCAAAGGCCTGAAACAAGGGGAGCCACTGATGTGAAACCCTGGTCCACAGAGAAGGGTGGAAGGGATAAGATGTCATAGTGCATATAGGCATGCAGGAGACAAGGGGAAGCTATGGTCTTCCTCTGCCCTTTCCTTTTAGGTCTTTGCTTGGTTGGTATCCACTCACATGGAGAAAGGTCCACTTTCCACAAGTTCACAGATTTAAAGGTGAATCTTAAGGGAAAAGAACCCTCATAAACAACCTGGAAATCACCTTAATCTGGGCCTTCCAAGTGGCCCAGTCAAGTTGACAGAAGTAATGACCAATCACACTGATGTCATAGCTGTGATGTTTCTAATGGTAACAAAGAGGAAGATACTTTACCATATAGGCTCTAACTTTTGTAAGGTCAGAGACTTCTGGGTTTGTTTTCAGTGGAGTTTACTTCTCCTAAATATGAATCTTTTGTTTCTTGCAGGGAAGGGGGTGTCTCTGAAGGTTAGGGCCTTTGTTCAGGTCTTTATGTAGAAATGAAAAGCAAGGGAGGCCCAGAGTCTGGGATCTCCACTATGTTGTTTTAACAGTTGTTTCTTTTCTGTCTACGCAGCATCTCCCCTAACCTTGAGCTTGAGGCCCTGTTCAAACGACATTTTACTCAGGTGGAATTTTATCAGGGTTCTGTCCTCAATCCCCACGATCTTGCCAGAGTCAAGGTAAGGATAAATAAATGTCTTTACTCTTTCATGAGGATTGGGGCCATGATTCCCGGGGTAGCCAAGAGCCATCTTCTAAACCATTAACAAGGTAACTCAGATGTTACTAACCCCGGTACACTCTTTCGTTGGCCCCAGGACCTTGCTCTGCTTGCTCACGCTAGACCATCTCTAAGTATTCCACACTTAGGTTCATCCTAATATAGAACTTACTTTCCTCTAAACTAACCACTCCCAAAGTAGGACTCCGATGTTAACTTGGGGCTATCTCATCCCCATGGTTCAGTGGGTAAAGGCACTCATTGCAAAGCCTGTTGACCTGAGTTTAAACTCCAGGACCTACTTGGTGGAAGGAGAGACCCAATTCCCACAAGTTGTCCTCTCATTTTAATGTGCACACACATGCGTGCGTGCGCGGACACACACACACACACACACACACATGCACACACGCACATACAATTCCACAAAACTAGGAAAAGAAACAATGAAGCTACAACTACTGAAGCACAATGTAGGGCTAAGGTCACAAACAACAAGGAGAATAACAAACTGATAGCAGTAATGCACACCTTTCAATAATAACTTGAAATATAAAACATGGGCTCTACTTCTTTAGTCAAAGGACACAAATTATGTGAATGGGTTAAGAAAGAAGCCATCTTTCTGTTGTGTACATGAAACTTGTCTGACCTTCAAAGATGACCACCTCTTTAAAGAGACAGGATAGAAAAGCCATCCTGAGCAGATGGGTGCAGAAAGCAAGCAGGCACCAATATCCTTCTATCCCACAAAATAGACTTGAAACTAAAATTAACCAGAAGAGACAAAGAGGGACACTTCGTGCTAATCAAGAGAACATTTAACCAAGAAACTTTTACAATAGTAAACATGTGTACCCCAAACTCTGGTCCACCCAATTTAACAGTGGGTGATTTCTGTACTCCACTTTCTCTAATACTAAATAAATATAAAAAAATTAACGTTGAATGACTAAAAAGCCATGCACAATGTAACAGCAAAGATGATTAATTTCCACCTAATTGAACTCAGCATAGCTTTCAAATCCATTAATTATATCTGAGAGAAATGTTAGAAAAGAAAATTACACAAAGCTATAAAACATTTGTGCTTCCCTTTTCCAAAAAAAAAAAAAAATAGACTCTGCACCATTTGGTAATAAGTTAACCATATTCTTCATGGGCCCTTTTGAACTGGCATCTTCTCATAAAGTACAAACAAGACTTTAGAAAAGGAAGGGACACAATAAACTGACATTTGCTATTTATTTCATTTAACACAGTTTTAGTAAGTGTGTTCCACATTTGTGTTCCAGTGGCAGTTCACTAATATTGTGTGAACCTGCAGAAGCCTAAATGCTAACTGTGGTCACCAAGCAGTTCTGTAATTGCTGTAGTGGCAAACATAGAAAATCTAGAAGGATTTGTATGAATTCTTCATATTATTAAAGAAATCCAGAGACAGTGCGTGACATATTGGGGACAGAACTACAGCCCTCCTGCTGAACAGTTCCATGCTGGAACAGTCGAGTAAGTACAACATTCTGAGCAGGAGAATTGCAGACCCAGGTCAGCTTGTGAATTCTCATGCGTATGTAGGCTAGTTCCTCTTAATATTATCCAGACATGACCTAAGTCATAAGAACAGAGAAAATGGCTTTTGTTCATAGGCCTAGTTTAAATGCAAGCAATTATTAGCACATCAAACTCACGGTCTGTCTAAGGAACAACCCTCCTTTTGGCTCACATTAGGATAAGTCAGTAGGTTGCCTTTTGGATGCATCTGTAAAGTATCATTTCATTTATATAAACTATTTGTCCTTTGAATACCTGAGTAGTAATGCACAGTAAACAGAGCAGAACCGTGGTCTATTTAAGGCTCCAGTTCCTTCTGGGGACACACGTAATAAAAATGTACATAAGGTTTGATAAAGGATTTTTTTAAAAAGATGTACTTATTTTAAATTTATATGTATGAGTGTTTTCCCTGCCTGCATGGTGCCTGAAGTCTACAGATGAGAAGAGGGAGTCAGATGCCCTGAAACTTTTCAGTGGTGTGAGCTACCATGTGGGTGCTGGGAATGGAACATCTATTTTCTGCAAAAGCAGCAAGTGTTCTTAATCCCTGAGTCGTCTCTCCAGCCCCTGGATGGTCCAGTCTACTCTGCTGAATCTGCAATTGTTCTTGTCCACGTCCTAACCTGAGGGAAGGGGTTTAACCCACCAACTTCTATTTCCTGGTTAATTAAGATGATGGCACACAGTTTAAACAGGAAGTGGGAATGAGATTGAACAGCTCCATTAGGTGAATTTAAGGACTTCGGCAAGTATGCCTGTAAGCAGCTAGGGCAAATGAGGTGCGGAATTACTCAGGTTCACGCTGGAACGTTTGTTCTGTATCAAGGGCCTGACCTGCAACCTACACTTTTGACAAAACTATAATTTTTTCACAATTTTTCCCCCTTTCCTTGCGAAACACCAGGTTCTCTAAATGCTGTCGACACTGAGAGACTGCGGTTGTGTGTGTCTGTCTGTGTTTGTGTTTGTTATGATTTTTTTCTTTGGTCTCTCAGATAGAGTCAGCAGATGCATGCCTGATCCTTGCCAATAAGTACTGCGCTGACCCGGATGCAGAAGACGCTTCCAACATCATGAGGTAACTCCTGGCATCAGGACTGTCTCAGACGATCATCCTCCCTTCATCACCGGCCAACAATGGCTCCTGTGTGGAGCTGGTAGAGCTGAAGAGCAGTGTCCACTGCTCAGAACTGCTCATGGAGTTCAGGTTCCTAGGGAAAGAACTAGAAAATGAATAATGCGCAGGGTTGGGGAGATGGCTCAGTTGGAGAAGTGCCTGCCTCCTGTGTAATGTAATGACGCGAGTCTGAACCCCAGAACCAATTTTAGAAACTGAGGCACACTTGTATCCTTAGTAGTCAGGGGCAACAGGTCCCTGGGATTCACCCGCCAAGCTGCCTAACCTAACTCAGTGAGTTCCAGGTCACTGAGACCTGTTTTAAAAAGGCAAGTTGGTCCCCATGTAAAAATACTCAGTGCTGACTTCTGCCTTCAAATGGGCTTACACCTACACCTACACCTACACACAGAGATTCATACACATAAAATCTTAAATTTCCATTTTTTTTAAAAAAATTATGTTATCTGAAAGGAATTGGACCCAAGATGTCTTTACTGGGAAGGGTCTTAAAATACTTACAGGAGGTATTTTTTCTACATCTTTCAACATCTTTGCATTTGAAACGGCAAGCAGGTGGTCTTGCTGGAATCTGCTATAGCACACTCCCATCTAGAAAACTCTCTGACCCAAAATGCCAATAGCTGAAGCTAAGAAACCCCTAGTTAGTACTTCCCCAGCCTGTCTGCATCAGGTTATTATTGCTCTGAAAGTGATTAGTTAATTAACTTGTCTCAGTTTCCTCAGATGAGTGATTTTAATATTAGCATGGATCTCTGACATACTGAATTTTATAGATTATGTCTTCATTCTTTATGGATTGAATTCCCCACTCCTCACGTTTTGTTTTGTTTGTTTGTTTGTTTTTAAATAGATCCTGGTCTGGAGAGAAAAAAAATGTAGAACACTAATAGTCAATGCCTTATCTGTCCATGGGCTAGGCCTCTCAAAGGCTAATTTTAACCCTACTCTAAGACCTTAACTTACTCTCTTTTCCGAAAAAGAAATGATTTCTTTTTTTTTTTTTTTCGAGACAGGGTTTCTCTGTTGTTTTGGTGCCTGTCCTGGAACTAGCTCTTGTAGACCAGGCTGGTCTCGAACTCACAGAGATCTGCCTGCCTCTGCCTCCTGAGTGCTGGGATTAAAGGCGCGCGCCACCACCGCCTGGCAAGAAAAGATTTCTTTAGCTATTTTCTTCCCTCAAACTTGTCATCGTATCCTGGCTGTAGAAAAATGACCAAAACATCTGAACATTTTGCTCTCCTTAGCTGCAATCCTTTTAGATTTTGTCTTTTCTCTGGTATAAATTGCAGAATAGTCACTTGAGGTAGGGGAAGATAATAAAGGGAATTTTCTAGAGAGAGCCTGGACTAAGGAAAATGCTTCATTCCCGCTGTAGTCCCAACAACTCTCACCTAACAGTGAACAGGCATCATTTGGACCAGACATAAAGCCCAAACGCTAATTGCAGCTTGCTTCCCCGGGACTCAGGATTTACCCCAAGGTGAGAGTTGGGAAGTTGCCTTTGGGTCTTTGCAATGCTTTCGTTTTAATTAGTGTTCTCCAGTTACGTGCACATACAGAATTCCTGTGGTGCATTTAGCTTGATCCCGTCTTCCTGTCAGTATCTGGACCTTCTGTCTGGAAGAAACTGTCTGGCACGAGCGTCTTTCTTTCCAGTCCTTTTTTATTTGGCAATAGGCTCCATTCGGTGTTTTAAGGAAATTTGTGCACACATTCTAGTAAGACTTGGTTTGCCAGGCTGCCAAGAAGATGCAATGGGGACTAGCTTCACACCTGAGCCCATCTCCTTACAGGCCTCACTGGAAAGCGACCGCACAGGTCAGCTTCAGTTTAGAATGTGTCCCTTGTCATTTCTGAACTAAGCAGCATTTCTACTCTTTGACAGACTTTTTTCCTGCCATTTTAAGTGCTAAAAATATAGCTCTTCTAGGGACAAGATTCCATCTTTTTCCTTATTACAAACAAAGAAACCAGGAGCACGAAGCTTATGTTTTTGACCTCACAGTGAAGTTCCTGGCATATATACTTTTATTTTTCCTCAGTGGTGAAAAACAGAAACTTTTGGAAATTTTGAAATGGGCATTCCCTATAATTGAAATATTTTACTTGAATTTTGAGGATGAAGGGTTAATGTGAGCACACATAGGTGTCAGGGAGAATGGTGGGATGCCAAAGTATAGAGCTCACTGGGCACAGAGGGCTTCCAGAATGTATGTAAGCCATCCACTAAAGAGGATTGGGGAAAAGATCCAAATGGGAATCGGAAAGTCAGGGTTAAATGTGGCTTCAGTTTTTCTTTTATTTGTATATTCCTCCTTAGATTAATGAGACCAATCTGCTGTTTTTGAAATTAAAATGTCAAAGAGTCATTTGAAACGAACTAATGCAGAAAGCTGGCTGGAGCTGAGAGGCTCTCAGAGGCCGACAGAGGCTGACAGATACCACTGAGTTATGAGCAGAGGTCACCATGGCACTCCCTTGAGACTGAGAGGAAGTCCTTCCGCAGAGAGCGGCTTTCTAAGGAGCTGTCTCCCCACTCCTCTGGTTGCAGTTTCCTCAGATGAAGCTGCTGTCTGATTCCTTCTCTCCAGTTTTGCAGAAAAACGTGGCAAAGGGAAGCGCTGAGCTGGGTGGGAAGTTTGTGGGGGCGGCTGTGATAATTGAGCTTGTGTTCCTGAGGAGGCTTAGGAGGTGGCCCTTTCTCTGGAATTCCGTTCTTTAGCCTTCCTTGTCACAGAAGGAAATGTACAATGTCACCCCTGACAGGGTTGGGAATGACAAAAACCATAACTTACACGTGGAGAAGGGCTTTAATGATTTCAAAGCATTTTAACATCTGGTCTCCCATTTGCTCCTCATACCAAGCCTGTGAAGTAAACAGAGCAGGTGAAGTTGCCCCCAGTGTCCAGATGAGAAGACAGGAACAGAGAGCCTGGGGATTTCCTCAGGGTCACCCAGTTCATTAGCACAATGGCTGTGCTGGAATCCAGGTGTTTCCATTCAAGGGCTCCTTCCTTCTTCCCTTTGCAGTGTGATTGACAGGAGAGGGGATGCTGGGGAAGCTTGGTGGGTAGGGTCATCCAGGCTCAGTAAAGGATGGGGGGGGCAATAAACCGTATGTTTAGGGTGCTGGTGTTTAACTTGAACCAGTGGTCAAGTCATCGTTATGCTGTGTAAGGCAGAGTCCTCCATCATATCCCAAGAGTTCTGCTTAAGTATCACATTTATGCAGATGTCTGAAGAGAATGTGAAAATCAGAGCCACTTGCCAGGTGGCCTGTTTGAGTTGTCGTCATTGTCTTAGGTTGTTAACTGGACACAGAACAGAGAGTGTGGAGGACTGCAGACCTCCAGAACCTGTCTGTAAACATCAGAAGCTCCCATCTCCAGTCCATTCAGGTTCATAGTCTATCTTCTACATGTCTCAGGAGTCCTTCGTGTTTGTTTTTAAGGCAGACTCTCATGTAGCCCAGGCTAGCTTTGAACTTGCTTTGTAGGCAAGTCTGGCCTTACAGTCCTGGTCACCAGCCTCCATCTA
The DNA here is from genome assembly GCF_014885135.2 of Alexandromys fortis. Taxonomy (NCBI): domain Eukaryota; kingdom Metazoa; phylum Chordata; class Mammalia; order Rodentia; family Cricetidae; genus Alexandromys; species Alexandromys fortis. The sequence continues at coordinate 587,548 of NW_026068153.1, read as the reverse complement.
TCAAGTGTACTTCACTTCTCTGATGTTTGTCATGGTCCTGGAGGGTAATGTGAGGAGAACACATTCTTTCTTTGGACACAAGCCCGAGGATGGCCCTAGTTGCTGGCTTGACCAAGGTTACCTAATGAGATGAGTCCTCCATTCTAGTCTGTGGGCTCCACAGAGTATGCTCAGTTCTGGCTTTCTCTTTTGCAGAGTGATCTCCATAAAGAACTACCACCCGAAAATCAGGATCATAACTCAGATGCTACAGTATCATAACAAGGTATGTGGTAAGCTTCCAGGCCTGGAGCCATCCTCAGACCTCAGGTGCTAGCCCCTTCTCTCTCTCCATAGATACACACACACATGTTCATGTAAGGACACCGGTACCATGCCCTGAGGTCTGGCAAAGATATGCAGTAGTTAAAATGTCCCTTCTCTCTAGGACATTCCTTCAGGGTCATCAACTTATTTTTTGAGGTGGGTCAATGGGAGGAGGTGCCTTTGGCGCCTCTTAGAGTAATTCATTCATTCAAGAAGAAGCTATTGAACACTTTGGTTCAGAACTATTGATATGTTCTTAGATCCTGTCCATACCTAAGTCCCAACAACTTGCATTTCTATGTCCTGCAGTCATTCAGTCAATATCTATTGAACAGCGACTCTGTAATTAACCCTCTTCCTGCTACTTAGGGGGTAGGATAGCTGTGAAGATAAAATCTGATTTTGTGTTCTTAGAGACTGATGAAGGAAGGTGTAGAGAGTGGGCCAGATAACTGGTAGAATTTCTCTCTGTGTGGCCAAGTGCACTTGAAAGAACATAATACAAACTGAACAAAAAAAGCAGAACATGACATTATCCTCAAATTCAGATTGGGAATCTCCCCAGTTATACTTGGGAAAGTAGTGGTTTATCTAAAGTTTATACTTAAAGCAGTGCTCCCAGTATGGCAGCTTCCGATGGGGCCTGGTTAGAAAGAACTCAGACGTTAGAGTTAGTGTTGCTGTTGTAATCACCTCTCACTGAAACAGAGATAAAGGTCTAATCAAAGGCAGCACTCCTTCACTTGGCTTGGGGTTGAGCTCTAGACAGCTTTGGAGGAGGGAAGGTAGCATCTTGTTCTACTTGATGTGGTATCAGTTGTCTTCTTAATGGAGCTGAGAGACTGGAGGCTTCTCAGCACCTGGGGCCAGGTGTCCTGTCTGAACAGAAATAACTCCCTGCAGGGTTATGTGTGACAGCATGCCCCATCTTATAGGCCATATTCTCTACAAAACAAGTCATCAGGTGTCCCAGAGAAAACCCATTCTGCCAAATGCCACCAGCACCATGCTATTATTTCTTAATTGCTGGCAAGTTTTGGCCCATTTAGCTGTGTGGAGGCCCATCAGAGTCTATTGCTGAGTGGGTCCTGCTGTCAGCGACTGGCCCACTGCTTGGAATTGCTGCCCAATGCCGACCATTGCCCAACCCTCGGCAGGTGGCTCTATTGGAAATTCTGTTACTTTCCAGCCAGTGGGTTTGGTGGTGGGCACCGAAGGTGACACCTCTCTTTGTCTCTGAGTACTCAAGATTGCGGTAAGGGGCCTGTTGGTAACTCCCAGGCATCAACTGCTGAAGTTCTTGACAGCAGCCTCTGTAGGTGGAGGTGAATTTTGTTAGCAAGGCTGTGACTGGTGACAGCTCCTGCTGCAAGGAACACTCCTTCTTTCATTTGTGATTTGAAATTTCATTTAGTGTGGGAGTGCTTTAAGCGATTGTTTAGATTTTTGGCTGAATTTAGACTGAATAGGAAAATTAATGTTGTATGTTTAGAAAGAGATGTCAGTTCCTTTTCTTCTCTTTCCAACGGGTGCTGATGTAGCATCTTCAAGAAATTAAAGAGGATTTCAGCTGTGTAGTTCTTGTCAAACTCAAAGCAACTTGATTGGCCTCAGAGCCAGATGGTACCTGGTCAGTATTCACATGAGTACAGCCACCCGGAGATCTTGGACAGACTCTCCAATACAATCATTCAGACACGGTGGTGAAGACATCAGCAGGCCCAGGACTATTTGCTTAACACCCGTCTTGTTTAGAACCATCCAACTCACTCTCCTTGGGTTTCTGGGTCAGGCAAAATCATTTTCAGAACACTGTTAGATTAGTAAGGATACAGTGATAGAGTAATTTTGACAAAGTACATTTTCCTCTGTTACTTCCCATCCCCCTGTTAGAATGGGCATCCTCTTGTCTTTAGGTCATTCTTAGCAGATTTTTAGTAGACAGTTTTTCACACTGCCTTGTGATTTTTGCAGTTGCTGAAGATGACCTACCCTTTTCACACACTCTTCTTTTCTTCCAATATTTTCTTCTTCTCGTGACTTTTTCTCTGTGCTCATCTGAGATGCATGTAGAACTCCCCCCACTTATATAGGCACTCAGGAAAGCCCCGATGCTTGTGTGAAAGCTATGCCACTGAAGACATATTCTGGAAGGGGTAGTGGCTCCCACAATTGGACAGCAGGCTTGAAATAAAAACAATGTCAAACCCCTGTGATGTAACGAGGGTGATCTTATGGCGCCTAGAGGGATACAGGGAAACTGCTGGCCTTGAGTTTGTCATCATAATAATTACAGACATTTGTGTCCTGTTTTATGGGCTTAAAAGAGCTTTGACATCCGTTATCTCATTTAGTCCTCATTGTGCCATCTGTGCATTTTAGCTGCACAGTGTAGCTTCAGACTAGCGGGAGTCAAAACTCTGTCCTAGACAGATCACCTCTGACCAGCACAAACCACGGTCACTCAGCAGCCGGCAAACTAGGACAGGACAGCCAACTGCCGCCTTCTATTTAAGTGGGACAGTAGCCCACAGAACCAAGCTGTGGTTCCTAGGGGAAGGGTGGGGCTCTACAAAATGGGTCCCTTTAGGGTAGCCACGTTTTACAGGGAGAACTTTTAAAAGCTGGCCTTCTCTGAATGAAGATGAAAGAGTGTGTTGGCTGACAGTGTGGGGAAAGCTCTCCGAAGACAGGATAATGCATGACACGCTGGACAGTAGTGTCATTCCTAATAACTCACCTGATATTGGTAGTTTTATTTCCCAAGCTTCTTGTCTTTGTCTAGAAACCAAGTCTCCAGCACAGATAGATGCCAGTTCTTTGAGCATCCCCATTGTCTCTGCTTGCATGTGGGGCGTAATTGTGTTCATCATTGCCTTCATAACTTTCCTGTGCCTATGATAGGATACTCTCACAAAAGCACCTACATGAACGAGGGTTTTATTTCTGCTCACAGCTCAAGGCTCAGTGCATCCTAGAGAGCTTCCAGGAGTCTGAAGTAGCTGATTATGTCAACATCCACCATCAGGAAGTACAGAGATGAATACATGCAGTTACTCAGTTCCCTTTTTATCACTTACACAGTCCAGGATTCCAACCAGGGAATGATGCCACCCACAGCAGGTGGGTCTTCCAACCTTAATGCCAGAATGAAGATAATCCTTCACAGGCATGCCATGAGGCCTGTCTCATAGATGAGTCTAGATTCTGTCAGTCATCACAGGCAGCTTCCTGTCATTCTAACAACAAAGCTTTGGGCCTTGATGAGTTAGCCTTGCTCTCTTAGGCTTGTGCTAAGGCAACACATCATTCGGGGAAAGACTAGTGGAAAGCAATGGGTCAATTCATAGCCATCAAATCAAAAAGGGCTGACTGGTGTCCTACTAGCTTCTTGCTAGGCAATGATCTCAATGACTCAAAGACCCTTTATTAATTGCTACCTCCCAAAGGTTCCACTTCCTCCTAAGAGAGTAGCTCCCTGGAGATGAAGCTGTTAGCATATGGTCCTTCAGTGGTCAGCAACTGAAGATGCAGGCTACAAATACTGCGGGTTTCCCACTTGTAGACTCTTCGCTTTCCGTATTTCACAGCATCTCTCTACAGCTGAGTGTGAGTAGGAGAAGTAAGTGTAGCCAGAATTCATTCCTCCCACCTTCCTCGGACAGCACATTTTACAGTTCTTCTCCAGGGAGTGAAGGGTGTTCCAGTAGCATGAACAGAGGGAGGGGTGTGTGATTAATGTTGAACCTGATTTTTGTTCTTTGCCAAATTAGAAGAAAGTTGCCTCCAGATTCCTATGTGGAAATGCTGCTGTGCTTTTTGTTTTGTTTGTTCACCAGACTCAACTTCCCTCAAATGGAAGAGGATGACGTTTCCAAAAAGAAAGAATTTTAGTTCCTGGGTCAATACCCTCTTTTGGCTTCATGCACACAGCCTTCCTTCTTGGCCATTGCCAGTTCAGCTTCACTTCCTGTCCCATGACTAGAGAAAATACAGTGGGGGCTGGAGATGTGCTCTTCTAGAGGACCCGGGTTCAATTCCCAGCACCCACATGGCAGCTCACAACTGTATAAAAACGCAGTTCCTCAAGATCTGACACCTTCACACCAATGCACATAAAATAAAGTTACATAAATCATTAAAAATTTTTTTAAAAAAAGAAAATACAGTGGCCAAGAAAGGAGGCACTGGAAGCTGGGAACGAACATGACTTACACAGAACCCGAGAGACCCAAGGCTTGCATGCCAGATCTTCATATTTTGAATAGCATAGAGATAGGTCAGATTCTGCAAGGTTTCAATTGTTTGAAGAAGGCATGGAGGATATGTGGTCTCTGTCGGGACTAGACCACCCGGATCTCTTGTCACAGACAAGTTCATCACGTGGATGCCATTTATCATTCTTCTCATATGAGTATTTCTCCACATGGGTGAAGGTCTTTTGTACCATGCCAGGAAAGTAAAATGAAAAAACTGATGGCATAAGCCAGGGAAGAATGGGGAGAGAAATGGGAAAGATGGTGGGGATTTCTGTTAGCATTGTGTGGGATGTGCCGAAGACCCCGTGGTGCTCGGCTCCACACAAATTTCACTCTTCTGTGGCCCACACACAGGCCTGTTTTAACCACACTTTGTTTAAAGAGCAAGCAGTTGTCTCTTCAGCAGTAACCACTGCAGGCTTAGGATTGGAGACTGTCACAGAGGTAGATTTTGCAAGCAGACATTTCACAAGTGTAGGGTTTCTCCAAGCAGAGCAAGAAGTCCTGGTCTCTGTTCTTTGTTTCTACAACAGGATCTTCCATCCTTCTTTTGCAACTGGCCTCTTTGATTCTGTAGATGAAGGGAAGGTTTTTTTTTCTGCCTCCCATTTGCTGATGCATAGGGAGATATAATTTCAGAGCTATAGAGACTTGGCATGTACAGGGACTTAGAAGAACTCTGGGTCAACTTCCTGTACAAAACATGGTTTACTCTAGCATATTAGAAAAATGCTAAGTTTAAGGAATAAAGACTTTGTGCTTTTGTTGTTGTTGTTTAAACTAGCATCTCCATTTATTAGTCATATTTTGTCCTTAGAAAGTTCCTTTGTGAAACAAGCCAAACCCGTCTGCTTTCTTTAAATATATGCCAGGCCAGTCCTATCCTGGCTGCAAGGACAGAGTAGAGCAAAGCTAATCTCGACATAGCAGTACCTGAGGCATCAGATATGATGACTACTCTCTCTCTCTCTCTCTCTGAGGATCGTGTCCCCTCAATCTTGGAGATTTTTGGCTCTTTTTACTGTTTCTCAAAAGACCTTTCGCAGAACACTCACCCTCTCTTGTCTTCATCATTTTTCTCTGGTCATTATTCAATTAATCATTTTTCCTCTTCAATTTTGACTACTAAGACTGGATCAAATCCCGTGGAATGAATGTGGCCTGCTCACATGGAATAAGAGGTTCATTTCCTTTGCTCTGGAGACTTTGGCTTTCAGTCTCATATATCCGATGGTCTCTAATTGAGGTTTTAGTAACCCACACACTTAAACGCTGTGCCCAGCTCTCTCTTTCTCTAACACACACTCTCTCTTAGATTTGCCTTCATGTTTCAAATTTATATAATGGATGTTTTTGAACACAGGCACTGTCCCTGATATTCAAGCCTTGAAACTATCTTCTGCTGTTATTGTTAATCACCAAACACTAGAGAACTTCCTGAATTTCAACTTTTTCACTCACTCTCTCATGTATGACTCTCTGCTGTGTGCCACTGGCAAAAATTAGTGAGCATGCCTCTGGGACTCCAGGCTCGGTTCTGCCATAACTGCGGAATAGGACAGTCCGTCTGTGAGAGACTGCAGGATGTCTGTGCTGTGATGGTTTAGGTGAATGGGTCCTGCACAGTGACCTCCAGAGAAGCAGCATTACCTCCCACATATAGAGTTGGAGGTTCTCCAGCTCCACCCCAGATCTATGCAGGCAGAAACTCAGCAGGGTGGGGCCAGCAACCTGTGGTCTTGTACACATTGCAGGGCATGCAGGTACCCACTCAAGTTTTGGGTGTCACTGATCTAGAATATTGAAAAGGCAGGAAAAAAGTCCAAGAATATGCAGACACATAGACATCTGACAATATCATACTACTTGAGAGCCGCTTTTAAAAAATGCTAACTAGACTTCTTAATAATGGGGGCTGGTGTGTCTCACAAGAGAAAAATCCTCTCTGGGTTGACTCTGGCTAAATAGCAAACTTGAGAGGAAAATGTGGACCTTGAGTGTAGAAGCAACGTTGCCAAAAGGCCACAGTCTGTTGAATAGAAGCAGAGAACCTAGCCATTGGCCTCAGACGGAGGCACATGGAAGGAAGGATGAGTTTGGATGACCCAGTGTCCTTGGACAGGGCAACAGTTCCCAGAAGAGTTTTCAGACACTCGGACAAGGAGCAGAACAGGGTCTCATACCTCTTGTTATTCCCACAGGCCCATCTGCTCAACATTCCCAGCTGGAATTGGAAAGAGGGTGATGACGCAATATGCCTCGCAGAGCTCAAGTTGGGTTTCATAGCCCAGAGCTGTCTGGCTCAAGGCCTCTCCACAATGCTTGCCAACCTCTTCTCTATGAGGTCATTCATAAAGGTAACGTCTTGTCTTATTAGAGCACATTAGCCTAGGATTCCATTTGTCGTGGGGTTGAGTAGAGCACAGCTTAAACTCAAAACAGATCGGCGGGCTTTAACTTCTCTGCTTGAGGAGAAATTCCTGTTACAGATTTGGGAATGAGGCCAGCTCCTTTCAAAATTATGTTTTTATTTTTATTTGGCACATCCGTGGCCATTAAATGATTGTTCAAAGCACAATCCTCTCTCTTTTTTTTAGATAAACCACATGTTTATCTATCAACAAAGCCTCCACTGTTAAAACAAAAATATGATTTATATACATTCCATATGGCACCAGAGCGCCTAAAGAAAAGAATTATCATTTCGCTCTTTTCTATCGAGTGGCTGGTGGACCTCTCACTGTGGGGATAAATGCAGACCATGTGTTTGTGCTGAAGCCCAAACCCCAACAACATAATTCATTTATTTACTTGTGCGCAATCAAGGAGGCCGGCAAGGCTGACATGCCATGGCTGTTTGAATGGAGAAAGAAAAGATGAACCGAGTCTTCACCCCAAGAGACGTGCAGTCTGGATGTGTTCATCTCCCTGTCAGAGCTCACTGGGCAGCCACTCCTAGTCTCCAGATGGCTGATGGGCCAACTCAGGAAGAGAGAATGAACCCACTCTATTCTCCAGGGTCTAGAGCTTTGAGTGCCTCTGAGTCTAGGTGCCAAACAAAGCAAGTTTCTGGAGTATGGGCTTCGGCAGTCAAGGTTGCACACCACAACTGTGCATTGTGCTACTTAGAGCTGGGATGTGTCAGGCCTCTATTCTGTGTACCTATGTCATTGGCATTATTTAGCCAATAGGTAGTGCTCATAGTATGACATAAAGAATAGCTTGGCTTGGACCCACTCCCGTAATTGTAGCCGTGCTTGCTTATAGTGAACAACATCTTGATTTAAAATATATCCTCTGTGTTTATTCTGTACCCATAGACCCCAGCTCAGCAGAACTTCAAGTTCAAACCCACTTACAAATAAAGTCACCGTGTGCTTCTAAATGTCTTCTTTAATCCAGGCTGCTTTTGCCCTGCATAGATGAAACTGAGTGCAGGCAAAATGAAAGTAGCAGGGAGGTCTGTGTGGCTGTGTTTCGGGAAGGGGCACCAAAGCCAGATGTAGCCATGTGTTTCCCAGGACTTGTCTGCTCCATCCAAGGAGTCCAGACCTAGGTTAACAAACTGTCACCGAGAGAAGCGCCCTGGCTCTTTCGCTGGAGCTCTGGTGGTTTTCTTCCAGCAGAGGCTTGCTCACAGGACCCGGCACGTGGTCTGAGGAACTGGGTTCTGCTTCCTTGTGTTGCTGTGACATGGGCCTTGGCAGAGCCCCACCACAGATGGGGCCACTTGACATGCGTATGTTTTGATTTTGTGGTGCCTGCATGGTAACTAGATCTGCCTGTCAAGAAAATTAATAAAATGGCTGTGACACTGATTCTTCAGTGCTTATTACCAGCGGAGAGAACTTCTGCCTGACTTTCCTTGGGACTCTGACGGGCCTCACCTCTAAAGCCAAGGACGTCCCTTCCAGCTCCACTAATCCCTTTGCCAAGTTCCTATTTAGGAAGAGCCTGTGGGAAAGGCTGGACCAGGCCCTGGTATAACCGAAAACACATTTCCCTCCCAGGGTTATATTACTGCATAATTTTTGTTCAGGGCCAGCTCCCCCATGTTTGGAGGCAGCTCTCTAGATATGACCTTTTGACACAGAGGTGGTCTTTGTGTTAGAATTTGCTAAGGGCATAGCTTACAAGTAACATGACTTCCTTTCCTACATTATAAAATTCGGAGTAAGGACAGTCTCACTTAATGTATTCCCCCGTTCTTCATTGTAATCTATGTGTGCTTATCCCTGAGTCCTAGAGCCATCGTCTCTTTAGGAGCTGGCGGAAGCCATGCTGTTATCCTATCCTCGGTGTGTTTTCTATATTATTACAAAGCATTTGCTTGTTTCGTCTGAGGATGAGTGCAGGTGGAGAAGGGGATCTGTAAATGGATTCTTGTTTACAGAAATCACTTCCTTCCCCGACTCCCTCATAACCTGTGGTAGAGAAGTCACCGGCACTTCCATCTGGAGGAGGCTTTGGCAGTACTTCATCCTTCGGGAACACTTAGTGTTTCTGCAAAGCCGAAGGGAGATGCGAGCTCACCTTCTCACTTGCCCCGGGCAAATGCTATCTGTTTCCTAGTTCTGCAGAATGTATTATACTTTACCTCTGAGCAAAGAAGAAAGGAAAGCAAGACTCCGACAGTGTAGATGCATCACAGGCAGAAGCACAGTGGCTATCATTGCAGCCCTTGATTATATGTGGGACTTAAAGTCCAAGACCCAAGCTAAAACTAGTAAGGTTTAATGGAAGAAAGAGGTGCCACTCGGATATATAATTTGTAAAAGGGACCTGAACTGGAGATGAGAAGAACTATATGGGAATAATTAATTATGCCTCTACTAGTCACTCTCAACTGAGGGCCTGCAACCCTTTACCCTCTAAAACCTAGTCTTCATTTGGATATGATACCTCTGAACTGACCTAAATATTTTGGAATTCATTGATATATTAACCTACCATTTTAGGAGTAATGAATTCTTTAACTTTGATAATTAGTATAGAAATTCTGGCTTTTTTTGTTTATTTCCCTCTTGGTTAATTTATTCTGAACATGCTTCAATGCATTTTCCCTACTGTTCAGTGGTCTTTATAAATCCACACTAACCAGACATCCAATACCTTTCAGAAAGAGGCCCAGGTTCGTATCTGGGGCTCCTATAGCTCTGTGGCTATTTGCAGGGCAGGATAATTTTTTTTTTTCCAGCAAGGAATCATTTTCACCCTTGATGTCCCTTAATCAGAGCCAGCAGATGTCTTGGTGCCTGTGACTTATCTCCTGGTCGGGGCCTCCTGTTTACCCCTAACCCTCTGATCTCCTTCTACTGGCTTCTCAGATTTCAGGAAAAGTCTCCTTAATGTTTTCTGGAAAGACCAAAACAATGGACTTGTTTAGGCTTGTCTGCCATCACCTCAGCCCTGAATAAGTGGGCCACACTTTAAGACCATTGATTTTGGAGTCTTGCTTTTGTTTTTGTTTTTTCATCTATGTAGTTTCCAATTCCTGTTCAGCCTGCAGAGTTTCAAGTTGGGCCTTGACCCTCCATTTTTTATGAACAAAGCTATTATTTATACTAGAAAAAAAGTATTCTTGGACATGATGAATTGTGCATTTGTGTGTATGGTTTCTTTATGAAATTGATTGACTCTTAAAATTGCTTCTCATTCAACACTGAAACTTTCAATTAAGGACATTAAAATAGGTCTCACAATTGCTAGTTATTTTAATTCTGCGTATTTGTCATTTAACACACACACACACACACACACTGTACCCTGCAGCATGGCATGGGCATGTAATCTGCAGTTTCTTTGTAAAGAAAGTCAGTTATGAGAATGGAGAAAATTTGTTAGGTTAGTATGGTGGTTTAAAGGGGAAAATGTCCTCCGTGAGCTCAGATAGTTGAACACTTGGTCCCTAGATGGTGGTACTGTTGGGAAGGTTATAAGAGGTACAGCCATGCTGGAGGAAGTATGTCACTGGGGACAGACTTTGAGGGCTTCTGAGTCACTCTCTCTGCTTCACACTCTCTCTCTGGTTAAAGATATGATTCTTTGGCTTCAAGTTTTGGCTGCCATGCCTGTCTCTTGTTGCCATGCCTACCTACCTATTGTTGCCCTACCTTTCCATCATGGTGGACTTTCCCCTGACACTGTAAACCAAATAAATGGTCCCTTTTGTAAGTTGTCTTGATCATTATATTCTGTCATAGCAACAGAAAAGTAACACAGTAGGTTTTTGTATTACTTTTGTTTGTTCTTGTTTTATAAGAACTGGCAATCCTGGGTGAATTGTTCCTGGTATTGAGCACAGCAAAGCTTTCTCTGGTGCTCTTTCTATGCCTAAATGGGGCAGCACTGCAGGAGTCTAGCTTGTACTCCTTGGACTGTTGACTGGCTGAGGTGCTCATGACCTGACACAGAAACCATTTGTTCCTCATTGTTCTTACTACACAGTGAGTTCAGCTTTCATCAATACATAGTCCTGGCACTAAATGCAGTTAAGAAAATCATGGTTTTGTTTTGTTTTTGAGACAGGATATTATTATATTACACAAACAGGCCTTAAGCTGTTGGGCTTAATCAATCTTCCAGGTTCATCTAGGTATGTGCTGCTATGCCCAACTCAAGTGAATCAATTTAGTATCTTTAGATTGGATTATACTTGTACACAGGTGGGTGTTTGTACAAGTTCATGTATAAAAATAATCTGCTTTAGGAGGTGGAAATATAAAGACCTTTGGATAATTGCCCAAATGTACAGAATTCTAACAACTTTTAAAACCTTGAATGTACAGAATTCTAATAGATTTTAAACCTTGACCTTAATACTTCATATTATTTTATTTTGTTTTCTAATGACCTACACAAACTTGGCATTGTAATCAGCCACCTCACTTTATCCTGCCCGAGGGCAGGTAGCTTAGAATTGACAATCGCAAGAACTGATTCCAGGTTTGTTCTTGAGAATACCAAAAAGGGATTAAGAATGAGACGTTTTCTTAGCAAGTATAACCACCATACTATGAGGCCTAGTTTCTAGGCTTCATTTTATGGCAACCATTGATTCAATAGAGTTTCCAGAGGCACATATATCCCAACACACAGAGTACAGCAAGGCGCTTATGGCTTAGAAGCACTGCTAAGATTCAGGAAGCTTCTGTTCTAATGGGGAATGGGTGGCACACGTTTACACAGCCCTTTCAATGAGTCTGGCTCACCTTTTGCCCTGGCCATTTCTGTAAGGGTCAGAATGAATGCGTCAGACAGTTTAGATTAGACTATGACAAGATCAAGAATGGACTAGGCTGTCAAGAGGACTTGCTTAAGGAGGTTTTCCTGGGGAAAGGCAAGTGAAAAAAAGCTCTCTGACAAAACAGAACCAATTGTGTTTGTGATGTGGGAATGTGGGAATGTGTTTATACATGTAGGAATGTGCCATATAATGGCATTTTATTCAATGGCAAATTACATATATTGTAGGAGTCCCATATTATGTAGCAATGCCATTCTCTTCTTGGTTTGTGCGAGTACATACTTGGATTTTACATGATGAAATTATCCACTAAAGCCTTTTTCATTTGTATCCCCATCATTAATCAATGCATGCCTCTATCATCTATTTATCTACAATGAAAAGAAAGAGATGTTGACTACACCAAGTTCATTCTCTTGGCGTGAAAGCTGAGTCACAATGTCTGCACTGGAACTGCTGGTGAGTCACAGGATAGTGTCAGTCAGTTTGAAGTAAGGAGACTTAGTATAGATTTCAGTCTAGATATAAAGTCAGAAAAACACCCATGTTCCAGTTAAGACTGTAAAACAGAGAGAACAAATTTCTAATGACTCATAGTTTGCGTTCTGTGACAGCTTCCGATGGTCTGAATAGGACCTACCCACAGTGGGAAGGTAATCTTCTTTACTACACCACCTCAAATATTAACTGGTCCAGAAATACCTTCACAGCTGTGTCTAGAACAATAACCAAATATCTGGGAACTTCATGACCCAGCCAGATTAACACATAAAATTAACAATCACAGCCACTCGCTCTTACTTCCTGATGAGCATAAACTCTGCAGCCAGTGTCTAGGTCGGCATGCCAGAAGCATATCTCAGTCTTTGGTGGGAATTTAGAGATTGTCAGGATCACTAGTCAGGCCAAAGTTGCAGCTGATAAGACTGGGATCGGGGACAGAATGCTAAGAAAGAGTTTGTCTTGGGACGCAAAGCCACCTAGTAGGAGATTGTGCTTTACAAATGTTGTTGACTCCACTACCTGTGGATGATATCCCTAAAGGAGAATGGGGTGTCTTTGTAGGTTCTCACCCGTGGGAAACAGTTCCCAATGCAGCCACTCTTACTTCTTTAGGAATATAAAATATTTTAGTATAACGTAGATATACACATGATATATATCATCTTACACAGATTTATGCCTCCAACCACAACCCAGCAAATCAATGTAACTGTCACTCAGCATCCCTTTTGGATCCTGCATCTCCTCACAGATTTAGCATTTTCCAGAACTGAATCCCTGTTCTTGCCAGGGAGCCTACCCTGATCCATGTCGCTGTCCACAGCTGACAATGCCATCTTTCCTAACACTCAGCTTTGGAGCCATCTGAGACTCCCCACCCACCCCAAGCTTCCTTAGGCACCAGATTAAATTCAGCATGCCACCCTGACTTGGAAAACAACCCCCGAATCTGAGTACTTCCCACCAACTTCATTCTTACTGCTAGATCCAAAGAACCACCATCTCTTAGATACCAGCCTTCTAGATGCTCACGTCTAGACTCAGCATGTTTCCTCAATCTTCCCAGCCATGAATCAGAACATGTCAGCCTTTTGCCTAAGTCTATCCATGTCATCCAATCTCCTCAACACCAAAATAGTAGCATTGTCTTCCAGGTACTAAGCTGCCAGGTTCCTGTGATTTTGCTTACCCCTGTGCCCCAAGTGCTGTCCTGCACACTTTTGTCCTGAACCAAGTGTGTCTCTCACATTCCCTTTCCTGGCTGAGAAGCGATAGTTGTTGTATTCCCTCTATCTAGAATGTTCTTCCTCTAAGTTGATGCTTGACTTCTATTAAACCCTTTTTGTCTTTGCTCAAAATAAAATTCTCAGTGAGACCATCTTTAAAAATGTCAGAATGTATTTTTGTAAAGAGATCAAAAACAAACTTTTAACTATAGTATGCAAACAGAAAAGGGTATTTGTAAGAAATGTTTAATTTGTTAAATATTCATCAGCTCGACACTCTCATGTATCCAGGGCACAGATTAAGAAACAGACTGTTATTCTCACTTATCTTCTCAGTCAGGTAACTGGCTTGGTTTCTGAATCACCTTACGGAGAATTCACATCTCCATCACTTTGAACTCTCCAATCTATAAAGATTGTACAGCACCTCTTTGGTTTGGTTTTTGGTGTTTTTTGTTTTGTTTTGTTTCATTTTTTTTGAGACAGGGTCTTACTGTATAATTTGGGTTAGTCTCCAGCTCATGATCTTTTGCTTCTCCTTCTCCAGTGCTAAGATTGCAGGCATGCGCCAGTGTCCCCCACAGTACAGCATCTAGTGAGGGGCACTAAGATTGTAGGCATGTTCCAGTGTCCCTCACAATACAGCATCTAGCGAGGAGCACTCGATGTTTCAGTTGCTTTTCAGGCAAGTTGGACAATCAGGAAGAAACTAAGTTTAGAACGTTTTCTGGGACTATGGGGGCTGCTTAGAGGGCAGATGTCACATGTCTTCCTGTTCTCTAGGAAGGATATAGTTGTTCTTTTCTTTCTAGGGTGATAAAATTTCATGTGGTAAACAACAGAATTCCACTGTAGAAATCTCTTTTTTTTTTCTAGCCTGCACATTCCGTTCACATAGGTCTCTTCATCTTCCTGGCTTTGTCTATTTGTCTACCCTACCCATGGTATTTTCTTGTTTATTTCTCTCCCGCCTCCCTTCATAACATAGAGGCACTGTGAAGCCAGGGCTACTGCCAGATTCTCATTGACTAGCTAGCTACAGACTGGTAGCAGGTGCTCAATCAATGTATCTTGAATAAATGAATCAACGAGTAGGCTTCAGCTTAGCCTAGCAAGCCTGTGTTTCAGAGAACTGTGGGTGGAGCCCAGACGAACAGGGACGTCCAATTTGGTATGAGTTGAATTCTGAAATTCTTCCTCTGCTACTGTATGCAGTTCACTGGCCCAATTAAAGAGCTTCGGCTCAGAATAGAAGCTTGAAATGCAAAGCTTTCTAATCCTTGGCAAGGCTTGTAAAGAAGCCGGTTAGATTTGGTTATAAACCATCTTGACTGCCAGAAAATATAGTCAGTGTGTTGTTTAAATTCGCAAATCAAAATAAACACCCCCAAATTAAAATACATTTGCTAAATCTCAGAATCCCATTTGGGCCAGCATGATCATGCATCTTTTTCCCCCTCCTTCCTCCTTTAGTCTCTTTAGATCAGAGGCCTTGCCACAAGATGTCGCCTCTTCCAGCATCCTCATCACTGCCCACGATCTCTCATGCCCAACTTAAAGTTGAGTAACTTCCATGCAAACTATTTCAAATAAAGAGAGAAGCAATCCATGAGCTATTAACAGGGATTTCATTCCCCTATGGCCCTGGTAATTTCTAGAACATTGAATTAAGGAGTTCTCAGACCTTTACAAATTCTCAAGGCAAACATTATTAGCAAAGAGAAGGCCGTGCAGCATGTAAGAAGATTGCCAGAAAATGTCAATGGAGGTTCTGAACAGAATAAAAGAAGCTTCAGCTCTCTCCCCATCTTCCCCCACTCCCTCCCTCTAACATGATTAGAAAGTCATTGCATGTGTCTTACGCACTCAGTCAGTCAAAGGCAAACCTACATGATTGATGGTGACGGGGAACACATTTAACTCATTATTCTTTACTTTGCAGCAAAATGATTTGTGTAAACTGTCTGCCTAGCATTAAAGGTAAAACAAACTTAGAAACCCCAAAATGTTATATTTTCATCTAATATTTTCCTTTTGGTTTTATAGCTGTAATCGCATATGGATTCTTTTATTTGGCTCTTGGCGTGGACTGAACAAAGGGGAAGGCAGGGCAGAGAGATTACATAACACACACAGAGTCCAGGCTCAGGGAGTGTGGAGCCATGAAAGCCACAACAGTCAGGACTTAATGTGACAACCCAGGAGAATCTGTGGTTCTCTCGGGCCCTCATCATCTGCCAGGACGTTGTCACTGGTGTGCAATGAGGAGCATCTCCTTGATGAAGCCCGTTGACATTCAGTGAAGTCCTTTTAGAAACTATTGGCCTGTAATTAATTGCATGTATTCCTGTGCACACCTAGACATCACAGGCTTGGTTCCCCTGGCCTCCTGCTCTTCCAGCTGCCACCTCCTCCTCCTCTCCTCTTCCTTTTTTTCCTTCTTTTCTTCTCCCACTGTTAGTAATAATTTAAGCAAGAAATCTCTAAACGTCACATAAACCATTAGGAACATAACCTCAGATTCACTTTAGTCCATTGGTTAGTGACACAGCCATACCAAGTGTGAGTCCCTGCAAAGCAGGGACAGGAATTGAGAACTTTCGATCGCCTACTCCAGGCTTCTGGCACTGCAGACCTAGGAGTTGCCACTGAATTATTATGCTGGGTATTTTATCATGAACTTCAGATTTATCGGAGTCCTGACAGTTTGCATAGCCCTTTGGAGTTATGAGTTTTACAGATTTTTATTGTTTACTTTTAGGTTTGGATGTGCATGCTCGACTGTTTGCACCAGGTGTGTGTGTGTGTGTGTGTGTGTGTATACACATACGTATACATTGCCCACAGAGTCTAGAAAGAGAAGGTCGGATCTCCTGGAGTTGGAGTTGCAGGTGCTTGTGGCCTTCCCAGTATGGGTGCTGAGAGCTAAGCTATAGCTGTAAGAGCAGCTACTAATTTTCAATGCTGAGCCATCCCTCCAGCCACAAGACATACATTTTTACTAAAATTTTTATTTGACCAAAAGACTAAGCATTTTTTTGAATGACACATGGAAAACCTGACAAGCACACCATAATTAAGATCTCTGACCAAAAGAAGAAAGTGACTCTGGGTCAGTGTTTCTCTGAGGATGAGAAATCACTGACGAGTCTGACGTTGGACTGTCCAGCTGGCTGGGAAGTGGTAGAGCCAGGGCTAACACTTCACCAGATAGTGCTAGCTCTTTGCTTTACCCTCAACTATATACTGCTTCTCCTAGAGAAGTGTCTCAATTGCAAGTAGTGCTCAATTTTATGTCCAAATTAACAGCTTCTAAGAGCAAAAATTACTTTGCAATATCTGTAGTACTATCCTAGATTTCCATCAACTCTATCAAGCTATGCAATCTAAAATTAAAATAGTTCTCTGGGACAGAGGGATGGCACAGCATTTAAGAGCCCATGCTGCTCTTCCAGAGGACCTGGGTTCAGCTTCTAGCATATTGAGATGTCTGTAACTCCAGTTCCAGGGTATCTGATGCCCTCTGGCCTCTGTGGTCACTACTGCACTTAGATGGTTTACACATAGGCAGGCAGGCACCCCCAAACATGCACAGAAATAAAATTTCAAAGTAAGGTAATTCTTAAAGGCAGGAAGCTCATATTCCTTCCCTTTCTGATGTGGTACATTAGTATGACCATGACCCAGGCAAGTGTGTCTTCTGACACTATGATGAGGATTGTTAAGTCAAGTTAACCAAACAGGCAGGGGCTCTGGTGGTCTGTTGTTGGAAGGGGAAGGGTATAAGAAAGATAGAAGCCTAGTCAGGATCATCTATATAAAGGGTGTGTCAGAGAAAAGCATATGGAGGATGTCAGCCAAGAGGAAGCCAGAGCCAGAAGGGTGACCCTGTAACAAAAGCGAACAGGAAATTTTCCAGGAAGCAAAAGCTGTGTCCAGCCCCGATCCTCTCAGAGCTCTTCTGATGGTATTGAAAAGATTCAAGTGACTCAAACAATTTGGAGTGTGGGGGTGAGGCTGTGAAATAAGAAACCTCCAATGTTAGCAGAGACGTCTGTCTGCATGCTAGACCCAGCATTTCTTTGTTTTCCATTTTAGAAAAAATCCTTAAGTATGTGTGGTCCCACGAAGACTCAGAAATGACTACTCTCATCTGAGTCCAGTACCACAGATTTTAGCTCTTATAGGGCCGCATATCACCTCACTCTAGACTATGGAGCAGTCTCAAACCCCATTCCTTACATTTCACTCTCACGTTGGGTCACAATTAAGACTCCCTAAACCCTTAGCCTCCGATCCATTCTCTTTCATGGTAGCTCCATATTTTCCAGTAAGTCTTACAATACTGCCATGCAACAGATTCCTTGCCTGTCAGAACCTTTTTGCTTGTTTGTCTTTAGCTCCATCTAGGTTGGTGCAGGTATCAAGTCTTCATTCCTTTTGATTACTGAACGATAGGAAGTTTCTATGGACGTACCAGAGTTTGCTTATCAATTCATTCATGGAAGAAGGACAGCAAGTAGCTGCTCCTGGCTTTTTCTTTTGGGGAAAAAGGGGGATCATAACAAGAGGTGACATAAATATTTGCATGGGCATTTATGTGACTAAATGCCTAGAAATAGGATTGCTGGTTTATATGGTAAGTTTCTGTTTAACTTGAAAACATTGCCAAACCATTAGCCACACTGTCTGTACCATTTATATACCCTCAAACTCAGCCCAAGCCAAATCATCCTTCTTTAAATTGCATTGGCCAGGATTTTTGTCACAGTTATGAAAAAACTAATAAATACAGGCATGGACTCAGCCTACTATAGTTTGGTCCATGGATTATTTAGTAGTATGTAGCTTAATTTCCAGTACAGGGTCAAAGGGAGCCCACATTCCCCTCCCCCCAAATTTTAGAAAATTTGTATATGCATAGTCAAATATCTTGGGGGTGAGACTCAAACCAAGCTACAGAATTCACTTATGTTCTACATGTATTTTACATGTGTGACCCAAAGGCAATTTTCTACAGTTGTCAGTTGATTCTGAGCATGAAAAGGTTCCATGGGGTGGATTTGATGTCACTTTAATGTCATGAAAGCTTCAAAGCACTTTGGAGTTTTACAGATGAGGGATATTTAACCTGTGGACATTTGTACTATTGAGTTCTTTTGATAAACTTAGTGTTTCTTCATGAATGGTTGGGTCGATTTACCCTTGTTAATTTTCCTCATTTTAAAGAATAGGTCAGATATTGGTTTCTATAGGCACTAAATTATTTTGTAGTGCTTTGTTGACAAAGTTTTTCTTCCCTGTTTTGGAGGCTGAGGTTCAGAACCAGGGCCTCAAATATGCCAGGCCAGTGTTCCATCTCTGAACTGTATCCCCCGCCCACAAATGGGTATCTATTCCCTTTGATTTCATTTGAAGCCAGCTGCATCATTTAAGTCAAAGTAACTTTCTTTTATACACCCCAAAGGTAGGTCATTTTTTAAAAGTCCATTTTGTGAATCTTTGTTCATCCATGGGTTTTGTTAAACCATTTATTTATGAGTAAAAAAATATGTATTTGGATTTGGTCTGAATATTTTATTAGTTGCTTTCTGATTGATTCTTATGTTTTAACACTCCTCTTTCATATCTTATTTGAGATTATTTGGACCTTGTCATGAAAACTATTTTAACTAATTTGTTAGTACAGTTAATAAATTATAAGACTGTATACCCACTTTTAATAATTGTACACATAAACATTACACATCTTATAAAGCCAGTGTATGAATCAGTCTCACAACTTTTAGTTACTGTTTTTATACCAGAATTTTAATATCCTATTTCATCTGAGGTATTTCTCTAGCATACTTAGGCTAAATGCATTTACCTGTTCATATGTAATATAAAAACTTTTATCGGTATAATCCATTGTCATCTCCGTTAGCACCGTATCGTATTGTGCATTCCATACTTGGGTGATGGTATACAACTTGTCAAGCATCAAGCACAGCATTTTTTATATTTACCCCGATGCTTATGCTCTCCAGGTTTCTGTGTTTGGCTGGTGGCGCAGCTCTGCTGCGGACATTTCCATTCTGTGGGCTTTGTCAGTGAGTTCTGTGCGTGCCTCTCTGGGCGGCTGACACTGTCCTCCTTCTCCTGAGAGGGCCTGTGGTCAGCCCCATTCCTGGAGGACACTTTCTTCTTCTCTTCCAGTGCTTTAAGAATTGTTCTTCTTGCTTCTTTTCTTTGTGATAAAAAGTCCCTCTCGCCGGAATCCTGTTCGGCCATCCCACCAGGGCTCCAGTTTCCCCCAGGACTCTGTTGTCTTCCTGTTGGAGTTTAATGAGATTCTTGAAATGCTAGCCTTGTCTTTTGGTTAAACTTTATTTTATTCTTCCCAGTGCCAATCCTTCCCCCTTTGCTTTCCTAAGATTCTCATGCCATGAACGATGGAACATTTTTTAAGTTCTGCTAGATTCAAACTTGCTGTTTGAATTTGTTTTTTAAATCTTCATTCCATCAAAACCATCAAGTAAATATTTTAGTGTTGGTAGTTTTCAGTTATGGATTTTCCATCTAATTCTTTATTAACATTTATTTATTTGATTGGTTTGAGTATTTATTTAATCATTCATTTGTGTGTGTGTTTGTGTCTGTGTTTGCAAGTGTGTACACAAAGGTCTTCTCTACCTTCTCTGTCGTTCTCTACCTATTTTGTTTGATCCATAGTCTCTCCCTGAATCTGGAGCTCACATTTGTTGTACAGGCTGGAATGTAACCTGTCATCATTGTCTTTGGGGAGCGCGTGAGCTAGTCCTCCTTTGGCCAGAGGCTATGAATATCAAAACATGATAAGCTTCTGCACAGGTGCAGTAGGGTATCTCCTGATAGAACAATGTGAGATGGCTATTTCCGCTTCAGACCCATTTGGCTGACTTAGAGAAATGTTGGGACATCAGTAAAAAGGTGCCGAGATCAATTAAAGGATCCTTCTGCCATCTCGAAAAATGGCATTCCATAAAACCTTTCAGCTGGGGATGTTTTTTTGTAGTTTTTACCATTAACTGCCACGTGTATTTCACAGCAACAAGAGTGATACAGTCCCCTTGGTTGGTGTTTCAAGTTCACAGAGATACTGATGTCCTGTCTTGAGGACGATAGCCTGTGCACACTTAGGGATGGAAAGTGGGTAGAAGTAATTGTATGAGTTAGAAATACTACTTCTCATTTTTCCCATATCCTGTTTATAAACAGGCTATTTCTGTCTGCTGAAAAGCAGCATGCCTCTGTGCCCATTGAATCTGCTGTATAAGATGTCTTAGTGTGCACTCTGTGTGCTGGTTCTTTCCCATCACTGTGACCAAATACCCAACAGAAACAAACTGAGGTTTGGCCTCTACTGTTTGAAGGTTTGATCCCCATTTGCTTGGTTCTGTGTGCACAGGCAGGACTCAATGGTAGTAGGAACATACTGTGGAGAAGTGTTCATTGTGTGGCTGACAAGGAAGCAAATGTTACAGCAGGAAGTAGCTGCAGATGACACTCTCCCAAAGGCCCTCCCCCAGTGACATACTTCTTCAGACAAGCCTCACGCTCAGGAAAACATCCTAACAGCTGGGAACTAGGTGTTCAGCACCGTGAGAATGGGGTGATATTTCATATTCACACCATCAGCAGTCCCTCTACAGATGTCTGTATTTATTCCTAGCTTCCACGTTTCGAGCATTTTTCTTTAGGACAGGGAGTCCACCTCATTTCATTCCCTTTTGCTTTCATTTCTTAGGGGCTTTGCTCTCTTGTTTGAGCTGGCTCTTATTTGCCAATGAGAAGGCCAGGTCCATTACAGATAGGTATTTTCCCTTGTCCTTGAGTAGATTAGCAAAGGAAAGATCCAGCAATGAAAGGATACCTGGTACCACTTTCAGACTGGAACTGGGTTTCCAGCCTAACTGTGATTAGAATGGCCCGTCCACAGGCGTCGGTGCATATGTACCTGGTACATATATATCAAGATCAGTATGTTATCCAAGTTTACCAGCAGAGCCACACCCTTCCCGTTCACTCCTGTTTATGAAGTGTGAGCCACTTGGCTGGCAAGAAGAGGGCAAGGGGATAGGGTGGAAAAGATGGCCAGACTAATTTAGGATGTGTTTTTCTGTGAGGTTTGGGGTACATTATTCTGTTTCTAATCTTTAATTTTCTGGCAAAATAAAAAGAAAAGCTTAAGGTTGGTGGAAAATTATCAATGCCCAGATGTTCCCAACCCATAGTCAATAAATCCTGACCTTTTTGGGAGTAGGTAGCATCTCCTGTTTAGATTTGTCCTTGCAATGACACTAGAGACCAGGTTATCATTGAGTCACGAGTGGGAGAGGTAGAAGACAAAGCCTGATAATCTAATTGTGCTTCAAGGTGGCACGAAACAGCTCTGCCTATAATGCTTACAATCTATGTCACCAACATTTTTGTAGATGGTGATCTTGGGTAAAGTTTCTTACATCCTCTAAGGGAAGATCCTGGGCTGGCAGAATTTTCTGAGTTCATTTTCTCAGCCAGTAGCATGGTTCATCAACCTAAATGGCACCAGTTTCCCAAACCCTTTAACCTTTCTGCCAGTCCCCCACCTCCTCAAAGGGTCATGATTTTATCTGTGTACTAATAGATGAAAACAAGACATGTCTGCTGCCCTTTCCCTAAGCCTCTAGGCCAGTGGAGAATTGCTGAGGATTCTTTTCCCTATGTTAATGAGAACCCATCCAGCAGGTGCACACAATGGCAGGGAAAATAGCGGTATGTTGTTATGAGCCACCTGCTGAGGAATCAGAGAGGGGTGTGATCTCCCATGCCCCATTATTGAAATGCATTATCCAATTGAACTTCCTCATGGGTTCAGCGAGCCTTAGGGGTAAAGTGAACCCCTCCTTGCCAAACAGGATCATCGCAATTCCTCATCATCATCTCATGGAATGCCAGTTGCATAATGGGGCCAGCCTGGCAGATTTCTGGGCATACCAAACTGTAACATATGCTGAAACCTCCCTAGAAATGCAGCAAGGAGGAGAAAAATATACTCCCCAGAACTTTCTCAGATGGCATACATTCATTCTGTGGTTAGATGTAAGCTAACTGCCATGAAAGGGTTGAGTCTTCTTCCTCTAAGAGGCATGCAGGAGTAGATACGTTTTCCCTTGCTCTCTAGGATGCTCAGGTTGGCTGGCTTGTAAACCTTAGCAGAGTGGAAAATGCAAAACGAGTCCAGGATTGAATTATCAGAGCAGTAGAGGCTAAAGTTCCTGGCCGAGCTGTTTGTTTGTTTGTTTATTTATTTATTTATTTATTTTAGGTCATTTTACCTAGTATTCAGTCTCAAAATGCAGTGAACGTGAATTTAAAAAATAATAGTGTTTGAGTGATAGTTTTCAGTAAAGTTATGAGTTCCTCATTCTAATCCCTGGAACTATGTTTAAAGAAAAATAGAAAGGAAGGAAGGAAGGAAGGAAGGAAGGAAGGAAGGAAGGAAGGAAGGAAGGAAGGAAGGAAGGAAGGCAGGCAAAAATAGAAGCTGGAAAGATGACTCAGCAGTTAAGAGCACTGGTTTCTTTTCCAGAAGATCTGAGTTCAATACTTAACCCCAACATGGTGACTCACAACTATATGTATCTCTCCAGTCTTGGGAGTCAAACAACCTCCTCTGGCTTTCATGGGCACTGTGCACACACAGACCCAGACATACATGCAGGCAAAGAGAGAAGTGGGGGACACATGGTAGCACATCTCTGGGGAAGTAGAGATCCTGGGGTTTAGTGGCCAGCCTGTCTAGATGAGAGATTATGTATCTAAAAAAAAAAAAGTGTAGATGGCACTTGAGAAACAACACCCAAGACTATCCACTTGTCTCTACATGTACGAGTACATGTGCATATGCACGCATGCACACACACATTTATATGTACCTCCATACATACACGCACACACAGAGAAATATACACACCCACAGTGTTTGGAAAATAATTAGTTTATTGGCATGCCCATCATGTGGGGTGAAGATTTGCCAGGTATCAATTCAACATGAGCCTAGGAAGTAAGGACATAAACACTAAGGCCATTTAATAGGAAGATGAGAGATAAAAATGGAGAAGAAGGAACACATTGAGATTAAAGGTAAGCGTCATATCTAAACCCATTCTGTTTCATTCTGCCAATCAAAGTCTTGTTTGCTCCATGCTTCTTTAAGAGATCTAGGCTCATATTGCCTGGTTACTCTTCATAGCAGAAATGCTAGGCTAGGCCATCCTGCATCGTATTCATGGGGCCACCCACACATGTCTTGCCTCCTGTTTTGGGAGACTCATTTTTTCCATGTATCTAACTCCTCTCCCACTATCATATGTGCTCAGGGCCATTATGAAAGTCGATAGAGGATAGGAAGGTCCTCTGTAGAGTCCTACTGTGCTTCTTTTTAAGCCGCAGGACCATTCAATGAGCAGTGATAGAGCCTTTCTAACAGTAGCTAGGTAATGGAAAGTCATGAATCGCAAGCCCAACATCAATCACATTGGCTTACAAGTCCTTTGAACAATAGAAATACCTTCATAATCTTCATAAAGTACCACCCCCACCATCGCCATCCTTACTACTAATCATCACCCATGGTGACAGCTGCCACTCATAGGACGTCTACAAAGTGGTGCTGAATACGTGTCACAGTGTGGCTCTGCCACATGCATTTGCCAGGCCCCGTATTCAGTACTTTGCACGTATCACCTCATTTGAACTGCCTTCCTAGAGGTGAACACGTGTGCTACTGTCATTTTGCAGGTAAACAAGGTTATGCAGCTTGGTTGAGGGACAACAAGGCTGAGATTTGAAGCCAGAGTTTCCCCGGGCGTAGGTGCTTCTATCCTCGGTTACTTCAGTCAGTGGGCACTCAGAACTGTGGCCATCTCTTCCCAAAAGAAAATTGCTAAGGCCAGCTAAATACCACAGTAGTTTGTTTATTGCCCACTTCCACTCCCCGAGTCAGTGCCTTTGTGAGGAGGCTGAGAACGCTCTGAAGCTACAGAGGGGTCATGTCTAGCTTCCCGGGAGAATATTCTCTAACTGGCAAGAGATTGTCCCAGTAGCAATGAGTACACAATCACCGAGGTGATGCTGCCTTTGATATCTGGCTCACAAATAACCCATTTGGCTTCCCAATCACCCTGATACCTAAAACCAGCACAATTTATGCTTGAGGCGGCAATGGCTCTGTTCAGCCAGAAAGCAAAACTTTACGACCAAACCCTTTGCTCTGAAATGAAATCTAGTCTCTTTGGCTCGACTTTATTAGGCCATATTGTACAGCGATAGGAGACATAAGTATCCAGAATCTGCTGTCACTAAAATGGGACTGGGTTGGCAAGCTTCTTCATCCTCACAT
Source organism: Alexandromys fortis (assembly GCF_014885135.2). Classification (NCBI taxonomy): domain Eukaryota; kingdom Metazoa; phylum Chordata; class Mammalia; order Rodentia; family Cricetidae; genus Alexandromys; species Alexandromys fortis. The sequence goes on along the minus strand of NW_026068153.1, from coordinate 562,603 downwards.
TCACTGTGTCCTAAAATGGGAAAGTTGAATAGAAATTAGGGATGCAAATCAGGGCCATTTTCTGAAAGTTTATTTTTAATTGAATTAAATATAGATATCTATATTACTATTGAATCCGTACAGCACAGATACAGATGGAGACTGAACTATTATTGAGGTCATCGGATCAATGGCAAGAGACTAACTTGATTAATCTGGACGCTGGAAATAGTGTTTAGACTAATTATCACAACAACCCAAACACTTGGAGGCCCATCTTGTGCCTGATTATGTACACGCTTCCTCTGTAACTGCCTCCAATTGTGTTTTATGGGCATCATTTTTTCCTGTCTTCAACTCCAACCCTTTAGGCTGCAGTGGAGTCTCTTGGATCTCTGGTCCACAAAGGCATAACGGAGACTCTGGGATCCTTGTTCTTCTCTGCCTATGGGGATGAGACTTGGATATTCAATGTGTGGTCTCTATGAGTTGCCTCACCCAGCAACTTATTAGAAATATAAATTTGTAGATCCTACATCAGGACGGTGACATTTGTAACTACATTCTCCTAAGTCACCATGAGCAATATGCATGCATAGCAGAGTTTGGGAAGTGTTGGACTTGGTGTGAGGGTGTTGTCTCTGAGGATGTTTGTAGTAAATCATCTGATGCACACATTGCTAAGAAACTGTTGTTAATAACAGTAGATTTCCATCAAGGTGTCTAAATTACAAAAAGATTTTGAAAGACCTAGGCAACCCCCTAAATGTTTGTGTCACCCGAAGTAAGCTTATAGGATTAGGGAAATGTTTTATTCGGTAGAGTGCTTTTCACATAAGCATGAGCACCTAAGTTTAGATTTCCAGCACTCATATTATATAACTGTGCATGCACACACCCGCAAGCACATATACAGCCCAGTATGGCCATGAGCGCTTGCTATCTAAGTGCTGGAGAAGTGACTATAAGAGCATCCTTAGAGCTAACTGGCCAGCCAGCCTAGCCAATTGATGAGCACTGGGTTCAGGGAGAGATCTTGACTCAAAAAATAAGGCAGAGAGTGACTTAAAAGACACATGTCTTCAACAACCTCTGAATTCCACATGCATGACACATGCATGCACACCTACACATGTTCATGTGCACAAACACATGTATAAAACACACAAACACACAGAAGTGGGATCATAATTCCAGCACCAATTCAAGTGTTCCATTCTTTTTAACTCCCTCATCTCCCAGTTTAAAAAAAAAGATGCATGGAGCGGGGGGCACACTTATTTTTAGAAATTAGGCGTAATGACATTGCCAATATAGTTTCCTCTAGTCTCAGTCTGTTGCTGTTAAATTATTGCTTGAGCTGACATTGCAGTCTGAGCAGTGAGTAGGCAAACAGGAGCTTAGCCCTTGGGGAAGATGGCAAAGGCTGAGACAAGGAGTGCAGCACTTTGCCCAGAGGGATGAAGTGGTACAAGTAGACAGAAGGGCAGTTAAAACACTGGCTCTTGAATCTTCTTCTCTTAAACCCAATTCTCTAAGTTACTGGATCTCGGGATTTAGAAAACCATAAGCTGATTGCTAAGCAGCCCAAGATGTTGTGTAATGACAGCATTTCCCAGAAAATATTGCTCCTAGTAAGAAGTTTCTGGGGAAGTCTCAAAATGACTCAATTACACATATCTCCTTGTTAGAGCCTAAGACTGCAGAATTTCTCAGCTTCAAGAGGCCAAAATTGGTTCATTTCATGCTCCACCACTAAACGATATGAAGTTATCCATGCTTACTTTTGCTTAGAAGTCTGGAAAAACTGTGCCTGCTACTGTCTGTCTCTTTCTCCAGCTTTCTCTTGCCCAGATTAGCTCAGCACTTCCTTGATGTAGGCTCCCATGCTCATGCTTCTTGTTCTAACAGAAGATAGAGAATCAGATGATCTGAAAGTATCAGATGTCAACTAGCATACCCCGAGTACCTCTGATGTACCAGGTATCACCCTAGGTAGTGGATATGGAGTGCCTAGTACTCATGACGTGTAGACATGGTTGGAACTGTGTGTATCCATGAAAGTAGGTGAAGTACATCAAATGAGGGGGGGGAGGATATGAGAGAAATCAGGTGGCATGTAACTCGACAAGAAAGAGAAGCTCAGCAATGAAAACTGGCTGCAGAGAGATGTAGTTCTGATAGACCATTGAAGAAAACATTCATGCCAGGGTGGGGAAGTGAGCAAGGAAGTTTCTAGCTTAGCATTTTCCACCTCCAAGGCATGTTTCTTGAAATAAAGTGTTCTATGACTTCAAAAAATGTTTCTTCTCCCTTTGAGCCGTACAGTTCCTGCTAGTAGTTACATATACTAAGTTCCCGCTGGTAGTTACATATACTAAGTTCCTGCTAGTAGTTACATATACTAAGTTCCCGCTGGTAGTTACATATACTAAGTTCCTGCTAGTAGTTACATATACTAAGAAACATTACACTAAAATATAACAATTTTATAATTTAATTAAAAGTTAGTTTGTTTTGTGAAATCCAGTGCTCCACAATTTTTTTATTCATTCAAAAATATCACTGGGCATATTTACTATGCCCAGTTCTAGGCAGTAGAGACTCAGATAAAGATGTTTTCCTCCAAAGATCCTACATTCTAGTGGGCTGTGTCACAAAACTCCCTCACCATTCTCCTTGGTTCTAGGCAATGCCTCATAGTAATTTCTGTCCAGTTCACCTTGTAATCTCTGAAAAAGTAGTACCATTTTCTTGAAATGTCAGGCAAGTTGTAAGTAGAGTGTAAAGATCTTAAGACAGGGAGGTGTGGCATTGTTGACCAATGGAATTTCAAATACAGCCCATGCCAGGAGATACTTGTAGCTCATTTGGCAGGAGATAAGACACAGGAAATGAAATAAGAATCTATAAACAGATTGATTGATTTTGTTAGTCAGGTCCAGGGATTAAAATGTTAGCCCATACTTGGTGTGTGTGTCTTTCCCATTTTCTTCTTGTAATTCATTTTATACCCATTTTTTCAAACATTTGGGTACACAGAACAACATATATTAGAAATCAGAACAAAGCCCTGGTTTCTTCCAATCAGATGTGTTGAGAATGGCTCCTTGGAAGTTTAGCCATGTGTCTGGCAGAGGTGGTGGGGTTGGGGTGGGGGTAGCTGCCAATGCCTGGAAACAGTCACTTCCTGCTCCTCTAGCCCAACTGGAGTGGTTTCCAGTACATCTGAAGAACATTATTGTTTGGAGAAGACATAAAGATGGTATAAACTGTTATCAAGACTGCAAAACCAAATTTCTGTTTGGGCGAATGGTAAATAGGCCAGTCTTTAAAACAGCTAGCCATGTCTTAAGCAAAAGCACCTTGTCTACATCTGAGAGAAACCAAGAGAGAAGAGAAATCCTACATACTGGAAACAGTACCCAGCTTCCTGTCTTAAGTAATTTCTACATAGTTATTCTTTTGAACAAGTCCCATGTCAATATTTCTTTTAAACCATCCTTTACCTTCAAACTCTTTGGAACTTCATGCCCCTCCAGAAGTAATCCATGATGGGGTAACAAAATAGGAGAAATAACATTTATTGAAATGCTTTTGCATGTGATGTTAATTGTTTTCTGAATGCCTTATATGGGTTCATATTTTTTATATATAATATCTAACAACAGTAACAACAGAAGCAGCAGCAAGCTTACTTGATCGTCCACAGTCCCTTTATCTGGGAGTGAAAATCTGGTCCAGGTCCACCCCAAATTAATCTTTGGAGCTGTGTATTTACTCACTCGAGGTCAAAGCAGCCACTTACCTGGCATTCCATCAGATCTTAAATAATGTGTTTTAATTTGCATCACTCTGAAGGCTTTGGAAAAATCTGAGATTCTTTCATTCTGTTCACTCATTCTGGCCATTGTGCCCTGAAATAGGCCATAAAAACAGAATGCCAAATTGTGATGAAGATTCTGAAATCCAGCATCATTCCCAGAAAAGCTGCTGGCCCCATCGCCATCCAAGAAGTATGGCACTGATAGGCCATTTGGCCAGAGAAGAAGAACATTCTGGAAAGGCAAATCATCCCTTGCCTCTACTTTTTCCTTGCCTTTATCACCAGCAAGCCCACCCTGGAAAGCCGAGATGCAGGGAGCCCTTCTGAGTGGGCACCCTGCAGTCCCTAGCACTCCTCTCTCATTTGGCTGTCTAATTCTGTGAGTCGCTCTAAGGATCTGTAATTGTGCTGAAGCTAAGAAGGGGGCGGAGACAGAATCTCCACATGTCCTTATGGCCAACAATGGGATATGTTCATGGACGATGAACGTCAAAGGAAATAGCAGAGAGGAGAATCGGAAAGGCAGTGATGGGGTCCTGTTAACGCCTCAGCATTGTTCCTTTCAGCTAGAATTGAGAGCACGCAGAGCTCCATCAGGTATTCCCCAGTGACATGACTCTGTTGAGGAATGAGTAGAGATGGCTGCATTTATTCTAGTAACAACTCCACACACAAGTCAGCCAAGAGCCCATAAATTCTGATTTCATCTTTATTGTTGGAATAAAACGCTTTGACATGTCCTGTGGGTGCTATTTCTTCTTTTTTCAGAATAAATATGTTTAAAGGGAATCTAAGATGGTGTCGGTCAGTTCATGTCACCACATTGTTGGAGAATACCACACTGGCAAAGCGCAGAACAACAACCTGTATAATTTGTATGTGCAAGTATTCATTCGTATGTGGCTAACTAGTTTTGGTTATATATTTCCATCGTTTCAAATGGCGTCTTACCAGGGAAGGAGGATTGGCTGAGAATTCAAGTAGACTTTAGAAAACAGTGAGTAGAGTCTTGGTACCCTAAGCCACTGCATCTACTGGAGCAATTTTAGTATGTGGATGTTACGGCTTACCCCATTTTATTGCTGCTATTAACATAACTATCATCAGCTCTATAGTTTTCTTTTAGTTCTTATTTTTGAGGTATATAAAATAGCATCTACTTGAATTAAGGCAGTGTACTTGTTTTCAGCTAAATAAGGATGGGTGTTAGATAACCTTCAGAATCATTTGTACAGCTCCTGAAGTAGGGATAGATTTTTTTTTGCGAAATTGTTTGGCTGTAATCGACATAGTTATTCACTGGGAACAGAAATCACTGTGGCTGTTATAAACCCCAGCCAGGAGAGCTGGATTGCTAACATTCACCAGGCTGTTAGCATTAGAGAAACACAGTTTCTTTCGAATCAGGTGAAGCACAAAAAAAAAAAAAAAAAAAAAAAAAAAAAAAAAAAAAAATTAAAGGTGTCGTTCCCAGCCGATCATTAGGAAGGCATTCAGAACCTGGGATCAGGAAGGAGGAAGCTTGCAGAGAGCCAAGGAGGATGGTTCAGGTTGGAAGGTGCATTGACGAGGAGACTCTCCGTTCATGGGTTCGTGTAAAAACCATTTGCTTGGGAGGTTCACCTAGACTGGCTGAAAAATTAGATCGTGAAGGGTAGATAAATAAAACCATAAGAGGCATAGACAGGCGAGTCCAGTGCTCCTTCACATCTCACCCAGGGCTCTGTGTGTTTGATGGATATGGACCGCTAGCGCATCACCTGCTCATCCTGCTAGGAGCTCTTCTGAGACAGCCGGCGTTTGATGTGACAGCCAGGGGATAAACTGCTGCCTCAGGAAATGCTTTGCCTTTGACTGATTGCTGAATGGCTGGAAAATTAATTTTGGCACTTTTCCTTAAGTCGTTTTGGTCCCATTCCTTCATTTTTCTGCTGGGAAACATGTCTTCACATTATGGTTAAAAATACATTGGTGATACAAATGTGGGGAATAGCATGTACTATTTGCGGAGAGAACTTGTAGGCTGGGACAGTTCCACTTCATATAATAGGAATGATGTTTTTTTTCCCCCCCAGAACTCCCCTTCCAGCTAAGCTCAACGTCAGTAGGTCTCTTCGCTGGCTGCTCACAGTAATGAATTCATGCTTGAGCTCCAGGGTCAGGAATGAGGGGCTGGGTTCCTTTTCCCACATTGGGTACTTGTATATAACTAACCCTCCCTACCCATATACAGTATCTCTGGACACCTATCTTATTATCAAGTAGCAGGAGGCATTTGTGTGGAGTAGTTCAGGGCGTGAACTCTAAATCCTGCTTGTGCTACTGATTGTCTCTCTGGTGGCACACACCTTTAATCCCAGCACTCTGGAGGCAGAGGCAGGTGGATCTTTGTGAGTTCGAGGCCATCCTGGTCTACAAGAGTGTATCGGCGTAAATGAATGCAGACAGATTGTAATAATATATACAGTTAATGGAGAAATAGACTTACAGAACCACAGGTTCCCGTGGAGAACAGGAAAACAGAAGGGGTGGTGGGCTCACACTTGCCAGATTTATATGTAAACATTAGCCCATTAGCCTGAGGCGAACAGGCCCCCTAAGGGGGTTGGGCTATCCCTACACAAGAGCTAGTTCTAGGACAGGCTCCAAAGCTACAGAGAAACCCTGTCTCGAAAAACCAAAAAAAAAAAAAAAAATCAATGTATTTTACATTTTCTCTCCTTTGGTGGTTCCGTTGACAAAAATAAGAGAGATATGATTCTTTGTCCTTGCTTGTACACAGACAGACTTGAAACATTGGAAGCTAAACCGCGATCAAATGTCATGGTAAAAGCCATAATGTAAGTTAGGGAGAGTAAAGTTCCATTTCCCTAGATTGAGATATGGTACAGTGTCATAGTGTTAGATAGACAGTCAGATATCAAAAGAATTGTATATCACAGGGTCCAGTTGAATTCCTCCCTTTTAATCAGCAGCTTAGAAACCCAGAAACTATAAGGACAGGATTTTGATTATTGATCCAAAGAATAGAGTCTGGACTTGGGATGCAGCAGTTGGCAGAGTGTTTGCACGACAGGGTTCCATCCCCAGCACCCAATAACCTGGGAATGATGATACACTCCAGAATCTTAGCAATTGGGAAGTAAAGGCAAGAGGGGCAGATGTCTGAATTCAAGGCCATCCTTGCTTTCATAGTAAACTCAAGATAGGCTTGGATATCTCAAATGGTAAAACATCGGATCTGAGTTTAATGTTTTGGTCCTTGGTGACATGGTGTTCTAAACTGCCATCACGCTCATAATATTATTGTCTAGCCAGTGGAGGCATTCTGGAAAAAGACAAGGATACAGACTTATTCTGTGTTCTGTTTGCCCTCAGCTCTTGGCCATTGGCTTCCCTCAGCTTTTGAGAACGCTCTGTAATAAACTCTGCCTGTCCTCTGCACAGTGACCCGGGTCTTCTCTGACTTCTTTCAATGGAGGTTGCAAGGCCTGAGTAGTCAGGGGCCAGAGCAAGATCTTGGTGACATCAAGATCTTGGTGACATCAAGTTCCCAACCCTGACTCACATTCTTTCTTTATTGTGTTTTAACATCCTTGTGTTTAGGCATTAAAGAATAGTAGCATCAGTTATAATCATGAGGGCTTTAATTTTTTAATTGCCATAAAACTAAGCACTGTAGCCAGTTTTAAGTGTATATCTCATTGGCATGAAGTACATTTGCATGGCTGTGTAGCCACTACCACCACCCATTTTCAGAATTTTTCTCATCTGGCAAACTTGACACAGCATACCCTGAAAACAATCACTGTCCCTAACCTCTGTGGCTGCCTTTGCACTCTCTGCTTCTATGGATTTGGGGCATGGACCTCAAGTAACCAAATGACCCACCTCCAAATATTTGGTTTGTGTGATTGTGGTATTTTTTGCTTAGCATCATGTTGCCAGCGTCTCTCCATCCTGTAGCATAGGCCAAAGTTTCCCTTCTTGAGAAGCCTAACCAGTGTGGCTGTGAGGGTCTGTACGTCCTTCCATGGATGCTCGGGTCCCAACTCTGAGCATAAGTAGTACAATCATGACCCTTTTCCATTTTCTCTAGTTATGTATTCAGGAGCGGAATTTCTGGTTGTATACCAATTATATTTTAAATTCAATAACTACTCCACTGTTTCCCACAATGCCTGTACCAGTTTACATCCCTACTAACTACATGTCTTTTGAAAAGATGTTAGTATAATTAAATTAGCAGTTTTTGTTTGTTTGTGTGTGTGTGTGTGTGTGTGTGTGTGTGTGTGTGTGTGTGAGATGCCTTAATTAGAAATCTTAAGAACATTGTAGGCTCTGCATGCACAAATAGTTCTAAAGATATACAGGTCTTAGAGAGTTAGGGCAATGCATCTTAAACTCCCTAGCATTTGTACAGTTGATTTGATGCTACTGTGTTGAGCCTTTTGGGTACCATCTGAGAATTTACCTAGAAATGTGGAAGAGGGATTTTGTTTGATAGGATGGTTTGAACATTTTTCCCTAGATGTTTGACTTTCAGTCTACAACAACTTCAGACTAGCCACAGAAACAAAGTTTTGGGAAAAGAAATCTGGAAAATCAAAGGAAGTCAGATGTGTCTAGTAGGATGGTCACTCATATCCTAGTCAGGCCAACACAAGGAGAAAATGTGGGAAAGCAAACACCAGTTTAAAATAAGATTTAATCGGCCTCTAGAATAAGTCCTTCAATACAGAACATTTCAGTAACTATTTACTGATTGAATGAATCAATGAAATACTTTTGTTAAGTTTAACAAAAGCATGAACAATATTGCTATTCAATAAAGAATATTTCTACTTATTTACCAAATGTATTGATTAACCTACAATAAAATTTGTTCTAAAATGTTAATCCCTTATACTCAAAGGCATAAAAATAATGACCATCATTAAGCAATCAATATTAAAACCATACTAATTGAAGAATAACAGTAACTTTAAGTTAAGGTTTAAATTGTCAGTATTTAAAAAAATCATTTGTAATATTTAAATTAAAAAAGTGTCTGGAATATTATAAAAGAACTGAACATGAAGATAGGAAGTGGGCATGAAGTCTCATCCCGGGCTGAGGAGCTACTGACAACTGATAGCTGTTGGGAGAGGAGCATCAGTTTTCATCAAGGGTGTGTCCCCTGGTAGGTCAACCATACTCCAGGAGATGAACACACATCCAAGTATATATGGGCAGTGCAAATTGACTTGATGAGTTGAGAGAGAGAGAGAGACAGAGAGAGAGAGAGAGAGAGAGAGAGAGAGAGAGAGAGAGAGAGAGAGAACAGAAAGTTATGTGGACAGATTGAATATATGAGGTTGGGGGAATCTGGTAAGACTTCTAGGAGAGGTTGATTAAGATAAACATACATTGTATGAAACTGTCGAAGGACTGATAAAGAGTCAATAACAAAAATGATCTCATTGAAAAGACTGTTCAAAAGTACACAGAACTCTTATACTTTAGGCAAACGACGTTCCCACAAAGCCCTACTTAAAGTTTTATAATTAACTATAGTTCATATGGTATCCTTTGTATCATTAAAAGAATTATGGCAATATTGTTACCTAAACATTCTATATTATGATATGTTTACTAAGGCATACTAAACTTCACTTAAATTAGAGTTACTAAATATCTTATTTGAAGAAAATTATTAAGAACTTAGATTTGGATAAATTAAAAATATTAATGCTTAGCTGAACATTATGGTAAATATTTTTTAAAAAAAATTATACCATTTAGCAACACCTTTTGTTGGTTGACACCTTTTTTTAACTCCCTCCACACTGGGGAAGACCTGTGTATAGATAATCAGCCGATAGCCCACGGCACTGGGGCATACAGGAAACCCGACGTATAGGAGCAGACATACAGGAGCAGACGTACAGGAAAAGACGTGCAGACGTACAGGGATAGACGTACAGGAGCAGACGTATAGGAGCAGACGTACAAGAGCAGACGTACAAGAGAAGACGTACAGGAGCGCCTTCCAAAAAGGTTAACTTTCAGCCTAATTGCTCAAGCTGAGCATGAAGCAGATAAGAAGCATGGAAATAGGGAGCATTTCATTTACTTCTCAAATTTTCATTCTGGATTTTGGCTGCCAGGGCATAACCACGTAGTTGAAGCCGCTGATCTTTTCCAGGCTCTCATTTCTTCTTCAGATCTCAGTGCCGTATTTCTCTCTGTTAACTGACTGATGAGCCAGTTACAGCTCATCACAAGATGTGTCCTCACAGCACAAGAACAGGACAGCCCATTTGAAAGAGCTACATTGTGGATGGAACAGCTTCCTGTTGCCGTCCTGTAACTTGAGCCATTACAGGAAGGTGCAGCCCAAAGCCAGCCAAGGAAGCCGCTGAGATTGATTCCTCAACTCCAAGAGTGGTTCAACTTTCTGGTTTAATTTATTAGTTTTCAAAGATCGACTCCAATGAAAACACCTTGTTGGAGACGGTTGTTGGGAAACCCAGCTAGACCTTATTATAGAAAATTAATGAAGTTTTGGGCATGACCCCCTTGAAACATCTTTTTGCCAAATTAGGAATATATAGACTATAGTGCATATACATATGTCTGTGTATGCTTGTGTAAAAGTCTTTAGACAGTACATTAATCTATCTGAAAAATTAGTATTCTACCACTCAGAGATAATTGCTACTGTTCTGCTATAAACATTTGTAGACATTTTCATATGCCCCTATAATATAAAACCAGAGAGAACTTTCAACGATAAAAATCAAAGGATGGGGTAGATGACTCAGTGATTAAGAGTACTTGCTGCCCTCCCAGGGGACTTGAGTTCAGTTTCCAGTACCCACATTGGGTGGCTTACAACCATCCATAACTCCAGAAGATCTGATGCCTCCTTCTGGCCTCCATTGGTACCCACATTCACATGGCATTTACTCATGCACACACACACGCACACACACATACACACACACACGCACATACACACACACATGCACACGCACATACACACACACACAAGAATATAGAAATTTCATCAGGATTCCTCATTGCTTTTTAAAATTTCACGTTACCTGCTTTATTTGTAATTTTTCATGAATAAAATGTATATGTATGTGATTATGATATAGAAACATGTTTCAAGAGTGGCACAAACCCACAACTCCATGACTTTGTCTTGCCTGTTTAAATACTTTATTGTGGATGTTTGAAATGGAAGCCTGGCATAGAAGTCTATGGTTTCAGGAATTGTGAAAACACCTGCAAAATCGCTCTCCAGAAATTTGCGTCAGTTGATAACTTGTCCACCATGATTGTGGTTGGGTCCTAAATCCCCACAGCTTTAGAAGTCATGAGGGTGCAAAGCAAAGCAAGGGGCTAGAGGTGTATCTTAGCCAGAGTGTTTGCCAGAGTCATGAAGACCCAGGTTTAGATCCAGGACTCACCTAACAAGCTGCATATTTACAAAGGCCCGGTGACCCCAGCTCCGCAATGTCCAACATCCTCTTCTGGCGTACCTACCCACACACACATACATTCATACTCTCATACAGACACAGGAAGACTCACATGCACACAGTCACACGTAGTCTCTCTCTCTAACATACACGCACATGCAATGAAACTTTTTTTTTGAGAGCAAAGCAGTGCTTTGAAGGAAATCTACTGAATCAATTCCTTTGGGGTCATGAAAGCGTAATGGGGATTCTGTGGGTCTGCTCCCAGCTGCCGAGAAGATCATTCACCAAGAAGGTCATTGTGTCGCTAGTGCATTTATATGTTTAAGGCTGTCAGTCCAGGTCCCCTCTGTCAGTTTGTGGCTATATTTTAAACCCTCTTGCTGTGCATTTTTTCCTTAGATTGAGGAAGACACGTGGCAGAAATACTACCTGGAAGGAGTCTCCAATGAAATGTACACAGAGTATCTCTCCAGTGCCTTCGTGGGGCTGTCCTTCCCTACTGTTTGTGAGTAAGTGACTGTTGACCCGATGCTCTTTGCCTCTTAGGGGTGTTTATTGTGTCTGTAAGGAGAACAGCCTCAGCCTCTGCTTGCTCTGGTTGGGACACTTGACTATCCCTGAGGACTCCTCTGCTCTCAGTCCTGCATGTCTGCGGACAGGAAAGCAGGTCCTGACAAGGTCCTGCCTTCTAGTGCTATGCTGGCTCTTATTTATCCTCTAGGTCCAAAAATCTTGAGATTGAAGCCCTGATTTGTACAAACTCTGAGTTTGTGCAGCTCGCCTGTACATCTTCTGAACCCCACTATGAGATGGAAGTCTCGGAAAGGTGGCGTGAACTCAGGTGGCCCTTGGTTTACTTTGTTTTGTTTATTTAGTTTTCTATTTATTTATGGTGCTAAAGTTCGAACCCAGGACTTTACCTTCAGCACCTATCTGCTCTTAATACAGAGAACAATCAAATCTTGCCAGTTCCAGGACAAAGGAATTTTACTCCCTTCTAATTAAGTCCTTGATATATAGACATCCAAAGTGCTTTTGCTATTTACGGAGGAACTATGCTGCCAAGTGCACAGAAGGTCCTTGAAAAGGTCCTGCACACAGCTGCCATGCTCAAATAGCATGACTCGGAACTGGTTCCCAGAGCACCTGAAGTAGGTCATATCTTGTACCAGGAATTCCAGGTGTCCACCTTGAGGCACACCAGTACCCCCAGACTCACCACTTAGACTCTCTCGACTGAAATAATATCAAACAAGGGTCATGTTCCCCACATACTCTGAAAGCGGTGAACTTCTAAGCTTGACCTACTAGTATCTGAGTCCGTAGCAAAGGTCAATAAATGGTCTCACTGATGAAAACTGGGGAGAAACAGGCGAATCCAGGCTGAGGGAGAAAGAGCACTGACTAGCCAAGCCTATCACCTGGGATTCTGGAGCTGGAAATCTAACGGTGCTGAGTCAAAACTGAGAGCCCTTCATCGTAAAGGACCCAGGGTCTTTGGGACTCCTGTTCTGCTTTGTATGCAGGAGGGAGGGGTGGGGACTCCTGCCAGGGAGCACGGCAGGTGTTCTCTGCCAGTCTCCAGGCCCAAACCCCCAAGCACTCCAAAATGGTTTGGTTGTTTACAGAAATTTCTTGCCCTGTCCCTAAGCGATAGTTTAGATGCTAAATGAACTGGAAAAGTGAATAGGTAATTGATTCGGAAGGAGTTCTTTTCTGGAAACAGAAGCCCTGGTGTAACTCCCGTGAGCACCTTTCCCTGCGAGCAATGTCTCTTTCGAAGTTAACCATTCCAAGATGCTGGGAGGGTATCCTCCTCTGTAGCTCAGCCTGCTTTGGATGGGCAGTCTAGAGAAGTCAGAATATCCAGGGAACACACCAGGGCTCTTTAAGAGTGCCCTTGAAGCCCTCTGGGGTCAGTACAGGGGTGGTCTGGTCATCAAGGCAGAATTGTCAGCGGAGTGGGGCCCTGTCATGTTCCAGATGCCAGCTGGGAAGTTCCGAAGCTCTTCTACTGGGCCACTGATTTTTCCCGGTTTAGCTGGTGTTGCACCTGCCAGGTGCACTCCCAGGGAAGCTGTCTGGCTCTTGTAGCTTTTGACCTTTTTCTTCCTTTTCTGCTGGGGAAAAAAAAGTCAGTTTTTTTAAAGACTAAGGGTGAGGACTGTCCCCCTAAGAGGTTATAACTGGGGTAGCACTAGACTTGGTATTCTTTAATTTGCTCAAGGCTCGTTGCTGGTATTTCTGGACCATGTTATTTCACAAAACCAAACAAAGCAAAACCTGGATCTCCGGACTCTCTTTAAAATCAGAGTTGGCCACACCGGATCCATGTTTCTGGCCTCCACTTGCTTTAATGAAAGGGCGGTGTAAACTTTCTCTAAGTCAGCTTAGAGTGACACCAACAGCCCAGGTCAGCTCTACCGTCTTTCAGCCACAGAACTCCTTCAGCCTTTAGTGCCAGCTCAGGAGTCAGGCAAGTAGCAGCTGCGTCACCCAGTTACAGCCTCTAGGGGAGCAGTCCTCACCTGTCATCTTTAAAAGGACTGACTTTTTTTCCCCTGTGGCAGAGGAAGAGGAGGGTGGGAAAGCTAGGTGTGCCGAGGCAGCTTCTGAGGGTGCTCTCCTGTCAGGCACGGCACTAGTAAATATGAACTATTTCCCTTGATTGATTTTCGTCTTTAGAGCATGCTCTAATGAGGGAAAAGATCTCTTAGACGTACCTCGTTGTCAGTGAATTTAGTATTTGTTCAGTAAAGCTTTTGAATGAAAAAAAAAAAGCAACTTCTGATGTGAGTGAGAATGTGTTCAGCCTGGTGCTATTATTCCTTTAATGCAGCAATTCGGCAGAGGTGGAACCAATCAATAAAGAAAGGACATTTAATGAGATTTAGGAACAACCCAAAACATTGAAGCTCTCTTCAAGCATTTGATTATCTTGAGGCTTAATTATCTGTGTTTTCTACTTTAAATTAAAGAAAAGCCATAACTCAACGTTCCCAGCAGTTTAATGATAACACTCTTCAATTCAGGTTAATTAAAGCGCAGCTGTAATTAGAGTGTGGCGTTGTATATCACTAGGCTGCCGCGTGAGTATTTTCATTACTGTAAGAATTGGCTATTCAATTTCAAGATGGCATAAAGGACGCCCAAATAGATCTTAAGCTGGTTTGTGGAGACGGAAAAGAATCGGGGAATATTGTGGGTATAATAAAGCACAGGTAAATATGCATATCTTCAGAGCAGTCTCCATGGTTATGTACCTCACCAAAACAGCACTTCAGCAATGGTACTGCAAGGCATGGGAAGAAATGGTGCGCCCTTTCCCGGGCTGGCAGCAGCATGCCACCCAGCAGGGGGGACTGGTGTAACCCAGAGCTTCCTCAGAAGTGAGGCAGAGCAGGCCCATGAAGACAGAAGGTGGCAGATACCCAGGTGAACTGAAGGTCTTCTCTGAGGAAAACAGAAAGGCCGGTGCAGTGCGGGAGAGGCAGAGGGAGGCCTCCAAAGCCACTGCCGTCAGGAGATCCCAGCCATGGTGTCAGCTTTTTGCGTCTACCCTGTGTGTGACCAAAGCTGGGACATTGTTCCCAAGCCAGAATCTAATTGAGACAAAATGAGCAATTGTATGTAGCCATTGTCTGCATTCATCTGTATTTTCTCCCAGATACACAAAATAATGGAGTGATGTTTATAACGACAAGGCAAGGGGTGTCAGCATAATATAAACATCTCATTCTGTGTGCAAGAGACCCCTTACCTTGAAACTTTGAGAATCAGGGGACTTGGGTGCACCTTTCCAAAGAAACTTAGAAAACAAATGACAGCACCAGGGTTCCAAGGGTAGACCAAGGGGATCCAAGCTGATCTCATGCAACCGAGAACAGCCTGGAGTAGGTGACAGTTGAAGGCTGACTCATTCATGCTTTTGTGGGAAACTTATAAAATGAAGTCTGTGCTTCATCTCCAGTTGTTAAATCTGGAGTAAGGCTTAAAAAATATACATTATTTTTTTTAATGAGCAAGTGAAATCCGAGTACATAAAACTGCCCCATCCTTCCTGCACAGCACCCCATGCTCTGGGATGATAGCCTGTGTGTCCTGCTTTGAGCCCATCATTCAGGCAAATCAGAGACTCACAGATGGTCACATCTGTTAAGCTTATGTTAAGTTCTGAACCTTTGGAGCTAGAAAGGTGGCTCAGCAGCTAGGCTGAGAATGTTTGCTCCTCTTGCAGAAGACCAGAGTTCAGACCTCAGCATCCACTAGGGCAGCTCAGAACCATCTCTAAATCCAGCTCCAGGGAGTCTCATGCCTGCTTCTTTCTTGGTTGGTACCCACACCCATATGCCTACACACACACACACACACACACACACACACACACAAATTTTAAAAAAATCAGGATTTTTGCATTAACTTTGTTTTTAGCAGCAGCTTGGGTTGTGACACCAGCACCCATCTGCTTCCCTTTCTTCATGCTCCCCTCCTTCTTATTAAGTGCTTGTGAAGGCAGGGCTGGCCAATGTCAAGTGTACAGGAAGGCTAGGGTTGTGAAGTCACATTTGCCCTTATAGGATCTTATTCTTGAGCGGTTCACACAACATGACATTACAATGCACAGACTGAAGTCACAGGAAGTGAGGTCAGACCCGCAGGTCAGCCACTTTCTGCGTTAAGATTCTTCCTGTCTGTGTACTTTTCCTGTGATCTTATCAGATGTCTGGCCTTATACTTGGTGCAATTAATGAGAATCCTCATCTCTCAGTACATATTCCGGATCTATCCTATCTCTCAATTCTGCATCCTCTTCTGCCCCCAATCCCATCAAATGTAAGCAGGAAAAAAGGGAGGGAGGGAGGGCAGACACTGTAGCAGTTCCAGTTTCTTTTTACTTTATTGATTAGTAAATTCTTTAGTTATTAGTCTCAAGTCACTAGGACAAAAATGTAATGAATTAAGATATTTTTACCAATGTGTTTAGCTTGTTGCCTTATATTTTTTTCTTTTATCTTAATTGATTTTTATTGAGCTCTACATTTTTGTCTGCTACCCTTCCTTCCTCTCCCCTCCCATTCAACTCTCTCCCATGGTCCCCATACTCCCAATTTCCTTAAGAGATCTTGTCCTTTTCTACTTCCTGTGTGGATTAGATCAATATATGTCTCTCTTAGGGTCCTCATTGCTGTCTAGGTCCTCTGGGATTGTGAATTGTAGGCTGGATTTCTTTGCTTTGTGTCTAAAAACCACTTATGAATGAGTACATTTAATATTTGTCTTTCTAGGTCTAGTTACCTCACTTACTATGATGTTTTCTAGCTCCATCCTTTTGCCTGAAAATTTCAAGATGTCATTATTTTTTCAGCTGTGTAGTACTCCATTGTGTAAATGTACCACATTTTCTTTATCCATTCTTCGGTTGAGGGACATTTAGGTTAGTTTCCATGTTCTGGCTATGACCAACAATGCTGCTATGAATTAGCTGAGCACATGTTTTTGTGGTACAATTGAGCATCCTTTGAGTATATACTCAAAAGTGGTATTGTTGGGTCTTGAGGAAGGTTGTTTCATAATTTTCTGAGAAATCACCATACTGACATCCAAAGGGGCTGTACTAATTTGCACTCCACCAACAATGCAGAAGTGTTCCCTTTACCTCCTATCCTGTTCAGTATAAGTTGTCATCAGTGTTTTTGATCTTGTTGTTGCCTTAGATTTGATTAACTATGAAACATGGAAACTTAATAAAAAATTCTTTTGAATACTAAGTAAAGAATTTGTTTTTCCTTTAGTGCTGTCTTCAGAGTTTGAAACTGGAGTGAGGGAGCTAATGTCCATCCTAAGGAAGCTATAGTGCTCGTATGTGCTTGCAGAATGTGCAGCTGGAATGCAGGCGTTATGCTCTTGGAGAGTCTTCCTGTGGACTAAGGGAGGACTCCTGGAAAAGATGCTTTTTTATATGAGCAGATCCTCTAAGAAACTTGGGTTCCGGAAGAAGGTCAAGGTCAAGTCCCAGGAATCAGAAAACCTGGATCATGCAGTACCATAGGGAGCTTTCTCCAGACACATGCTCTGTTGAGGTTTCCTAACAAGAACCCTGAAGATTCAGGAAAGGGCACATCAGTTACAGTGTGATATGTGGTGCTTTGAGGGGCAATAGTGATATTAGTTTCATTATGAGAGCTAGCAAAGGTGAAGATGCCCAGGTAGGCGGGGTGGGAGAAGCAGGTGGGGTGGGCAGAGCCACCCAGAAGAAAGTAGATTCAGCAATCAGATTGGCAAGAACACAGAATTCCAGGTCCCGAGTCTCACAGCGAATCTATTAGTCAGTCATTCATCACTTGTAAAATATAAAAGCTTAATTGTACGAGGTTTTACAGCTCAGAGAGGAGGAGGACAAGAGGTGTATTTAAAATACAACGTGTCTCTCTGTCGCTCGACAGCTGATGGAGGTGCTGAGCATTTAGTACCCGGGTAACCTGAGGGCAGCAGCGGGCAGTGTGTAAGGGTCGTAAGGCCCAAGCCCAGCTGCAAAGCGTGGAGATACTGTGCTGGCTTTAGGCGACGGAGAAGACTCCAAGGAGGGAGACTCTAATTTTCTCATGTATCCACCTGCCTCCTTGTGCCTGGAATTCAGAAAACTGGACTCTTCCCGTGTCATCTTGCAAGGACAGATCTTTCAAAAGTCACACGAGGAAAGTTAAGATTGGCACAGCTCAGACATAGGACAGAGACGGGCCTCTTTCCCAGTTGAGTTCTCTGATTCCATTGATTGTGTAAAAAAGATCTTCCAATCTCAATGTGTGAAGGAGGCCAGACAAGCTCACTTGTTCCATGGTAGACTCCTGTAGCCTGATGCCAGAAAGGCACGTGCCTACAGAACTTATGTAAAAACTTAAGTTGCATCTTTAAAAAAAATATATATTTTCTGCTGGGCACTGGTGGCCCATGCTTTAATTCCAACACTCAGGACTCAGAGGCAGGTGGATCTCTGCGTTTGAAACCAGCCTGGTCTACAGAACGAGTTCCAGAACAGCTAAGGCCACACAGAGAAATCCTGTCTCGGGGAAAAAAAAAGTTCAGAGATGGTTCTATCTAGTCTCTTATGTTGGGAGTTTTGTAAATAGGGCTGAACATATATGAACATGTATGATGTGAGTGTAATAACTACTCCTGCTACAGAAACTGACAAGGTGGCAAGTAGTTCTTTCTGGACCAGCAGATAAACCACTAGCAATAAGTCCCACTAAAACCCTTAAGCAATGTTTTAGAGGCTTATGCAGATTCAGAATTCTGGACAGTGGGAAAGGCCAGTCATTGGGCAGGAGACTCAGTTAGAACTGGGGTGGCTGCTAGGGTCTCAACTGGCTGCTGAGTGTTGAGAGCAAACACACACTCTATGGTGTATGTCTCAGGGAAGAATGACAGTCAAACTTCCCCCAAAGGGCATTTGCTAGTACTAAAAATACTAACTGCCCACCTCAGAGAATTAAATTATTTTAACGTTTAAATGTCTTAGGGTCTTCTGGGGAGGAAAGACAGAGAGAGAGAGAGAGAGAGAGAGAGAGAGAGAGAGAGAGAGAGAGAGAGAGAGAGAGAGAGAGAGAGAGGCGCATGGATGTACATGTATTTGAGAATGGGTGTATTCTGAAAACTTCCCCATTGACCCTTATCAAAGCTACGAAAAAATGAGGTCTAGCATCATCCCCTCTTGTAGTGCTGAGGCGAGCAGGCCTGATTTTTGTCTCGCATGGCTCCCACACGGCTAGCTTAGCCTTGGAATAATTACACAGAAACTGTATTCATTTAAACACTGCCTGGCCCATTATTTCTAGCCTCATATTGGCTAACTCTTACATCTTGATTAACCCATTTCTAATAATCTGTGTAGCACCATGAGGTTGTGTCTTACCAGGAATATTCTTAACCTGCATCCATCTCGGAGAGGAGAGCTATGGCGACTGCCTGACTTGGCTTCTTTCTCCCAGAATTCTGGTCTGTCTACTCCACCCACCTAAGGGCTGGCCTATCAAAAGGCCAAGGCAGTTTCTTTATTAACCAATGAAAGTAACACATAGACGGGTGACCCTTCTACATCACCCTCTAACAGCCCAAATTCCTTCTATTTTCTTGGTGTTCAGTCATACAAGTCTTTAATATATACAATATATATATTATTTATATATAAAATATAATATTTACATATAATATATGTTTTATATATTAGACATTCTCATATCCAGAAGCTATTTTTTTCCAATTAAAGTTGGATGTGGTTTTTCCCCCTCTAGCCCCTTGATCCTAAAACCCCTGTTTCCCAGTCCACAGTATTTGAATTGCTTCTAGTGTTATTATGGCAGTTATCCTGAAGTCCTGGGGCCTCTGGGCAGCTGGAGGGGGCTGGTACTTTTGGGAAAAGCTGGCTTTAGAAGGCTTGATGGATTTCGACAGCTTAGAAACTGTTTTTCTGTTGTCTGCCACTTTCCTGGTGGCAGAGTCCTTTGCTCTAAGCCCCAGCTTTGCATCCACTTTGTAAGCACACTGGAAGGTGCAAACTCTATGACAGGCTTCCATGCTTAATTCACACCAGCAAGTAATCCTTCCAGTCAAGGGGACTGATTTAATGGCAGGGACAATTTATTTCTCTCTGGGTAGTTAGAGACAGCTGGACTCTAATTCTTAAGAGCCTTTGTTCAGGAACATCTGGGTTGAAAATGCTATAGTTAACAGATGATGTCGGCAATAAAAGTAAGGGGGCTTTGTATAATGGCATTGTCAAATTTGGTAGACCTCTACTTAATAATTATAAGGAAAGCAATCTAACTTGTTATTACAACAGTTTTATTGCAGATTGCTGGTTTAAGACCTTTTTGTGACAAGTGGCATTCCCCTCTCCCCTTAGAAGGGGAAAAAAAGATCATTTCTATTTCCTTGTAATTGTTGCAACTAGTGACAACTTCCCACATTGGACATATTGGGAAATTTCATTTTAGAAACCAAGAATTAGACTCTTGCTAAGTAATGGCTGGATTTGTCTTGTTTACTATACTGTGAAGGCTTTCTGGCTTTTTTCTCTTTTGTTCTTCACTAACCTTGATTGTGCTTCCTGATTCTATACCTGTTCTGTATACATAGTAATCCAACAAGCTGAGCAAAGCCAGAGGAATGAAGATTGTGCCTAGATAAGGCTGAGCCAGGAAGAAATGGGCACTGTGGCACAGTGGAGAAGGGGCAACCCTTGGAGGAGTCCCTTTTAACTAAATAAAGGATGGCTCCAGTGTGACTAGATTTGATTTGCAAAGGAATACTGAGAAGCCAGATCCTTTGAAGGAATACTATGTTGTTCAAACAGTATGGGTCAAGTTTGTGTTGGACTTCATTGGGCTTTCTCTGCACCACACATTAAATGGAGACTGCCTTTTACTTTTTTTTTTTTAATGCAAAAGCTATTTGAATGCAAAGTCCATTCTACTTTACCAAACGAAAATAATTCGAGTTAGTATTCAACCAAAGGACATCAGTTTTGGATCATCTGCAAACACATTCTTAGGCATGTACCCTCCTGTAACACAGGATCTAGAAGAACCCAAGAAGAAATGACTCTCTGTATCTTCAAATAAGATTTGCATCTTGGCCTAATGGTTGGAAGGCAAATGTTAGATTCCCAGAGCTTATCATGATTATTATCTATTATTGTTTCCATTTGTGTCTTCCCCAGTCTGTTGGCATCTAATCTAACAAGCAAGACAAAAAGCATCTTATTTCAGGATTCTGCACTCACTTCCCACGCTCTGTTAGTTCTCTATTTTGTTTTCCTCTTCATTGTTCTAGCCTCTCCTGTGAATCTCCTGTCTCTTCATCCGGTTTGCTTCATGCAGCCTTCATCAAAAGCTTGTTCTTTACACTCCTGGAATGTCAGGGAGGCAAACATGTGCCGTATCTAGTAGAGACGTTTAGAACATAGAGGGAGGTGAACATAAAATTACCTTATTAGCTCCCTTTTTTGCTTATGTAGGCTTGACTTCAACCACCACCTTTGGACCTCTGATCCCACTCCACACCTCTCATATTGTTAGACCAGAGGATGTTACTGCTCTCTGTAGCAGGATCTAGCAAAAAATGTGTGATTTGAACACTCAGAGAACCATACTTCTCTTTGTGGATTAATTGATGGTTTGTCAGTGTGGTTTGCAAATATTGAAAAGATACTTGTTTGAGCAATATTTAAAACATAGATGAGTATAAGGAGGCAGGCAGATGGGAGGGGGGAAGCTGAGCAGTAGCAAGAAGTGGGCACTGGGGACATTGGAGAAGGTGTACCTCTTGAGGAGTTCCTTTTAGCTATATGAAAGATGGCTCCAGTGTGACCACATTTGATTTACCAAGGAAAACTGAAAATCCAGATCTTTTTTAAAATATGAAATTGCATGTTGGTGTCTGTTTCCAGTTTCTTAAGGAATACTGTGTGGTCAGACAGTATTGGCCAACTTGCATGCTCAGCTCCCCTGGGTTTTCTCTGCTCATAGAGGAGCGACAACACCATATATATTACATGGCGACTACATCTCTACTTATTTCTTTAATGCAGAAGCCATTTGACATTGAGCTTATAGATTTTCCCTCCTTGGAATTCAGTTAATCTTCTATTTAAGAAGGGGATGAGGTGCTGGAGAGATGGCAGGTCTTCTAGAAGAACTGGGTTCAATCCCCAGCACCCATATGACAGCTCATAACCATCTGTCAGGCAGTGCACAAGATCGTCTGGGTCAGACTGACCTTCTTGCCTGAGGAAAGTCCTTGATTCTTAAACCCAGCAGGGTAAATGGCACTGTGGCAACTAAGAGTGAACACATTCACCCTACTGCATTTGATCCTAGTCAAAATGAGGCAATGAAATGTACACTTACTAGGAGCCACTTTTCCCTTCCCACCAGTAGGGTTAAATCTATACGAGCAGTTAAGAGCTTCGATCCCGCAAACTATGAGAGCCCTAAATAAAAATGGCAGTTCTCCACAGGACAGCAACAAATTAATTCTGAGTGATCCCTGTTGAGATCAGACATTTTTTGGCTACTATTTACATTCAATGGTGTGTGCTTGATCCAGTAATTTGCTTCAACAACTAACGCATAGGTTATATAATAGTTTAACAACAACAACAACAACAACAAAACGATTTAAACTCCAGGAAGAACAGCAGCACAAGGAATTAATTGCATCCTGTGGACCATAAACTAAGACAATTTTCCTTGCTGGGGTTGGTGATTCTTTTATTGGTGCTTCAGAATTGTTCTACACAACCACCTCAAAGTCCAGGTCATTAGACTCCTGGCAGGAAGCAGAAAGCCTTCAAATCAATTGTAGGGAGAGCCCAGATACCCTCGTATGGAAGTGCTCTTCTGAAATCTAACTATCTGTGGATCGTAATACCAAGGAGCCCCATGTCCCATGCAAGAAAAAGCAGTTGGTGTTATTCCCTAAAGAGAATGGGAGGCTCTCACTGTGCACCAGCACTTTCCTTGTGAGCCACACATCTTTATGCCTAATCTATCTTATTACGTCAGTTCCTCACTTGAAAACAACCACAGGGGCTGAGGAGCTGGCAAAGTCCACCCTGTGCAAGCGTGAGGACCAACCCCCAGGATCCATGGAGAAAGGCAGGTGTGGGCATATGCATTTGTAATCCGAGTGCTGGGGAGTACGAGGGAGGGAGATCCCTGAAGCAGACTAGCCAGACAGCATGGAAGAATTGGTGATCTCCCATAAGAGACCTGTCTCAAAAAACAAGGTCTGAGCAGCAGTACTCAGGGTTGAGCCCTGGCTTCCACAATGTGCACGCACACCCCTCACCTGCATGTATCCACACACAAAGTCACATCAACTCCATATCTCTCATTCACTTAGAATAAGCAGCATGTGCTTTGTTGGGGCAAGCAGAGTCCTCATGACCTTTCACCCCACCTTGCTCTCTGACCCACCCATGGCTTGTCTTGATTTGCTCTTTCAGTGCCGGCTGTGCAGCTCTGTGTCTGGTTCTCAAACATTTAGACCTTTTTTATGACTCAGGACTTTTGTTCTTGTCGTTTCTTTCCCCCAGAGATCTCTTTCTCCTTGCCCTCTCCTTCCTCCCCAGTGTTCTCTGCATCTTCAGGGTGGTCCTCTTGGACTATTAAAAATTCACACACCTATTTTCCCCCAAGTTACTATTTATCCTCACAAGTGGTTTTATTTCTACATAGGATTTGTCAAGATCTAGAAATTTATTATTGATTCCCTTGTATATTGGCTTAAAATTGTACTTTCCCTGAAAGCACACTTCACTGGAGGGGAAGATGTCTCTCCCTCTAGGTCAGTTAGAAGCCTAATGCTTAACCACTGGATGGGTTGTGTGGACATTCTGGGTCTTAACTTTACCAACAGTCAAATAGAAGGATGGTATCTCCCGTGGAGGAAGGTGATAAGAAATAAGTAGAGCCACCTAGGCCTTAGCTAGGACCTCATCCCTCATCCCCCATCCCCTTTACAATCCTGAAACTAAATAACCAGGGTTCATTTTTCATCATCACTTGAGCAATGTTCCATTATTTAATATCTCCTAGAATATATGATTTAATGCTTATTGTAGAAACATGTGATACATAATATATGTGGTTCATTTTTTTCTTTGTGTGAGCTCTTATCTCTTTAAACAGTCAATGACCATCTTCATCTAAACTTTACTACATTATTTTCAGGTTTATATCTTACTCTTTGTGACTCCTTAAAACACCTTAAAACAATTCTCAGAATTCATTTTGGATTTGGCAGCCTTACACTCCACTATACCGTTCTTCATTTAACCTTTGCCTTTGAGTTTTCTACTCCACATGACTAGCACTACCTGAATCTCTTTGTGCACAAGCATGCTGTGACACCTCTTTTTATGTTCTTGGAGCTGAGACACAGTGAGTAGGATTCATCTGTTTATGGAGGCCCTCTGTGTTAGTGGCTCCGTTTGCTGTGCACTGTGGGGGGAATTCCAAACACTTTGAAGACTTGTCTGTGGCCAAGGAGAGAATGGGAAGCAGCCACAGCCAGCGTAAACTTAGCTAGGCGCTAAATGACGTGGATACAGGCAAGGTGCTGGCGAGGTTTGACAAATAAAATCTATAAAGAGAGCAATAGCTAGAATATTGCTTGGAGCTGGTGATTAGACTGGCTGTGGCCTGGGAAAGTGGTTTGGAAGAGAAGAGAAGATCCTGGGGTGCAGAGGGTGCACAAGAGTGAAGGTGGGGAGGCAGGAACAAGCCAACAGAGAGCAGTCTGGTCTGCCGCCCAGAGTCCTGCGCAGAGGAGGTGAGGCAGCCTGGATAAAACCAGGAGTGAGAAAGCTGTAGTCATGCGCTGGGCACTTAGATGGAGGCTAAGTATTATTACCGTGATTCCAAGCACATGGGGGGCTGCTCTGAACAACAATATGAGCCATTTGTACAAAAGGCTGAAATGGAATCCAAATAACAGGTCGCACTGCTCCAAGTCTCTTCCTCCTGCTGCAGTTAACGTTTTACTACCCGGCTGAGTAACTAATGAATCTGGCCGCTGTAAATCCCCAGGCACAAATCTCTGCTTGGGGTCTGTGTCTAGACATCCAGACCAGAGCCCAATTTGCACTTTGAACATCCAGTCCCTTATCACTTGTGGGAAATCAGCTTTAATGGGGAAGATGTGGAGGTGTCATTTTACTGACCCTGCCTTTGGCACCTGGGGGTAGACAGGGCTCCCTGGATAATGACTGCATTAGGGGACTGGAAGTTCCAGAAGGGGTTTGTTATGAGACTCCGCTGTTCACAGTCATTGACTGGGAAGCCTCTGTCTCATTGCAGGCTGTGCTTTGTGAAGCTGAAACTCCTGATGATAGCCATTGAGTACAAGTCTGCCAACCGGGAGAGCCGGTAAGTTGACCTTCATGTTTGAAGTGTTTATCCCGGGAGGGGTCCCGTCCACTTCCTCTTTCTCGCTTTATGAATTATTTACTTGGAACCCAGTGCAGCACCTCCAGAATCCTGCAAAACATTTCAAGACACTGCAGCTTCTATTTCAGACCAGGCTGTCACCCCATACTCCACTGGACACCCAGACATTTCTCTGGAAGACAGGAGAGGGTAGCTCCACCCACTATGCTATAGATACCCTTTACACAAGAAAGCAGGAATGGAAGGACTCTCTCTTGAAGTTCTTTTTACTGCTGTAAGCAAAAAGCAGGTGGCCTCAGGCCTTCTTTCCAGCAGCCTGCAGTAGAGTGGTAATGGGAGGGGCCAGCTCTCTCAGTAGCCGATCTGTAAGCAGCCTATTGTGGACCATATGTGTTTCTCCCACTGCAGCCATAGCCAGGTGGCAGAATATCAGCTTCATGTAAATTAGCCAGAAGAGAAGAGCTCTGAGGCAGGAGCTCTCATCATTTATTTATTTTTTACTTAATGATGTGCAAATCAGACCAGTGAGGGACAAGGTCTGGTTGAAATAGATAACACCCCAGTCGATAACATGACCTTACTGCTGGTTGGTGGCAGCAATGTCTGAGCAGGAATCTGGTAGTGGTGGTGGGAGGTCCTAGGTGCCTCGTTGATAACACAGATAATCTTGGATCCTCAATTCTTACTCATAGTTTGGGGAGAAAGATAGCTGGTTAAAAGATAGCCTGACTTTTGTTCTCTGAAACGATGTATCCAGATGCTGTACCTGCTCTAGCAAGGCTTTTGCTCCTACATGTTCACAGGGTCAGAAGGGCAGCCCACCCACCTCAATACATGTCTTCATAACCAAACAGAATGCAGGACAACACTTAAAAAGTTCTTCTAGCTTCATTCAAGGAGTTTGGTCAGTCTTGATAAATGACCACACACACACACACAAACACACATGCCTATTTCCAAATATGTGTCTGTGACGTAAACAAAAGGAACACTGGATCACAGGCAAGTGAATCCTCTGTTGTCCCTCCCCTTAACTGTCATGTCAGATTGTCCACAGCCAATCTGATCAAATGCTGAGTTACTTTGAAAATCCAAATCAACCAGACAATGGAAGAGAAAATGGTGGATTTGGTGTCCTTTTGTAGAATGCTGTGGTATCAATTTCAAAACTATGCATGGAAGGATACATTTTTCTTTTCCTTGTTGGCAAAGGAAAGACTATTAAAAGTATTATTTGAGCCCAAGAGAGCCATGGCCATTTGTCTGTCAAGAGTTAAAGTGGGATTTGCTAGAGTTACCATTAGCCCACCTTTATACTATAGCCTTACCTGGATCCACATGTGTGGAGGAAGGACTGTGGGTCCTTGGATTTTTTTGGGGGGGTGGGGTAGGTTGTGAATGGCAATCTTTGTGGATCAGAGGACCTTTCTCTATTGCTTTTGTGCATCTCTCTCCAAACAAACATAAAGGAAAGGAAGGAAGGGAGGGAGGAAGGGAGGGAGGGAGGGAGGGAGGGAGGGAGGGAGGGAGGGAGGGAGGGAGGAAAAGGATCTCTGCGTAGGTGGTATTGATGAGTATTTTCTGGAATGATCTCACAGCGGCACTGAGCCATGAGCATCAGCCATTCAGCTCCCACTTACCACCCTTTGGTCCCAGGAAAGAGAGGTGCCACTAGAGGCCAGGCACTATTCTAAGGAAACAGATTTCAGGTCCCAGGAAAACACAGCCTTCTCTTTGACAGGGCCTCTCATTGATTCATAAACCTGAGCTGTTTCCAACAAAGCTGTGTTTAGAGATATAGGTTGTGGATTTTGTTTTCCCTCCTAGTGCCCCCAGAAAAGGCAAAAAAAGAACTTGTCTGGCTTTGTATTGGCTTTTTGTGTGCAGTTGCCAGCATTAATCCTCAGTGTGGCTTGGTCTCAGTGTGGAAGCACGTGAGTGCTGTGGAAAAGGTGTGCTGGAGGGAACGTGGCTCGTCCCCCACAAAACACAAGATGTACTCAACAAAGCGTCTAAGTCCAAAGCGCACTTTTGTTTTTATATCCTTGTGAGAGAACTAGTCCTCGTCCTCTCACGTTTTGTAATGGACAAGGTATGGAAATCTAGAGAAGCTGCTTCTCTTCCCACTTCCTACCTCTGACCAATGTTTGAGGTTCTTCTCTGTTGTTGGCTCCACCCATGATCCTGTTTCCATGCTTTGCTGATAAACCTTGTTTTCACACGCATCCTTCAAATGATTTGAAACAAAGGTTTTATTCCTTCCTTCCTCCTGGTGTCAGTCAATTTATTATCAAATTGTTTGATTTGAAATTCTTTTCTTGTCGTTTTGCAGAAGCCGAAAGCGGTATGCATTCTTCGTTAACTTTCCTTCCAACCTCCACCCTCTGTCTCCACTCCTAACCACAGGACTAACCATTTGCCAAGAACTCAAGAAGAGAGATTATATATATGGATATATAATCTCATTCCCTTGTCTAGTATATATATATAGTATATCTATACATATATATATATTTTATACATATGTATCACCCGTCTCCCACTAGAATACATAAAAGTAGCCTGCTGCTGTCCTTGTTTGATTTGTTGATTCTTTTGGTTGATGCACTAACTTCTTTGCAGGAAAACTAAAATAAATAGGTAAAAAGGTAAACAGAAAGGCATAGATTGTCTTCAATCTTAGCACTAATGATGAAAACAAATAATATTCAACTTGAAAAGGAGACTGTTTCTCTCCAGCCCTCTGTGTCTGTTTCTGTACTGTCCTGATGTTGTCCTAGTATCCATCAGATGCGGGCACCATTTTGTCTTCATCCCACATCCACATTCCCAGTGACCTTCTCGCCCCTCTGTTGAGTTTCCACTTTGTCAATCAGTTTCTGTCCTTTATCCACAAAACAGAGACCAAGCCCTAGCACCTCACCCTTTCCTCATTCTTGTTTGGGTTGATTTCATTTTGACTATCTAATTTCTTGAGCAGTTCTCTGTAGAGACTTAAAATGCCAGCACTGAACTGCCTAGCTGTGTATTTGTGTTCTACAGTAAGCACTGTTTGTTGGGACAAACTCATGGTTTCTTTTGCCCCTTGTGTATTTGGCACATTTCTTAGTAGGAAGTATCTCAGCTTTTACCATGTCACTTCATCCTGTTTTGCCGCTGTTTTGTGTTGCATGAAGCATGACTAAATTATTATCAATGGCGTTTTTTTTATTATTTGGGTTTGGGGTGATTGTTTTGTTGTTGTTACATTTTTCAGCATAGTTTTTTTACAAGGCATTCTCTAAGACAGTACTGTTGAAAAGAGACTGCGACAATGCCGACCTCTTCATGTTCTTCTCCGTGGTTGTAGTCACTGTCATGTGTTTGTGTTTATACTTGTGTGTTTGTGTTGTCTGGGATTCTTTCCAACGTCAGATCTTCTGTGATTTTTTTTTAGTAGATGTGAATAAATAGAGGTGGCTTCCTGTCAGTTTGGTATTATTGATATGATCCAACTGCGAGAAGTTATTGCAACACTATGCATCTTCAGAGGTCCACAGTGGTTGCACCTCTGCTGTTGGCTTCTGGCCTGGGGCCCTTTTACTTTGTGGTGAAGGCATGTTGTGATATGGGCATGACTTGTCTTAACGTGTACCAGAGAGTATGGCTTGCTCCCAGAACCACATGTCCAGTGCTATCTTTCCTAGATCAGCTCTCTAGCCTCTCCCATGTAGCTAGTCTTCTTTTACTCTACAAATATATGGAAATTTTACTTTTAAGATTATTGATGTAGACTTGGGCTAAATCATATATTGCCAATATTGTTGTGGACCACAGTGATGGTCATTTGAGTCTGACCAGCTGGGAGCAACCTTGATTATGGTGTCTCTGTATGTAAGTAAACTAGGCCTATGCATATTGAAGCATGGAATACACACCTGTGTCTTCTACACATATTCTAATGTAAATGCATGTGTCTAGTTGTGTGGGACTCCAGCAGCACTTATTGAAAAGCCCAGAAGAAATGGAAAGTTCCAGAGAAGTGATGAGGTTTGAGATTTGGGTTTTTTCTAAGCTATGTCATAACACAACACAAACTGCAGTGCAGTTGAACTTCCTGAGAGGGGACAGAAATTGGTTTGAATCAAGTTCCTGCTGACAGTAATTGTCCATGAACTTGAGTGATAAGAGAGACCTCTTCCCAGTGGTGTGAGTCAGCAGGGCATAGCATGAACTGAGCTCCTCAGTGGTTCTGACTTTCTTACTCTGTTTAATGAAGTCCCATTAGCTTGCTAGACACAACTGTGATCATAATGTTTCCAAGTATAAACTATACCTTCACAGAAGTGGTGATATTTTCTCAATTGCTTGGGGAATGGTACACGATGCCTCAAGGGGGTGGATGGGGACAAAACTACACACACACACACACACACACACACACACACACATGCATGCACGCAGTCTGTTTGTCCATAGTGGATGAAAGTCTTCTTTAAGGTATCTGTTTCAGTTGAGTTACTAGTCATTGGCCATTCCCCCTAACAAAGGTAAGGATTAGGAGGACTGAAGGAAGGATTACTAAATAATTCTGCAGCTGTTGCTCCTTAAGTATTGGAGAGAAGAAAAAGAATATTTCTCCCCACCTAGTCCTGATTTTTTTTTTCAATCTGCCGCAAGTTCAAGCATAAGATAGTCAATGTAATGTCTGCCCTAGAGCCCTGATAAAAACATGTCCCATTGGATAGAGCCCATTCTGTGTGGATATGTTCTGCAATCAGAAACATGCATTTCAGTTCTAAGTGAGTTGTGCTTTCAGTATTGAAACCAATTGCTCCAGCTGCCTAAGTGACATATTTGCATATTTGTATATTTATACTTAATGCCTCTGGGAACTTAGCTTGGTGGCCAATCTACAAGAAGACTTGTGGTCACGCATTTGATCAGGCTGACTGATGAGAATCGCAATAGTTGTTACTTTCATTTATTGGAGAGAAAAAGAGAAACTTGGAGAACTGAGGCCAGTTTCCATTCATTCTACAGATCTAGAAAATGCCTGTAGCATGTAGGACTCCCAAAGTTCTACTAAGAAAAACTCAGAAGTATGGGGCTGGAGAGATGGCTCAGAGGTTAAGAGCATTGCCTGCTCTTCCAAAGGTCCTGAGTTCAATTCCCAGCAACCACATGGTGGCTCACAACCATCTGTAATGGGGTCTGGTGCTGTCTTCTGGCCTGCAGGCATACACACAGACAGAATATTGTATACATAATAAATAAAAAAATATTTTAAAAAAAAAGAAAAACTCAGAAGTAAACGGGGATCCTGTTTCCCAGTCTTCCAACCAGCAGTGATCTCTTACAGAAAGTGTATGCTTTGCTCTTGTGAAGGGTAAGCAGACGAAGAATAAGCTTTGCTGCAGACCTAGGAAAAGCAATGAGCGAGAATTCATGGAGATGGGACCACACAAGCCTTGTGCTGCCAGCTCTCACTAGGCATTTTCAGTGGAAGTCAGCAAGGTCATGGGGGAAAAGGGGGGATAATTTATATCTTCCTTGAAATGAGGAAATGTCTCTGCCAAGACGTCCTTGTTGGAATTCTGCTAATGGATGCGCAGGAAGAAAGGCCTCTCCCGATAGGAGACTCCTCTTGGAGATTTCCTTGATTCTCCGCATGACACATCTTGAGTTTTATCTCTGATAAGCTTATGACTTAAACAAAATTGGAGCCAGAAAATTGATTAAAAGTGGTGCTTGTGGAGGAAGGTGTTTGGCAGCCATAAGAACAAAACAAACTTGACATTGAATAGTCTCCTAAAAAGATTTGCCAAAAAACAAACAAAAAAGTTAACATTCCTAGTAAGTCAATAGCAAATTTTAAGTCTAAAAGGCATTTTGTAAGGAGAGGAAAAAGTTATTCCTGCCTAGAATTCATATCTTTTTGCATTTCTCAGATGAAGAAGACTAGCATTTATTTAAATGTTTCTAGATTTGGAATGCAGGTAACAGTTATGCAATCTGAAATACTAAAATCAGGAATGTATTTCTCCAAAGAGGCTGTAAAATTCACAAGTCACCTAGGAAACTTCCTATGTTGTGGGTCCCAGGAATCAGAGGCCTGTTCTTCACTACCCTTAGAGCTCAGTCTAGCCTGTGCCACACGGAGCACCTGGCTGATGGACTTCCTATTTTTTTTTTCCTGCATGGGCTCATTCTTTTGACTCCCTCAAATGAACCGACCCAAGCCTGTCTTAACCTAGCCTCTATAGCTGCCTCATACTTCATATGCATACAAGTTTAATCTTTGCACCCTGTCCATAGGGCACATGAGGGTATTTGGGGATCCCAAGAGCTCTGGGGACAGGAGATGCTGTCTATCTCTTGCATATCACCATACAACTCAAGGAATGGAGTGACTTTGATTTGTAGCACAAGGTAAATCTGTAGTAACCCATTTCTAGATGTTGCCCAGAGACCACACCTTCCCAAGGGTTCTGTTAGCATTGAATACAAAATTGAGAGTAGGCCAATGGAGGTGTGAGGGCTTCTTTATTCTGACGTTTTTAGTCACCTTGCTTATATTTATAGAAACCAAAGATGAAGGACATAGACTATAGCCTTTATTCTCTTAGGAACATTGTCAGTCAGGTATTATTCTTTGCATTTTATAGTTTAGGAGGGTAAGAGCTAGCTTCCTTCAAAGCCAGGATCCAGTGGTTATGATGCATGCACCTAAGTGCTTCACTAACACTGATGGCTAGGGAAGCTGAGGCTGGTGCAACAGGTTGATCTCCACCAGCACTGACTTGATTAAAAGATGCTTGAAGACTGCAGCAAGCCACTTCGACATGCATTCTCTAGACTGCAATCCCTGATGTCACCGCAGGCCAATTCTTGTTCAGTCAGTGCAGATAAAGACCAGAGGAAACTGAAAAACCTCTGTGGCTAGGAACCCTGAGATCACCACATTTCATAGTGACTCAGTGGACTGGATCACCATGTGTTGTAATAGGAGCGGCAGGCTGCGTCCCCAGCACCCCGGCCGCCGGCTAGCTTATGCCCTGAAATAACAACACGGAAACTGTATTCTTTTAAACACTGCTTGGCCCATTAGTTCCAGCCTCTTCTCAGCTAACTCTCGTACCTGGACTAGCCCATTTTTAATAATGTGTGTAGCCCACGAGGTGGCTTACCAGAGAAGATCTTAACCTGTGTCTGTCTGGAGTGGGAGAATCATGGTGACTCCCTGACTCAGCTTCTTTCTCCCAGCATTCTGTTTTGCCTACTCCACCCACCTAAGAGATGGCCTATCAAAATGGGCCAAGACAGTTTCTTTATTAGCCAATGACCTTCCTCCATCAACCATGGGACAGATAATGTGGCACGAAGCATGAGAATAGGAAGCACAGCTTTTTGGACATAAATGTCTGACCAAGACAACATGTGTCAAATTTTACCTTCCATGTTCTGTTGTTCGAGTCGTGATAGAACCCCACCCAGCCAGCCAGCTCAGGATCCCTTCCACTCCTATGTGGATTCTTAGCAAAATAGAGGCTTCCCAAACTTTGGGGAACATACTTTTAAGACTCCAGAAGTGTGTGGGAATTTTTTAATAGAAGTACTCATGCATTATTCTATCATGTATAGTTTTTAATTCTGTCACTTCATCACAGAGGATATTTTTGATAAGAAGCACAGTTTTCCAGTCCACCGAGCCACGAGACCTCTGATGGAATGTAATATACTTGGACATTTTTACAGGGATGACCTGGTAACAGTAACCATAATCAAAGGCATCAAGCTCTTTAGACATTATCTTCTTTGACAAATGGTTATTGTTAGTCTTAATGCACCTCTCATAGGGAAAAGCAGTTGAATTCTTGGTAGGTTTAGGAACTTACCCCAAATTACCACTTCAATGCTGGAATATGAACCCAATTTATGATTGCAGAGGCAGTCACATAGGAACTGCCTTTCAGGAAAACAAGGCAAAGATTGTACAAAATCTAGAACCCTGTGATCCTAAAATGCCTTACTTAGGTGATTTTGAAAAGGAAATCAATATAAACTATATAATCTCACGTGCACCTTAATGAGCACAAACTAATTTTTACATTCATTTAACTGCAAAAATTTGTATAATCTCTGACACCTCTGCCTCATGACTGTGCTAAATGAGAAGGCTTGTGATATGGGTGTGGGAATTGGCAGAGGAGTCATGATAAGGTCTCTTTGTAAAACCTCTGCCTTTTGCAGTGTGTCCTTAGTGCAGACCACAGGCCCATTAGGATGGACTGATGAGTTCTGATGTGGAAGGAACCTCATTGCTGCTGGTGGTTCTGGGGAAGAGCGGTCGCCTCTTTATTCTCTCTTATTTAGTGTTAACAGCAGCCATGGCAATGGCGCAAGCCCCGCTTCCCGCTGTCAGGTCTTGTAGGCAATGGTAGGTGCTCTTGTACTGTTTCGCAGCTATGAACAGAAACCTCAGGGTGATGATCTGATCAGAATTCTCCCAACAGTGCAGAAGTTCACCTGGGCTCTCTCTGTTTTGCTGCAGAGAGAGAGAGAGAGAGAGAGAGAGAGCTACTTTGACAACACTATCTCCTGAATCTTACCACTACAGAAAGATCACATATTAATTTTTCCCCTCCCCCAGCTGGGGGTCTTCAGTGAACCGGAGCCCAAACCTCTTTTGCCTTAATCACTAGCTTTTTATATCAAATAATGGTGCTATTGTCTTTTGCTTCATCCCAAGTCTCTAAATTCTACACCTGTTATACACAATGCCTCATCACTATTTCTGCATAGGACAACACAGTACTCTGCTTTTGATCAGCAGAAACTTGACTGTTTCTCTCATTTATTAGATTAGGATCCTTTGATCTCTATGCCACCCCCAATATAACTTGGCCAGCTAGTCCATATCTATCTAGCACTTGTAGGGCTGTGCATATTTAGATTTATATATCCCTACAAGACAAGGCAGTTGTTTTGTTTCTGTTTTTAGAGATAATTTTCATTTGTCTTTAAGCTGCAGTGGGCCCCAATGACAGAATACTATTTTTATATCTCATTCACAGAACCCATCCATTTTTATAAAAAGCAGACTGGAATCATTGCGTATATTTGACAGATAATAGCTTTCTTTATCAGTATGTAGATCGTGTTCTTCATAGAGTCTGCTTACAAGTCCTTATCAAAGCCTCAAAGATGTGCGGTTTCATTATGCATTACATGTATCATAGGTGTCTTGTACCATTCCCCATGGAAATATGTGGTATGTATATATGTATGTTTCTGTATACACATAGGGGTCCCATTAATGCTCAATCACCTAAGGGGAAGTGGGGGTTGCATAGAACTTCATTAGGCTGAGTGTGTTTCAAAACTGACCATCAAAATCAGTTTCTAAATGGATCCATCCTGAAGATTGTACTTCTGGGAGCAGCTAAGCAGCTCCATTAAGCAAACCTAGACCCTAAGATCCAGACCTTTGATGGCCCTGACTTGGAGTGTGCTACCTGGAGCTAAATTATGGCATGATTGAACTAGATGTGTGGCCCAGTGAATGTCAGGCTCTAAGGAAAGGTCTAAGGAACAAGACGATTGGGGCCCCTATCAAGGCAACAGGATGGTGTCGTCATCAAGTCTTTATCCTGAACCCCAGCTCACACTTTTGTCTTTTTTGTTTGTTTCTGTTCATTGAGCAGAATATTAATTAACCCTGGGAACCACCTTAAGATCCAAGAAGGTACTTTAGGATTTTTCATCGCAAGTGATGCCAAAGAAGTTAAAAGGTAAGAGTTAATTTTTATCTGCTTTCTTTCTGGTCCAACCCCAGACACTTAGATCTACTGAGACCTGCATGCTCCATATGTCCAAGACTCTAACTCCAGAAGTAGTAATTGCTTCCTAGGGTGTCTTTTCCCACAGTCAGTTCCCTGTCTTTAAGTCAGAATACAAAAAGTTTAGATCAGGAAGCATCGTTATCTGCCCCTTCATCTTACAAGGAAAGAAACTGAGGCCCAGAAAGCAGAAGTGACTTCAAATCATTCTAAGTCTTTCTGTTCTGAAGGAGATGCACAGGACTTCTGGCCCCTGTCTGAGGTAATTTTCCTAATATTGTATGGGTAAATGTCCTTGCATATGTTCTGATGTAAATGCCAAGAAGAACTTCAAACAGTTTGGATTAATTTTCGGTGCAACATCAAAATGCCCCTATCTGTGCTCACAACTTTCTAAGCCCTGGCTAACATTGTCAGCTTCAGTTGGGAAGCATCTTTAGGTCTAGTATGAGGCTAGCACCAAGCTCCACATTTCTTAAAATTTTTTATTAATGTCTTTATTCCTATTTAAGTAACTTAGGGAATCACAGGACTTTGCATATCAATTTAGACTTTTGTTTATATTTGATTTTATTCCACCAACTCCATAACTTTTGCTTTCAGAAAATATGATATAATTAATCAAGAAAAGTTACTCAACTGAATAATTGTGTTACATATTTTAAATCAATACTTACTATGAGTGTCTTCAATTCTTTGTGGATGCCCATTGTCTTCTATTGAGTCCCCACTCAGAGCCAGGTCCATACGACGTGTGCCTATTCTTTATGCTAACCCTCAAAAATTACCCCAGAAATAGAAGTCAGTCTGCTAAAGTGCTCAGAACTCTGGCCTTCTTGTCTGTAAAAGGCCAACACCTACTTACTCTGCACCACTGCTGCTCTGGGTACTAATGGGTTTCTTTGTGTTCATGACGTCACCCAGCCTTAGAGTTCCTTCTTTGTCTAGGAAGGAACTAAAACATGGCTTCATTGGCCAGCTTGTGCAAAGTCACTGTGCTAGTGAGACATAACAAGACATATTTGCAAAATCTCAAATATGCTAATATAGAGCCCTGCTAATACTTGACAAAGTCAAGCTTATGATTTTCTACCCACTCAACTCTAGCAAGTGGGACTTTAAACAAGTTTTTAGACTACTAGTTTAAAAGTTTCCAGGGAAAAGAGCCCTTAGAGTTGAGGGTTTTTTGTTTGTTTTGTTTCATTTTTTTGTTTTCTGGTTTTGTTTTTTGTTTTCTGGTTTTTATTTTTAGTTTTTACTGATCTCTCCAATAAGTTTACTTCTGCAAATTGGAAATTGGAGAATGATTGGCATTGTTAAACCATGTAAGGGAGATCCATCTCTATCTGGTTCATGGGTAAAATACGCTGAGACAGGAGGCCATCAGAACTATCCTTAGATGGACGTTCAGGTGAGAAAGGAAATTGTCTGTGTGAGCCCCACCACCAGGGACTCTGGAATAGTTATGTCCTGGTCCAGATGTGAGACACGGAATTTTGAAGCAGAATCTCAGCTCTAAGCATGGTAGGCTGGGCGCACAGGCGACCATCCATCATGCACACCTCCCAGACAGCAAATTCAACCTGGGCTCCCATTTGTGTGATCCTATTTCCTACTGCACCTCTCACTAATGAGTGCCACAAACACCGAGCAGCTCAGGAAATGAATTACCACCTATATTAAGGAATGTAATATGTCTTGTTCCCGTGCTTTATGGAATTCACAAATACATGCTGACACCATCAGCTACAACCCCAGCCTGTAATTTCCATGGCGTGTGATCTGTCAGAGAAAATGCTGTCAGTTAGGGCATTTCAAATAGATGAAGAGTACAGAAAGCTATAGAAAAGACATTGGAAATCTAGTG
Source organism: Alexandromys fortis (assembly GCF_014885135.2). Classification (NCBI taxonomy): domain Eukaryota; kingdom Metazoa; phylum Chordata; class Mammalia; order Rodentia; family Cricetidae; genus Alexandromys; species Alexandromys fortis. The sequence goes on along the minus strand of NW_026068153.1, from coordinate 525,683 downwards.
AAACTGCACAAGTTGTGTAAAAAATGGAAAAGTAGATTATGATGGTCTCTTATTGGGTTTCACCCTCTGCTGTGGCTTCAAAAAAAAGGCAAAACATCATGCATTGAGAGAAGTCTTGGTCATAGAAACTTGAGGTGCTAGCTTTAGACAAGGAGGAGTGAGCCTAGCTACTTCAATTAAGAGGTTACTCTGAGATAGGTACTTGGTCATATTTTTTTGGCTGTCCCTAAATATCCCCCCTTTTAAATAACTCAGGAATACAGTCCTGTGATTCCCACTTTCTTTAGCAAATACATACTTTGTTTGAGTCATAATTAAAAATAATAGATTAGTTGCCAAGTGAAAAAAGTTATCTGCTATTATTTTATATTATTTTATATATTATATTATATCTACTTCTGGTTTCTTCTCAAAACATGGAATCCCCAAAATTGGGAAGCAATCTCAAATTGATTTATTCATTCACTCATCAAATATCTGCACATTGATTAATATTTGGAAGGCTCCAGAGATCCTATTTGCTGTCCTGAGGCTCACAATCTATAGAGGAGAGAATTTTAGGTTCTTAAAAACTTTAAAATGAAAGAAGGATTTCAACTAGGTGTCAGTGAAAGCTGCTCTTCCAGAAAGGTGGAATCTGGACAGAGATAGAAGTGAAGGGAAGGAGCCTTTCATATAAAGATCAGATGGGGAAGGACGATAACAGTGTGAAGTTTGTCGTGTTGAGACAACATGAGACAGCATGGCCGGGAGAGAACCAGAGGATGGAAGTGGGGAGCGATCAGAAGACAGGCTGCATCTGGTTCTCTGGGCACTTACAAAGAGAATGGCTTTATCATGGAATGAAGCATATTGATGCATGTGATCAGAACTATATTCTCAAAGATCCTTGCCTGTGATGGGGCAAGAGAGGAGGCAAGATATTCAGAGAGTATCAAATAGTGTAGGGAGATGCTGGCAGATTGTGCAGGAGGAGACTCCTATTTGGAGCACTCTGGGGAGCCTGTAGTGCATACGCATGAACTGCATAGAAGTGAGGGAGGAGGAAGAACCAAGGCTTAGGCCTAGGTTTGAGGCAATGAGCGATGGTGACAATGATGTCTTGCTGAGATGAGAAAAACTAGGAGAAGATGGGGGCGGTGGGAAATGAGGGATTCTGTCTGGGCCATGGCGAATGGAAGATCGGTCCTAAACATACCATAAAGTTGTCATAAAGGCTGGTGATAGCTGCTTTCAGCCTGAAACTGCAGGGACCAGGGGAAGAAGGGGGAAGTTTGAGGGGGAGTGATGACCACTTAGTGGGAGCCTTGCCCTCCGGTGGGGAAATGTTTTTGTTACTATCCCACAACCCTTCAGAGAGCATACTCAATCTTTCTCACTTTCAGTTGCTCTCAGCCTCTTGCCTTCAGCCAGTCACACAGAGCAACAGAGGACAAGGAGACCCTAAAGCCAACCTAGCAGGATGTGGAGGCGGAGTCTTTTGGCTGGTGTGTGAACTGGGGAAGAAGGGGATAGTAGTTGCTTTGGAGTGAGAAGGCAAGCATCAGAAAAACAGAGAAGCCACCAGGAGTGGGGAAAGGCTCTTGGAAGCCATAGTCAGGGTTTTAAACTAAGACCGGTGGGGTTCTGTTCTCCGGATCACTGAGATTGCAGGGTCAAGTGCATAGTTGTAACAAAGGACATTGCCAAGAGAATGCAATGGGGGCTTTCTTGGCTGGTGTAGCTTCCAAAGAACTGCCACTTAGCAAAAATTAACTTGTAGTTTAAAGAATCTGCCTCCTTCATCTGCAGCAGATGTCTTCTTGTGACCGTGGACACCATTAGCCCTTCATCTGCCTCATTAACCGCATCTGTCTGACTGTAGCATCTGCTTCGCTAAGTGAAAGAAGCCAAGAACAGAAGGACAAACATTGCACAATCTCACTTATATGTGAAACCTTAAAAAGTCAAGGCCATGTAAGCACAGGGTAGAATCGTGGTTACTAGAAGCTGGGGCAGGGACATCTGGGGAACAAGGGTCAAGGGACATAAAATATTAATTTAAATGAAAGAATAAATGCAAGTGATCATTGCAAAGTGCCAAGACCGTAGTTGGTTGAAAATAGGTTATTTTTTTGCATCTGCTTATTTATTTGTGTTGAATAGATGTGAGAAATTATTCACCTCGAAGGAAGGTGAGAGAACAACTTTGCTCCTTCTACCGCATGGGACGCAGGATCAACTCCAGCTGTCAGGGAGCAGGTGCTGCTACCTGCTGAGCCCTCTCCCTGACCCACAGCTTGAAGTTTTTAAAACAGTGTGTTGCATTCATGAAAATTTCTTTTAACAAATTTTCTTTTGGGGTAGATGTTAAATGTTCTCACTCCACATACAAAGTAACAAGTAGATGAAAGCCTGTGTGTTGGTTTGCTTGATTTCTCCATAACATAGATCACAAATACTTAGCTTTTCTCAGCTAAAAACAAAATATTTATAGGCTAGGGAGATGACTCAGCAGTTAAGAGCACTGGCTGCTCTTCCAAAGGTCCTGAGTTCAATTCTCAGCAACCACATGGTGAGTGACTCACAACCATCTATAGTAGGACCTGATAGCCTCTTCTGGTGTGTAGGCATACATACAGATAGAGTACTCATATACACAAAATAAATAATTAAATAAATCTTTAAAGAGGTTTAATATAAAGAACTGGGCTATTTTTTTCATTTGGCTCATCTCTCCATCTCTTGAGAGAAACATGTTTAAGACTTTCGGCTCCTGGACTTGAATCCAGACTCTGCCACTTTGTGGTGTGACCTTGAGCAGGCCACTTAATCGCTACTCACCTCAGTTTCCTTATCCGTAACCAAGCTTCCTTTAAAAAGGGTCGTTGAATATCAGATATATTAATGTTTTTACATGCTTAGAGCAGCCCCGGCCTATGGTTTGTTAGCTGTTATTACTGCTGCATTGCTGTTATCCGCGAGAGCATCTAAGGAAGTGGTTGGGAACTCACTTGCCTCAAGTAAATGGATGCCTCTTCTTGTCCCTCTTGTTTCAAGGCAGCCCACCATCCATTCATTTCTTACCCACAATGCCTTGCAGAGCAAACAGCTGCTTTTTCTGTTTTTGCAAAGGAGATGATGCCTGACATTTAAAGAAACAGTGAAGGAGCCCCTTGAGTTGAAAGAGCATTGGACTTGATGTAGAAATGTACACACTGTGGAAAACATAAAAGAACCTAGGAACTGTGTTTATTTCTTTGGCCTCCGTCGACAAATGGCTCTGTTTATTCCTGGCACCCAATTTCATGTTGGGAGTGGTAAAGGCATTAAGCCCAGGGTTTTGTTAGTTCCCGAATCCAGAGGGTTGGGAGGTCGTTCCAGTAAACTCTGTTACCTCCCCAGTGCAGATGCTTCTTTACTTATGATGGAGTGACACCCCAGTAAACCATCATAATTTGAAAAGAACTTAAGCTAAAAATGCATGTAACCTATTGAACATCACACCTTAGCCCGGATTGTCTAATGTGTTTGAGCATTGAACATTAACGTGCAGCTGGGCAGAGCCATCAACAAAGCCTATTTAATAGATTTGCCAAAGTTGACCGTCTCCTGCACTTAGTGACGCCTGTGCTGAAAATCCTGAGTGGCTGAACGGCCATGCCTCTGCACCAGCTCAAGCTGGAAGGGCTCAGCCCACCCACCCAGGTCCCCATGTTATTTCTCTGGATGCTGATGTTAAGTAGTTTCCAAAGCATCTTAGTTCTTCTCATTGAAACTAACTTTGGCACACACAGCCAGTTCACTTTGGAGTCCCAGATTGGCACTTAAGTCAGATTAGGGGACTTTGTTGTTATTATTGGTGGCTCCTCCTTGGGGCTCATTCTGCCCACCATTCCTCTCCTCATCCCATTCTAGTGGTCAGCTGAGTCTTACCCCAGAGAGAAAGAGAGACTTTTATTTATTATCTGTGCTAGGAGCAGACATAATGGGAATGGATCTCGCCAGCTTTGGGGTGGAATGGGCTTTGACTTCCAGGAGAGAGTCTTAGGGGAACCACTGGAATCTTTCTGTGGCCCCTCCTCCAGTAACTCTCAGTCCTCTCTGCCTTTGGCCAATGAGGAAAGGTGCTTGTGAAGTGGCAAAGATGACATTTAGGTTTGACCAAGGCCCATCATCCTTACGCCCCTTTAAAATGCATTCGAGTAAGCTGTGGGGATTTAGAATTGTTTTTAATGTATACTCCAGAGACTTGGGGCTATTACCCATATGTTCCAAGAACCAATGTTCTCAGAAATTACAGTCACAAGCTTAGTGTATCACACCAGCAAGAACTTTCTCCCGGTTCCTTTGCAAATAAAAGTTTATAAAAAGAAGCACCAACTCGAATCACAGAATGCTGGGTTTGAAGTGAATGGTCTTACAACAAACATTTCCGTCTGCAAATGTCTAAACTTTTCAAAAGATAAAAGGAAATTAAGCTTGGCATGTTTCATTAATTTGGCACCACCTCAGGGGACACGTGGTACTCATTTTACTTGGGTGGATTATGAGATGTGTCAGTTTTTCCGTTCTCTTTCTCCAGGGCATTTTTTTACTGCAAGGCCTGTCATGATGACGTCACAGATCCCAAAAGAATTAAAAAATGCGGCTGCAGGCGGCGTAAGTAGTGTTTCTTTCTCCCCTCCCTTCTGCTTTCCTTCCTCATCCCCAAATTCCTTTCCCTTCTCCTTTTCCTATAGAGGAACATTAAATACCAAGTGTTCTCTTGAATATGTTTGGATATTTCTCCCAACCATTTAATGAAACATGAAACAGACACCAGACCTTGCTTAGAGCAAAAGATGAAAAAGAAATCACAGTTGGTGCCCAGGCGAGAGGCTAGTACCTCCTAGTACTTTTCTAGAAGTAGACATGTCTGGCCCACAGTTAAACATCGTGGATGAAATGGAGGCTACCTACAGCTTTGGTGGAGGGAACGTTTTTATATCATGTTTACAGTAGACGGGGGAGGGTTCCCTAAGTTAAGAGACTATGTGTAGTCCTAGAAGGGAAGCAAGTCTCAGAACCCATTCTCCAAATAAAAGGAATGACTGTCTTTCAATTGGAATTCTTGTAGGTTCAGACTTAGATCACCCCAGGACAAAAGTACTGCTCCCAACAAGGCTACCAGTCACCGATGCGTACAGGCCATTGTGCTTTGCTTTATGGGGTGGACTGGACTGGGCTCAGAAGCTTCCAGCATAGACGATCCCAGTTGTCTTCCACCCCAGCTTTCCTCTGCACCCTCAGTGGTGACTCGGGAACACAGCTTATGAGCTCCACTGACGTCATGCTGTGAAACAGTCCTTGCTTTGGGGAGGCCCAACTTTTTGCAGCAATTAGACTGCACAGCCCAGTAGAGATTGTTCTGAACCCTAGAGAAAAGTCAGTGCAAGGCTGCCTTCCCTTCGATGGTTCAAGAAGCTCCTCGTGTTTGCTTTGATCCTCACCATGACCCTGTATAACTGGCTGTGCTTTATTTAATCCAGTTAAAACAACAATGACCCTTCCTTATTTAGTGAGACAATGGAATTGCTGATAATCATACAACCAACATTCATAGATTCCAGTCCCCTAAGGCCTGCCTGAGTCCTGTGGTTTCAGTGCCCTGATCTTTTTTACAGGAGGAAGGATATCTTTGGGCTAAATGAATTGGAAGAGAGTTATAAAAAAAAATCCCTCTCATAAAATATCATTTTACAAGAAGCTAGTCAAAAGGCCACCATTCCTGGGCTATGCCACCCAAGGGTCTTGCCACTGTGCTGCTTGAAGGGGATGTGATAACCAATAAGACTTAGGATGATACTGCCTGAGCATCAATACACTGGTCTTCTGGGAAGCAACATTGGGCAGTACTTGGTCTAGAGACATTTCTGTAGATGTCTTCTCGGACTCCTTTCCACACACCAGTTTAGGCCAGGTTTTTAGCATCCATGGTTTGCATTCCCAAACTCTGTCCTATACCCAGAAGGATTTCCTGATTCTCTCAATCCTCAAGGACGAGCATCTGAGTGGGTTAAAGATGTCGAAGAAAGGTCATTATCAGGTCAGCCCCCGGGCTCCAGGACTCACTCCCGCTTCTCACCAGGTGCCCGGGAACTTAGCCATGCAGCAGGCATCCTCACAATCATTTCCTTCAGAAGGAACAGGCCATCCTGAGGCTAGATGCAGGCAAGAGAAGCACTAGAGCAAGAGGGTGAACTCAGTAAGGAGACTCTCATAGTGGCGATGGGGACAAAATGAATGGGAGAATGTTGAGGCCAATAATCCACGCAAGGGTGTTTTTATAAGCAAATCCATCCCTTTGGGAGCCTTAGTAAAGTGGCAAGGCTTTGGCGTACTAGGTAAGCATCCATTCATGTGCTTTTGTGTAACCTCTTCATGCATGGTCTCTTCTTGGTGCCTGCGGTGGAATGGTGAATGAGATCCCTTCCAAACCTTCTGTCAGGCAAAGAGACAAACCCATGCCATGTTGAGAAATATATAAATTCATAGAGACCCACATGCTAAGACAAGAAAGAAAACAATCTGAGGATGCCAGGGCTCTTATAGGAAGGCTATGACTTCATAGCTTGACTGGTCCTTTGGGAGGTGATAGTGGAGTTGAAACATGGGTGGGGAGAAGAGCAAGAGACTAGAATCAAAAGCAAGAAGCCATTTGCAGTGTTCAGAGGATGGGTGGAGGGCCTTTGGTGTCTGGAGCATCTGGAGAGAGAGGTCCAAAGTGAGATCATACTAGAAAGCAGAGATGATGCTGAGAAGCTAGATCTTAGTCCTGTGCCCAAAAGCTACCAGGTGATTTTGGGAAAAGAAATGACATCATCAGGTCTCAGCTGAAAAGATTTCCTTTGCATCTGAATGGGGGATTCACTCTGGAAGGCAGAATGGAAAAGGCAAGATGAGGAAAGAACTCTGATTCACTCTCTGTGAAATTAGAGTGTCTCCCATAGGACCCCTTAGTATATTATTATGGCATGCCCCTTTTAAAGTTCTTACAAATAAGGATTTGACTTCCAAGGTATTTTTCTCCATCTCTGCTCCAGGCAAGCAAACAACAGTGAACCTGTAGCTCCAATCTTTTGTGAAAACCACACTGTTATTTACAATCACTCCATCCCCTCATTTCCATTCATAAACTAAGCTAGTGAGTGTAATCTCCTATCATGCACAAAATCATTGCTGCAAAAGGATGGCCTCCTCCAAGCTGCTCTTAAGAGTGTCAAGGTTATGGAATGAGTGGTTAATATTTGATAATAATCAGAATTGTCCAAATGTTGTTATTCCCAATTAAAAGGTCATAGCCTGGAGGACAGGATGCAGATATGTCTGGGAGGATTACAATAAAATGAATAATTGAATATAAACCTTCTCACGAAGGTCAGGAATTGAAGAAATTGGAGAAGATATGTTTGGCTGTGAAGAAACCTTCATGAGATATAGTTAGCATTGTTAATAGCATATGGTCATAAGAAATATAGCAAAACTGGAAAGGACAGTTGTTCCACCCTGTTATTTATCCAAACCTGTTAGTGCACCAATTAATAATTCACCATAAAATGATGTAGTTGTGTGAACACAAAGCTAATAACAGCCCCCAGAATTTGTGTATATTTCCTAACCCTCCTGTCCCTACCCCGTTTTTCCTTCCCAGTCTCTCCCTTACCCTTCTCATTCCTCTTCATTCAGTAACCTCCAGTGTTCCGTGTCCTCTCTGGGAGAAGTCCGGCACATGGCTATTCCATCTGTGGAGATCCCATCGTGGTAGTCTAGTTTAACGTGTGCATTTCTTCCCATTTCCTCATAGCTCTCCATCCATCCAGGAAGCGAGTCCAATTCAGATGTCTAGCCAAGGAGAAGGCTCTCAGACTCTGCCATTGACTCATTTTCTTTTTCTGTGCCCCAAACCTGGTCTAATCATTTACACTTCCCTCCCAGCCTCTGAAAAGTTGCCAAGGGTACTCTCCTAAGGGACAAGTCATGTTTAGATTGATGTGTGTGAAGGACTTTTCTTTAATTTCTAATCATTGACATGTCTTTGATTTATTTTGTTTCCTCTTTGCTGCCTTGGAATACGACCCCCACTCTATCTTAACTGCACCCTGGTAGTGATCTATTGTGAGTAAAGTGCGTTCCCCGCAGCCCAGAGTCCAGTTTTCCTGCTCTTTCTCTAGATGAGATACTTTTTTCTGTACAATTTCAGTTTCATTTTATTTTTGGTATTCGTGTTGCATGTAGCAGTTACATCATGCCCCAACTCACTCATGCCCCAACACAGTCCTCGTAGAGTAGCCAGGAGCTGGAGAGTGCCCAGAGCCCACTCTCCATGCATCCGCTCATTCCCCAGCCTCCAGCAAGCTCTGGACATGGTCTTATTTTTTCCATTCGAAAATAAGACCTTGACAACAGTGTGTTTCTCTTGAAGGCCTCACCTCAGGACTTTTAAGGGACACGGATTAGGCTGGAGTAACTACCACTCTATCTTTAGATGCTTTGTCCATCGGGGATCATGGTCATGCTTGCCTTTGATAAACTATACTTGTTTTCCCCTGCTATGGAGCTTCAGTTCCCCTCCTGGAGGAAAAACATAGGCTACATATATATTCCTGAGCTGTGATATATATGATATGCACCAGTAGTTTATATGTAAAAATGCATATTTTTATATATAATCATAGGGAGATTCCATAGAGAGAGGAATGTGTTGATCATATTATATGTGCCTCTCTGTACAAGAAGGTGCTTGCTGGATATTTAATTGAGTACTCCTTTGGGACTGTAAGTATCTGCCTTTCTGGAGACAAGTGGTCATTATTTCCTACAGTCTATGAAGTTGCCTTGCTTTTAAGTACAACTTCTCCTTTAGTTATCACCCACTAGTACCTCCACAGTTCCTCTGTGAATGTTAGGCATCTGGAGGATCAATGTGCTTATTTTGAAGGAAAAACATTGGTTAACTAAGGGAGAATGCTCCTTTTCATGAATGAGCCATGTAGGAATCTAAATGAGACAATACAAGTCTCTAGACCTCTCTAACTTACTCAAGGCATAGGATTCAATTTATCCAACCAGATGTAATTTTTAAGGCCAGTATTTCTATGTGTGACCTACAGCTGTAATGCTAGCTATCATGGGCACTAGCCGCCAGCATTGGGTCTTGACTTCCAGACATAAGACTCTATGGAAAGAGGAAGGAGACCCAGTCTGCAACTCATTGCGTTCATTGGCTCTGGAATGTGGAGGTGTTTCAGCACTGGACCTCTCATGTTCCTTTGTAGAAGAACAAGAAGAAGCAAGTTGACAGCTTGAGTTCTGGTAGTTTTCATGTGTGCAAAGTCTCTGATGTTCTGTGTAGTGCCAAACCAAAATAATGATCTTCAGTGCGACACACAGTTCGGCCCACGTTGGCTCTGTGGAATGTATGTGGACGTGTTGCTTCTGCACCCCTAGATTTTCATGCTCTAGCAGTCTTTGAGAACTAGAGGGCTACAAAATGCCAGTCAACAAACAACTCCATTGGCAAAGTCTCCCACCTTTCCCAGCTCCAGGGTGATTGGTGCGAGTCAGATCAACTAGCTGGGTGTGGGCTCAGGGTTGCTGACTTTAATCTTTGCCCTTACCTCCTTCCCGATGATGAAAGCCATGTGTAAGACCTTCTTCTTCTTCAGAAGGTAATGGGAAGAACTGTGTTAAGTGAAGACATCACTTCTTATTTATAGGATATGAAAGAACCTCTGCTTCCTAGCATAACATCTAATGATGTACCTCAAACAAAAACCTCCGTGGGCTTTTCTTCTCTAGAGGGTGTGCTTAAAACTTTGGTTGCTACTGAGCCCTAGAAGAATAGCTGTAAAGTCGTGCTAAGAAATAATGCTTCCCTTCTGTGGGCTGATTTGAAAGTGAGGCTATGATGTGAGAAGTGTACCTTAATTGAAGGGCATTTTTTTCGTTTGCACTAGCATCTTCTTACATTTGCTTCTTTGGAAATTTAAATTGCTTTCCCTCTTGCAGCTGTAAACCTCCACCTGGGCCTCTTGGGCAAGGCTGCTTTTCCTCTCCCTTCCAATCCACCCCAGAAATTGAAATTCTGCACTTGCAACCTGGCTGGCCATTTGGTTGCTGATGCCGGAGGCAGATGGTACCGCAGACAGAATAGGCTGAAACCCTTCCTTCCATTCCAGACTTGGCTTAGAGAGGCCAACCAGCAGAGGACCTGAGGCCTGGCACCTGATCTATTAAGTGTGTCCCAAGGAAAGAGAAGTGAGCGGGCTACATCTGCAGCAGGTTTAATTTCTCACCATCCCAACCTTTGAAAGTAGAGGGAAAGTTTTGCAAGAGTGTGTCTGAGAAAGCTTTCCATTTTAAATACTCAAAAGTAAACAGAGAGCTTTGATGATGTCCATTAGGGAAGTACTCCTATTTTGTCTCTATAAATACTACTAGGAAGTCATAATGGAAATAGTGGATGAATATCCATTTTATTGTAGTGAAGAAAAGCACATAAAAAGCTTTCTTCTGAAGTGATGAAGCTGTTCAAACATAGATTTTTGTTCTGTTTTAGCGGAAGGTGAGAACCCAAATCAGATTCTTGGCACTGACGTGACCTCTTCAAATCATTGATACTGGTCCAAGAACAAGAACATTTTGTGGGCCAAAGAGAAAACAAAGCCCCGAGGGGCTTATATTTCTTCTTCCCCAGAGTTAAGTTGGCCTATGGGTACAATTCGTAGAACATCAAGTTGTTCCAAGTGCCCTAAGACAAAGTGACGAGTACCTGCCGAGACACACTCTTGTCTAGTCCCTCTTGGGAAGCTGCAGTATATCTGTCAGTGCAGTATAAAACCAGGGTGCTTGCAAGTTACTTCTATTGACTGCTCCTAGTAGCCGCTCCTAGGAGGTTTCATTTCTCTGTCCTCACTGCCCCGGAACAGCATAGATGAGAGGCTGCCCTTGAATTGAAGTGGCTCCACATAGGTTTCAGTTCTTAGAAACTGCAAGGCCCTCTTCTCTGAGAAGAGCAAGTTCTGCTTCAGGCCATTAGCAAGCTGCTGTCCTACAGCCAGCTACCACTAGATGTCCTCATAAACCTACTTTGCTTTGCCTTCACAATCTACTTAAAATCTTTTCTCTGGTGATGGGGAAGAGCCCTGGATGGCTACTAAGAAAGGAACTCAGCACACACCAATGGAGAGGAGACATGTTTTTACGGCCAGGAGTAGATGAGAAACTTTTTTTTGTTGTTTTAAATAGATACTGAAATGTTCCACGTACGTCTGTGAAACTCAACTTTGTCTCTCTCTGATATATGAAATAAATCCTCTAACCCACATTGACTATAGAAAAGAGAAAGTTACCAAGAAGGTTCTGAGAGTCTAGAATTTATTGAAACCATAATGAAGGGTTAGGAAGCCATAGAGTTGAGGAAGGTGATGGAGAAGTAATGCCCACGTTAGAAAGTCTGTAATATGGTACCTACGTGACTTTATTTTAGAACCCAAGAATAGAATGCCCACATTTTCTAGAACACCTACCACGTGAGAGGCAAATCTTCAGGTCTTCATTGCTGATCTTGACCACCAATAAAAGTGGACCAGAAGAAATCTCAAAACTCTGCGTCATGCCTGACGGTCACTCCATCAGAAGGAAGGTCAGAATTGCCCTTCCCTTCTTAGATAGTGGACCTAGTAGGACATAGGTGACAACACACCAGACCGGGGTGGTAGACAAGGAGGCACACTCTTAACTGGTCATCTTCACCCTAGACGTCGTGGCGTGGAAGGTTCGTCAGTATGTGGGGCTCAATCATTTTTAACTGTTTGTGTCTTGTCCCTGAGCCTCATGTTGATCACTCTTGGTGTGTGCGTGCGTGTGTGTGTGTGTGTGTGGTCTTTGTCCTTTGAAATTTCTCTTTTGCATTTGGCGTGAGCGTAAAATGGCCGGGAAGGAGTGACGAGTACTGGCATGTTTTCTGTTTTATGCATATGCCTCTTTGGAATGTGACTGCTTATAATTAACAGTTCATCTTCTTATAGCAAACGGGTTTCTGCTGCCTCGGTTACCAGTTGCAGCCTGTTACTGCATGCTAACAATACAAAATTTTACAGCAATGCATGGTCTCCCGGACAGCCAACCGTGTCAGTTGCAAACAGTCCCTGAGAGTCACTGGTTTGATGTTATTCTCCCTCCTGGAGCCTTCTGATGTGGGAGGTCTCCACTGCCCATTGTGATAGGGTGACCTCTGTGGGAAAAAAATGATTCAGAAGTTACCTATTCC